>NW_027315746.1:23766210-24046210 GCF_026437365.1 Eucyclogobius newberryi
AGGTTTGTACATGCTTGTATTATGTGATGCATCACTTTGTCTTTTAATTGTATTTCATGTGTGACTTTCATGGGTGTCATGTGACAGGGTGTCATGTTTATATGATCCTTCCCGTGTCTGGGTGGGTTTCCTGTGAGTGCTCCGGTTTTCAACCTGAAACATGCGCATTAGGTAGAATTCCGCTGCTGTGGTAGTCATGACCAAGCCAAGCATAAGGATCAGGATAATGCCAATGGTCACAATAGTTGTGAACAGAACTACAATAAACTCCCAACATTTCATGTTTTACAACCAGCGAGTTCCCAGTGAATAAATCGCCAGCCCTCTTTCATTCCCTGGGCTTGGTAGAGATGTAAAAACATATTACACCAAATCCCTTTATGAGATTTGCCCTCTCTTCGCTCAGCCTTAAGGAACAGTGTAAAGCATTCCAGAAGTAGACACAGCTCCAGGCCCACATGTCAGAAAAGCCTGCAAGCTTCTCCTTCCCATGTTACAAGTCACAAGGAGCTTTTGCTATTATTAACCTTGCTACGAATCCAGTCCCAGCAATCCGCCAGTAATCCCAATAATCCCACTCCGTAACAAATGCCAGATGCTGATAGAACAGATAAAACGGCCAACCTGTGTTTTTTATCCAAGAAAAATAAAGCTGAGGGGGGCCGCTGGAATGCACACGCTGTGATGAAAGAATGTGAAAACAGTGGTGTTCATGAGCAGAGAATCTCTCATAAAAGAGACACACAATGGAACTGAAAACATTTGAAAAGCAAGGACACATACATAGAATGATTGGGTGACAAAAAGGATTCTGAAAATGGAAAATAGATGCCAGAAAAGGTATATATAGCGCCACTATGACATGTGACTTATGAGAGTATGGATGTAAATATGAGGCAAGGTTTTGTAGACTAATGTGGGATAAACATTGAATGGAAGATTGCTAAAAGGTTATTAACCATGTTTTTTTCATTCAAGCGATACTAGCTGTCTTTAATTACCATTAACTGCGAGTTTGGACATATTCATGGACTTCCTTTTTATAATCAGCATTTTGAGTTCTCGTAATTCTGAAATTCATATATATTGGTCTACATTAAAACCAAACAGTATACACCACTACTTTATAATGACTACACATGACTTAGACTCAATAAAGCAAGAACAAAGACTTCATTTTGATATCATTTTTTTTTATTTTAGAACATGTAAAGAACACAAAAGCACAAAACATGACCAGAAAGCAGTTAACAATACATACAGAAACACAAGTAGCACAGAACAATCACAGAAAACAAAATTACGACACACTAAAAAAAAAATAAGGTCTGTCTATGTCTGTCACAATGTCATTCCAGTCCTTGTATGTGGTGCAGATGTTTATGCTTTATTAAGGCCAATAAAAGTGTTACTCTTTTTAGACGACTAGAAAAAAACTACAAAAACAACAGGAAAAAGAAAGTGTAGTGCACAATGTCACACGTTCTTACTTCACTTACTTCATAAAGTGAGTAGCACTGATTTTGACAATTATTAACATCCTGTTGGAAAGAAAAAAGAAAACAATCCATCATACGATCAAATGAAATTAAACATTGGTATCTGAATGTATATGTTCGTGTATATATATATATCAAACGCACCTTTGGGAGCTCCATGCACAAAGTGGGCTCAGTTACAAACGCCTCTGGACGAAATCGGATAAAGGTGCATGTAATTTTAAATCCTAGTAACTTGAAGTGGGCTCGTTGCATATTTTATCACAAATTGCTCGGAGGCATTGGTATAATAGGGAGAGTTGTACAAGTACACCTAGAGCTAGCCATGCGCCATCAAAGAGGCGTCGCATGAAAAGGCATTGGAGCATTGTTCGCACTTGTGTCCTATGGTCTTTCACGTTCCCCGGTCTCAGAGGGTAGTGTGGACGTCCAGGGTGTTACTGTATAATGAGATCGTAAGCACTGGGTTATATCGTACATGTGCAGAATGTTCCTACTGGCCTGAATAGATGCTGTATTATTAAAATGATCACCAGGGAGTCAGATGCCGGGCTTTTATTCAGACAATTGCAGATGAAGGTTTCGAAGATTCTTGGAAATACACTGCAAGGGTAAGCTGGAGGCAAGAAAATGTGTACAAGCAAGCCCTAATTATGGTGAGAAGTTCCCGTAGAAAACAGTGAGAGAGTATAATTCTGTGTAGAAAATATGTTGTCAATGGGGAGAAAATATGCGATTTTGACGAGTGTTCCTGTTTCACAGCAAACGGCTCGATTCCAGTGCAGTTAGGCCTTTCTGCACGTGTAGATCCCTGTGTTTGCATGGATTTGGTCTGGGTACAATGTTTCCCCCCGGGCAACATTGTGAGGAGTTTGCATGTTCTCCCCATGTCAGCGTGGGTTTCCTCCGGGTGTTGTAGTTTCTTCTAACACTAAAAACAGGTACAACAGCCTCCTCCCCTCAGTGGGACTTCATAATATCAGCCTGCCCAGGAACTACAGGTGGAAACTAGTACTTGAGCTACATCCTGGTACAAATCTCTCCTGCTAAGGCAGTGGTTCTTAACCTTTTAGGAGGTACTGAACCCCACCAGTTTCATAAGCATATCCACCGAACCCTTCTTAATTGGAAAAATATATGTTTTTTTCAAATTTAAAACATAGGTGTATACATATATATATATATATATATATATATATATATATATATATATATATATATTTTACTGGTGCACAAAATGAACCGTGCATCAACATCACTGTGTTCAAAGAACATTTTCACACAAAAACAAAAGCATAATAATGAATATTTACTGCAAATCAGTGTGACTTCTGCTGTTGCCTTTCAGAGACCAGTTCAGAAACGCTTCACCTTGGCAGGTTCCACTCTCATGTCATTTTCACAACAAAGTCTGTTCCTTTTCTTCATTTTCATGTCCAGCATCCTTGAAAAGGATTGCTCGCAAAGATATTGTATTATAGTATAGAAAAGTCGTTATAGAAACCATTTGGGGCCAGGCTAGTGCCGTGTTTTAGCCCAGATACAAGGGCATTGATTCAGGCCAGTCTCTGGGGACTCTGGCCTGGTCCTTTTGGCCCGTTTGGGGCCAGGTCGGTGCAAAGACTAAGGCAAAAAAGGACAGATTTGATACAGGATAGACTCTAGGGCAGGGGTGGGCAATTATTTTCCTCCGAGGGCCATATTCGAATCCAGGCAAGTAGCGGAGGGCCGGTCCGCGATCATTGGTGTGAAAAAAAAAAATCCCCAAAATTAAATATCAAATAAATTATAACTTTTCTGTCAAATATAGGCTATTGAATCTATTATTTAATTAATTTCACGTCATATTTATTAAGGATACAAGTGCAGACAGATGCCTGAGGATAAATAATATATATATATATATTTATTTATTTTTTTAAATATTACTTGGACAAGCTTGGCGGGCCGGATTGAAAGGGCCCAGCGGGCCGGATGTGGCCCGCGGGCCGTAGTTTGCCCACCCCTGCTCTAGGGGCTCGGGCCTGGTCCTTTTTGCCCTCTTGGGGTCATGCCCAGTCTTAGCCCAGAAAGGAGGGCTTTGATACAGGTTAGTCTGTTGTGACAGGTCTTATCCCAAAAGGGGTTTTGATACAGGTTAGACTATGGGCGATTTCCCTGGTCCTTTTGGCGCTTTTAGGTGGAAGCTGGTACCAAGACTTATCCCAGAATGGTGGGCTTTGATTCAGTCTAAAATTTTAAGAAAGAAATCACAGGACGACAAGTCGACTACTGAGCACACCAAATTCCCTGCAGCACAGATAGGCCAAGCGGGGCGTGTCATCACAAGTCATATGAGTCAGTCCGCCAAACCCGTGAGATTGACTCACCGAACCCCTGGGGTTCGACCGAACCCAGGTTAAGAACCACTGTGCTAAGGCTAATGAATACTGTGTACTGTCTCTGTCTTAAATAAATAGTTGGCTAATCTTCCAGCTGGTTACTGGGACTCAGAGACATTAAAGGAGACATACTGTATGAAAATTTGACTCTGATCACCTTATAACTAGATAATAACATTGTTCCTTCATCCTATTCTTACAGAGTTGCATTTTAATGTTTGAGTGATCCTGTATTGTACTGCATTTGAGGCTAAGTTTCACCTACCCCCTAACCCCGCCCACACATACTTAGTTGCAATTATTTGAAACATATTTACTCCGAGGGATACAAACTGGTTTAGAGAATTTTAAGTAGCCATCATTGTAAAATAAAAACACACAAATCCAAATCTGCTGCTGCCATGGTGAAATATCACCATGAAGGGGCGGGGCTTCTCTTTTCTGCAGTTTTGAACAGGAAGTCAGTGGACCTGTTTCTAAGACGTTTTAGATCAATATTACACTTTATAATGACCTAAATGTAAAATGTTGATCTACTTATGATTTAGTTTAATATTATGTTCTTGAAAAAAGCATTAGTATGTCTCCTTTTAAAGTGTACTGTACGTTATTCCAAGATCAAAATATGTTTATGCATCATCAAAATTGCCTCCAAGATATCAACATATTTATGGTACAATTAAAGATGGCTGGATATGAAACTGAAAAGGCCAAAATGTTTTATCATCAAGTTTTATCTTTGTAGCTGTGCTTTTACAGCAGGTTTCAGAGACTACAAATACTCTCCTTTGTAAGTTGACCATTCAAAATCGTTGAACGGTTCCATCTTGTCCTTTTCACAATTCTTTGCTGAGTAGTATAGTATGTGAAAGCAAAGCGGGAATGTCTCTTTCTTGATTGCAGCCACTCATTGGCAGGTCATCGCGGGTTGTATTGTTCATTGTGCTCATGAAGAATGTAGGTAATTCATTTCATTGTAAGCGCCTTACTTAAAGTCTGAAATAGGCATTTTGCAGTATTCCTCAATACGCGTTTCCGGATTGTTTCTTTTGTGATAAGGGACAGTGATTCATTTCTTTTGCCCGAGTGAGTTTTTCTGACCTAGATGTAAGAATGCTTTGTCTCCCACCTCTTTCAGCTCAGCAATATGTTGGCCTTGACTAATTCTGTCCTAACAATTCTACATTTAAGGCTTTTAAACGGTCCTCAATCAAGCTATACTGTTATTCGATAATTCCATTAATAATTACAGCCTTTTACAAAGCAGTCCAATATATTTTATGATTCCTTTGAGAATCGAGAGTAGATCCGGATGAGGAGGCTGGATTTTAACAGCCAGAGTTTAAATACAAGCTAGAGGTACCTGAAAAGTACTAAAACCTCCTGGATTGTATGCTGCATATATCAGGGTCTGTCATTGACACTGCTGAATGTGGCATTTTTGAAAATATATTTTATATTATATAATTGATTTGTTCCACAATGGGGAAATTGTGTAATGTTAGTGAGAACAGTTTTTTTCTAAAATCATGTACTTTTTTTAAGCAATGCAACCTATTGATCTGAGTTTGGGCGTCTACCAAAAGGAATACTGGTAAACGAGTAAAACACCCTGCTATGTTTTACTGTAGCCTATATTTGACAGCAGAAAACTGAAACTGAGGTCAGAATAATGTTATAACAACTTATAACAACTTATAAACAGAGACAAAGTGCAGACCACAGACTTGAGGAGACTAGTTTGAGATTTTAAATCTTATGATCCTTATGAGAAAAAAGACTGAAGAGCCAAAGGTTGGGAGCTAACAA
This sequence comes from Eucyclogobius newberryi, assembly GCF_026437365.1. Classification (NCBI taxonomy): domain Eukaryota; kingdom Metazoa; phylum Chordata; class Actinopteri; order Gobiiformes; family Gobiidae; genus Eucyclogobius; species Eucyclogobius newberryi. The sequence goes on from NW_027315746.1 coordinate 23,771,900, forward strand.
AGCTAGCGCACATAGCATCAGCTGTTTCCTGCCCCGAGTAAAGCGACTCACTTTGAGATGACAGTATTCAAAACGATTACAGCGTTGCATTTTTTTTATTTTGTGAAATTTGGATCAGAAAAATATTTTGCATTGAAAAATAGCGATAGAAACAAAAGAAGTATTGTCATGTTCACTGTAGCAAACGTGCAGCAGCGTCACCGTTTTATTTTTTTAATTTCAATTTTTTTTAATATTGCTGATGCTGGATTATAGCGATTTACTGTGGACTGTGTCATTTGTGGAGTCAAATAGAATTGGATAAAAATGAAATGGATGAGAATGCTGCAGTTTAACTTTATAGCTTTACGAAAGTGAGTAATCATTGCCCTTTTTGTTATTTCCCATGTTTGTATCTGAGTGTTCATCACTCAGTTTACTCCTGACGCTCTGCTGTATTGGCCTTTGCAGTAGTGGCAATATTTATGGTTATGATATCACAGATATCGCGCTGACGCTACAAACATAAAGAGCGCAGCGGCTCACGAGTATCCAAAGTTAGGTCATGCCTCCCCAATGTCAGGAAATAAATCTGGGCCTAAAGAGGAAAAATGATCTTGTAGTGCGTTCCAGGAATTCAACTGCCATTTTGATTTATAAAAAAATAAAAATGACGCTGTACCTTTAAATAAAAACTTTAGCAGCAAATTATAATAAAAATAGCCATCATGTGCTGGTCAAGTCCTCTAGGACAATAAACAAGTATAAGACCAAACACATTTTTTACAGTAGATCTCCAGAAAACACAGTTGCCATATTTTTAGCAGACATTGTACAGATTTTTAATTAAAGTGGGCCAATTATAACCGATTTGAGCGCTTCCTTACATGAAAATTATATGAAACCCAAAAAGGCACAATAAGAAAGGCAAACATCTATATTTCTTTCTCAACATCTCTCAGTGACAGTCGTTGAACATAAATTGGTGCAGCTTTTGATGACGATGAAGAGGGTCAAATGATGACAGCACTGATCTTGATGAAGATTAAACACTGACTGGCATAGTGGTCCCATTGAGTCCCTTCTTTTTGTCTTCAATGGCTTTCAGAACAATACAGGCCTTTGTTTTACCACAGCCCTCTTTGAATCTGCACAGCCCCGGACTCAAGTAAACCAATACTAATCATGCTAATAATGATTTGGGCTGGCTAAATCCATGGCAGGCGACTTGTCTACTGCCTTCAAGTACTCTACAATGTATTACCTCTATTCTGTGCAATCACATAGTCTTTATCTCGCTGCTCCGGATCCAATACACTCGTCCAATTTAAATGCCATTAGCTTTGTCTGAAATCAGGGCTGGTCCGATGAGTGGCCACTGACCCACAGACTGGAGGAAAACAAGTGTTGTTTTTCCTTTTCGGATTGGCTGCTGCACTTGCAAGAAGAAATAAATAAATATAAAGTACATCAGATTGGCAAGTGTACCCAAGCATAAGTTACTAAACTATGTAATCAAATATACAATCTCATTTGATTGACACTGCTTTGGTGTCTATGACTAGAAATGTGTTGGATATCGGTTCAGAATATCGGTTAATAGTTAGACCACAGGTAATAAACATGTGTGGCGGTTTAGCCCACAAATACGCTCTGCCGCTTAAAAGATTGATTGTTTGTGTCGGCTGTATAGCTCAATAGAAGAGCTTCACGCACATCATTCGCCCTCTGACCTCACCTTCTTCCGGTCCCCCGTGTCGATATCTTCCGTGGCCGTGCTTTGTCTTCGGGTAGTATAGAAAATCTGTAAGTTGCACCTTTTTGTGACACCAATACTTAAGGTGTCAGAGGGCTATTCTGAGCTATGGCACTGTAAACATCAGCCTTGTCAAATTACGTATCCATTTCCATTTTATTTATTTTATATTCTGCCCCATTCACTCTTGTCTCTTTTTGCTACGTATTTGCAGTTCTGTTGTTTTGGCATTTCTAGTCGAGCAGGAATTCTGTTCATGATACACTGTTATTCAACCCCAGCGGATGGGATGAGTGACTTCTCATTTCTTAAACCACCACGTCGAAAGATACATCGTGTGGTCCTTGGAAAGATGTTAGTCTGTTTAAGAAGGATCACATCATTGGTATGCATCAAGCAGCTAAGAGGATTGCAGAACGACTAAAATTGTGTTAAGAACTGTCCAACGCATTCTTATAAACTGGATGGTTAGAGGGGAACCATCGTCTTTCAGGAACAAATGTGGTTGGGAAAAAAATCCTGAATGATCGTGATTGCCGATCACTTAATCGTTTGGCCAAATAAAAATAAAAAAACGCAGTAGAACTCAAAGGTATGTTCAATAGTGAAAGTAAGAGCATTTCCACAAGGACAATGCGATGGGAACTTAAGGGAGTGGGGCTGAACAGCTGTGTAAGAAAACCATTCATCAGTAAGGCTAAACGGGGGGAAAGTCTACAGTTTGCTAGATAGCTTCAAGATGGGCCTCTGGAGGAATGGAAGAGGTCATGTGGTCTGAGGAGTCCATAGGCATAATATTCCAACATGACAATGCCAGGATCAATTGGACTCGAATTGTGGAAGAGGAGTTGATCATTTTCACATGGCCACCCCAGAGTCCAGACCTTGACCTCAGTGAGACTCTCCCATCATCAGTACAAGATCAACTGGTGAAAAATCAATGCAACACCGGATGGAAATACGTCTTGTGACATTGCAGAAGCTTATCGAAACTATGAGCGAATGTGTGCTGTGATGAAAATGAAAGGCGGTCCAACGAAATATTGAGAGCTTTTTTTTGGCCAGGCAGTATGTAATGCAGGTTGACTAATGTAAAATGTTCAATGATCCAATGTTGACTTGTTTGTGCACATGTTTCTCTCTCTCACAGGCTTTTAAGACTGTGAAGAGCTTATTTTCAGTCCTCTTTAAACCAATATGAGCGAAAGGAGGGGCACAGTTCATGACGCCCGCGGCAACTTACAAATTTAAGTGAATATTAGATGTCCCTGATGGGTTTTTGAGGTCGACTACGAGAAAAAGTACTGCATTTTTATTTGGGGATTTATTTGGATAAATGATGAACTGCAATGGGAAAATCTATTACAAAAATCTGTGAAATTATTTAAACCCGACTAATTTAATAATTATTATGTCAATGCTTATAAACCTTGAATCTGTCTTCTTGTATTTTTTTGGTTACTGCTAAATTTTAAAAATACAACCCGCCCTGTCCACTCACACAGCTCCAACCAACCTAAAATTGGAACTGTGTAGCCATGCGATACACTATATAAGTTTCAATACAGAATTCACATTTACGCTCCAACTGTTTTTCTGAAACCGCTTGCCAAAAATCTCAATTAGTGCCAGTATTGTTTGCGTCAATGTTACAACAATATCAATGATGTAACCGTTTTCCTATGTGACTATTTCATTTCCAGTAAAAGCCTAAACCGTCTATTCCAGGAAGTCCCCTTTTACGCTTGAGCTTCACTCTTTTTATGCCACCGCTTTGTGAAGAACCTAAACAAGTCATCCTGACGTAACAGCACCAGGGAATGACCAAACACACGGTCTTTTGTGAGGAGAGACTTGGCATTGTCACTGTCAACACATGGCTCACTATTCATTTCATGCTGAATAATGGCCTCTCCATTTAGCAGTGATGTGAAGCGTGAGTCAGACCTCCATGGCAAAACTGTTTACCCTCTCTGCCTTTGTAAAAATACTGAGCCATTTCTTAGGCAGATGGTGTAGGTGAGCAGCCACATGGCCATCTGACATAGATGGACTTTAGTTTTAATTTTATTTATTAAAAACTTGTCTTGGTTGCCTTGGTTAGCATTCTATACTTACCAGTGTGCAGTGATGTCTTGATTCTTATTCTTATATATACCAGATGACCTTCCAAACGCTACCATGGCTGTTTATTTTTTCTTTGTTGTTTTATGGCAGTTTGTATTTAAGTGTTACATTACCGCAGCCTACTGTAGTAGTACGTCTTATACTTAAGCCTTTTTTTAGACCCTGATCGATCCGATCATTGTGTTGCGTTGCTTTTAATGGCAGTTAGGGGCCAACTGAAAAGGTGCACTTATCCCCATCCACTGTAGTTATACGTCTTTTTTAGTTGTACGTCTTCAAAGCGCGTGCTCCACACCACACTGTCAAGAATAAATAAATAAAGAGAAAGAGAGAGATAGAGATAGAGAAGGAGATATAGAAAGAGTGAGAGAAAAATAAAAAAATAAAAGGGACTGAACTCTGCCCGGCCCCACAAGGCGCTCCAGTCTTTTCCAGTCTTTGCATGATAGCGTGCTTTATGATGTCACTTGCATTCCTTTCCACATTGCAAGGACGGCCCCGCCTCATGACATCACTGTGCTGATTCAGAGAATCAGAAAGCAATCTGTGTTTACCTGTCAGGTTCAAAAAAGCTCCTGAACCCGTCCCCGTGTCTCATCTTCTCCACTTAGCCGAATATCACTCCGGGCCTTAAGTAGTGTTCTGGCCAGCACTCCAGAGCAGTGACAGCTACACACCTGAACCAGCACCTTACAGTCCACACAGTCCGGAGTGATCTCTCCATCATTAATGGTCTTTCGAGCCAGATGTAAGCTGTTTCTGCCAAAGAAGATGGACGATAACCGGAACTTTCGACCCCGCAATGAGGATTACACCACAACCATGAGGGCCGAGCGAGAAGAACTACAACCTGAAAGCCTCTGGTTGGAGCAGTCCCTGGAACGCGTGAGTACAAGATTTCTGCTACTGCAAAACCGTACGGAGAGTTTGCAGCTCACCCCTCCATGTGTAATGGAAAAATGTCATGTCATTCAATCTATGTTGTTATTGTTTGCAGATAATGTGATAAAATGGGTTCCTCTGTCTGGTGCCAGTCATGCATCAGGACATGGCTCCAGGGTCAGGTCACCTCCGAATGAGAGAGCTCAAATCTTTGCATCCGTGATGGTTGTTCTATCTCTTTCGGAGCTGATTTGAATGTGATGATTTACGTACGTGTCAGTTTGTGTCACTGCCTTATAAAAGGATGTGTATTGTCATGGTTCTGGAGGATGAGGGACAGATACCTTTGTCATGGAAAGTGATGATTTACTGTGCACGAGTAAATAAAGATCCACCGTTTGAGAAAGACAAACTCTTTTCAATTGAATTATTTCTTGGTCATTGTTTGCAGAAATTCCACAACAATTTGGCGTTAACGTCCTATGATCCTTTGTCCGGTGGTCTGTCTTCATGGGTCGTGTCCAGGTGGCCACCTGGAACATCACCTGTTTTCATCCTCGATGGTGCAAGGACTCAAAAAGAACACATGTTGAGTTTGTCTATCTCTCTGTCTATCTTGGGTTTAATTTTTTCCTCTGCCCTGAGAAGAAAGGAAAACATATATAAAACATCAGACATCATATATATTTTGACAGTAGACTCGAGGCTTATCAGTTGGCAAGAGGCCACTGCGAAGAGCCTGGCCCACCCACCCACTAACTAAAAGCTATATTTAGCTTTAGTTAGCTTTACTTGAGTTTTGTATGGGGCAATTTGTTTAGCGAGTTGTGTACCTAAACTAAACTAGAGGAGTGGAAAGTACGTTTGCACAACACAGACGTGTGTATTGACGAGAAAACTATGGCATCAGAGGGCTCACAAAAAATAAAGGTTTGGCATTTACATGAGGGAAAGACAAGAAATGGTTCAAATGGATGAAAACATATCAGATATCGTGTCTCGTGGCCCTAGTTCTGGAGTCAGGTCGGACCTAGCATGTAACTTAGTGTGAGATGTAGCTTCTTTGCCTGGAATGTTCTACCGCAGGACTTTAGCATATTTAACTGCAATTATCTGGTAGTTTGTCCAGATACTATGCCGTTAAGGCTTTGACTTAAAGCTCTAAATAAATTATTAAACACTTCAATAAAGAATGAACAGGAAGGTTAATCCTTCAGCTCGGGACTCCTGACCACAATCCTGCATGGCTCAGATGGAGCAGAACGCCATTGAGGTCAAAGAATGAGTCAAACGCAGAGAACTCATTTTCCTTATTTGGGATTAATCGATGATACTGATAAAGCTTAATAAAATTGGCCTACCGTGTAAAAAAACATGTCAACCGCTGATGCTGGAATTTCACAGGCATTTGTTCTGTATAGATTCCTTTGCCTCATTATTCGTCCATTTGTCTTGGGTCCATTACATTATTAGTGTCATGATTGGCCTTTGAAATTACAGTTGTGGAATGCTGTTAAGTAATCAGCTCAAGTACTTTCACCAGGCGTATCTGAGACGCGCATCGGGCCAATTGTAACGCTCTGTTAACAAAACTGAGGTGATTGTTTTCGGTAACTGCTCATGTCTCGATACGTTCCTGTAAAGCTGCTCTTCCTAAATAAAGGAGGGATAAAAGGTTCATTTGTAGTCCTTGGCCAAATTGCTATTATAAAAATAAGACTTCATGAAACATTTCCCCTGGTGGAGTTACAGTAGTCGTACAAACAAGTCCCTCGTGAGATCATTAGTGGTAGTGTGCACACATAAGTTGGGTTTAGGCTCCGAATGAAGAAGTAAAAATGCCTTTTGATTCATAATTAACACAGCTGTTGTTATGCTGTACAATATTAATGTGTATTCAAAGCACTTACGCTGCTATTAAACGGAAAATAGCCAAATTACACCGAATGTAATTAAAATATTATACCTACTTTATAGTAACTAAGACGATTTAATCACAGAGTAAGTAGCATGTAATTACCATGTGCTTTATCTGTGAGCTTAAGTGTACTTCGACTATGAATCAGAGTCTTTAAAAATAATTGTAGATGTAAAATATGAACTGTAAATATGTGTGGTGTGTTGTAAAGAACCTTAACACTTGTTGCATCTTGGCTAGAACGCTCTTATCACCTTTGGATCTGGGACCTGCAAAAAAATCACGTAATGTACCTGAATATGCTTCTGACATTTTTACCTAATAATAAGTGTCGGCATGTGTTCTGTAGCCACATCTGCCCTGGGTTTGACTGACATAAGCAAAGACCACAACTTAAATAGCCACGGCAAGAAAAGACTGCCTGCACTGGCCTGAATTAGGACAGAACCGCTGATCTTGGTGGACAAACGCACTAACCCCTAAGCCACTACCACCTCTTATGCGAGAGAGCTTTCAACTGTCCAACATATCCAAAGCCAAACCATTTCTTATTTTTTACCAACTCAAACTCTTGACCCTTGCTGTCCAGCGCTGCTCGACACCCGGACATGAGGGAGGGAAATCACAGCGTGCTTTGGTGTGCTGCGGCGTGTGACGTACAGGTGACAGGCCCACTGACCGCTGCCAGTGCAGAAGACCTCCACAGGTGAGGAGAGGGGCTAAGCAGCCGTCCGAACCAGCTGTCAGATTCACCACGGAGTCCAGTGTGAGCGTTGACGGGCACCGCGAGCACATTCACACTGTTCCTGTTAACTCGTGTCAGGATACAAAGCTGGACAGAGATCTGGATTTTGCAAAGTAAAACGTCCTTCACTGAGGTGACATTCACACTGCCCACGCCACGTCAAAGCAGGGACTGGACTAGGAATACACTTGGAACGACACCAGGACTAGATCAAAACGCAAACTAAGTCTACAAGGAAACAATGAGGATCAAACCAGGACAAGTACAGATGAAACCGAGTCGGGATGCCCCTGATCAGTATTATTTAGTCTTATGCTAGCTATTTTTACTTTATTTTATTTTATTTTGATTTATTTTATTATTATTATTATTATTATTATTATTATTATTATTATTATCTTACTTTTATCTTTTTATTTTATTTATCTATTTTATTTCCCCCCTCCATTCCCTATTAAGATATGAGAAGAGTTTTGTTAAGAGTTTTTTTTTGTTCATAAGAGTTCTTCTATTAAGAGTGTTTTTTTGAAACTTCCTATAATCTGTCCTTTCCTCCTGTATCTACTGTGTTGTAACAATGAAATTTCCCCATGTGTGGATATTAAAGGATTATTTTATCAATATGGGCAACCAAGCTAGCGTTTTGGGGTCAAATGAAGTCTTCAAAATGTCTGCACAAAGTTACCTTTATTATCATATATTTTATCAGGGGTGAAAACAAAAGTAGTTCTGAACAGTTTGGACTACTTCATGTAACCATTTTCACTTTCAGTTTAAGTTACAACAGAAAGAACAATTGTCGTGAATTCAGGCCTGGAACTTGAACGAAGACAAATCTGGGAAGTAAGAAATGTAATTAACTTATTCTCATTTCAGGCAAAACAGCTGCTTTTTTGAAAATAGATTAGTTTCCAGTTAACATCTTCACAAATACATTTCAATTCCAACTCTAACAAAGCCAATGTGTACAAAAGATTTAAGCCATCAACTCATATGCTTCCTTCCTCTAACACGCTTTTTAAAATTGTTCTGCAAGTCAGGAAAATATTAGTATCTTACCAAAACCTACTTAGAGACAGAACGGTGGGTGAGTGGTTTGGCCTTTAAAAAAACGCAGTAACATCTAAAATAAATCAGTAATAATGATTTTAGTTAATAACCCAAATACCTACATCAAATGTATGATTGTCGAAAAAGATTCAGTTGTAGCCATCTGCAGATTGAGAATGACTCTTGGATGAGAGTCGAAATGTATCGTTTTTTCTAAAAACGTGTCCCAATGATACAACTGAATCTTTTTCAACAATGGAACACTCCTGAGGGATTACACCGATGTCAAATGTATGACTGTCAAAGTGCTTTCTATGGAAACCCTGCAAAACATAGACAGATCAAATGAAAACTTGCATCAGGAAAACCTTAATTTGAGCGCTTTAGACTTACCGTATTTTCCAGACTATACATTGCACCGGAGTATAAGTCGCACCAGCCAAAAAATGCACAATAGAGAAAAAAAAAACATATATAAGTCGCACTGGAGTATAAATCGCATTTTTGGGGGAAATTTATTTGATAAAATCCAAGACCAAGAACAGACATTTTATCTTGACGAAACCGATTAGAGTGCATGGTGATTAGGTGTACGTATGCTAACGCTAACACCTTCAGCTACATGAGGCACAGACAGAACTGTGGGAAGTGTCTGGTATGTTAACATAACATATTAACAGTTATTCAGATAACTATAGCATAAAGAACATGCTAACAAGTTTACCAAAGCATCAGTTTTACCCCAAATCACTAAATCCACTGAATTCTTCTTCCTCTGTGTCACTTCTAAACAACTCCACAAACTCCAGAGGAAGAGGAAGTGCAGATTCTTCTTCTGCGTCGCTTAGAGCCTAGAGCACCCTAGAGCGCCTCTTGCGGTTGTCAGTGTGAAAATAACAAACATATAAGTCGCACCCTGGCCAAAACTATGAAAAAAGGTGTGACTCAGAGTCTGAAAAATACGGTTATTTCGATTGATTTACATGGTGGACTTGGATTGTTTAACTTGTTTCAACATTCTTCTGATTCATTTTAAGCTTCAGTACCTACTTTCAAACCGCAAAAGCAGGAAGTAAGTATTTCAATTAATCTTGTCCAAGTCGATCAAAGCTCTCACAGACCCTTTGGCACATCAATAGTATTCTCATTAATGAATTGCAGGCTGGCAATGTCGATCCGCTCTCTTTTTTTCCGGGTTTGCAATTGATAAATTACTTAACACTTAGAGGCGGACAGTGTACAACAATTCTCGTTTACAAGCTTTAAATGCACTGCTTCTTATTTCAAATGAGCTTATTTCCCAATGCGGTAAAGTAAAAGTAACCCCATTTATTTTATTCACTCTAAATGAGCTCAGAACCAGTCACAAATGTCTCAGTTAGGTAACACAACCTTTGTTAGACATTTTCCCCATCAAAACCAGACCATGCAGCCACGCAAGGTTCTAACACTTCTATGCACAATTTGAATCCATGCACATGTAAACTGTTGTACATGTTATTTCGAGCCAAAAATACACAAACATATGGAAAAAGCATTTGTAAATGTGATGGATGTCTGGATCGCACGGTCGCGCTGAGATGATCCGTGCCCGTACAACATGAGCTCGCATCACTTCCACATTCGATGCACGTCGCGGTCTCCTCCAGCTGCTCCTGTGTTATTCTAACCTCGGAGGGAAATGGAGCGTCACGACACCGGACACAGCGCAGAGGCTTCAGAGCTGACGGAACCCTAAAGGTGTGCCAAAACGTGCTGTTGGATGGGATGTCATGCTTTTTTAGTGTGGAGGAGGAGGGGGGGGGCATTACAGGTAAAAAGAAAGTATTGCTACAGCTGGAAATACAGTGCTGTCAACGTGTCAGTCTGCTAAACTCTTGTATACATTTATTTTACATATGTTCTGTGAATTGAGCCAATGTTATTGTCACTAAAAACATAACTGTTGAAATTGGGGGTTCCCAGCCAGATGAATGGGCACTAGAGCCATGTTTCGACTGGTTCACTTTAGAGTGCGACGGGACGGTCCAAAAGTGTCTCTACCAGTCTATTCAAGTACCAGTATATTTAAGTACCAGTATATTTAAGTACCAGTATATTTAAGTACCAGTATATTTAAGTACTGGTATATATTTAAGTGATCCAAAGGGGACTGCGAGAAGTACTACCTCCCATAACGGGCTGGCTCACTTCGGCCCCCAGAACACTTCTGAGTGTGATGATTGGTCAAGCGAGAGCGCAAACTCAGGTGAAAAAAGATTGTAAAAAGAAGACATAAATTTAAAATAAATGCTTTATTCTTATGACTTTCATATACGTTTATTCTTTGAACTTACAAACTTAGCATAACAAAGCTTGTTAGCGTTAGCTGTTTTCTGTTCCCACGACACGCTGCGTTCTTGTTAAGATAAAAAATCAAGTACATAATGCATGTAACACTATCCATAAACCCAGTGCATTATGTAGAGGTGCAGGGAGGTTAAATACATGCAGAAAACGCTGATGACAAACTCGGAAGTCGTTTCCTGTTTATTTCTAGCTTCAGCCGCGTCTCCGTGCGCCACAAACTTCGAATTACTAAACGTCTTTTTGTGAGTTGCATAATGACATTGTGGAAGATAATGACTCGGTTGTGTCCCAAAGGTCGGCCATTCCAATCCCACTTCCGACATTCGCAAAGTTTTTAGAGTGGTTAGATCTAATGAAGACTGTTGTTGTTACATATGTCTGATTTACTTTGAGTTGTCAAGAAAATTATTAAGAGATTAGATTTTGGTGTGGATTCAGGATTTACAGCAACATTTAAAGGACCAGTTTTTATTAGGGCAAAATTAAAAATGTTTCCAGATTTGTGCTCTCTGTGGGTGCGATATGGAAAACAGCTTTGTTGTATAGCATTATGTGTAATTATCACACAATTACAAATACATTGCTTTGTGGTTGAATGTTCATTATTAATGCAGCAGAATATTAATATCCCTGGTTCTTTTGGTTTTTGGAGGTATAATTAAAACGCTCGCAGCCTCCTCGCTGTGCTGGGATTAATCTCCCATGATATACCTCCATCTGTGCCGCAGACCACCAGCCTCCCCTGTCTGCATTAGCCCCCAGCTGTGCCTGTGCCTGCACAGCCGGAGCACACTGGAGAGGGAATCAACCAGAAACTAAACTTTAAAAGGTTTGTAGAGCAGGAAAATACATTTTTACTTAAATGTTCAGCGTTAATTTGAAGTGAAGCTGATAAATGAATGAGCTTGAAAAGACTAGACTTGGTTATTGTGTAAAAATCTGTGTTAAAGGTGTACCGGTGTAACCTTACTGGTGAAGGGTCTGTAGAGATTTTATTGTACAGTATGGCATTAAAGTTTGATATCTTTAAAGGTGCCATAACATGCTTTTTTTCACGTTTCGTAGTCTATCCTAAGTGTATAATTGATAATAATAAGGGTTGTGCAACACCCTTAACATAATAGTTAAGAAATATCACCCAGACCTTGGACCCCCTCACCAACCCGGAAATGCAAACGGCTTGGTTTGATATTCGCCCCCACCCTTGCGAAGAGCAATCTGGCTCCCCCGCCCAACCCGTGACGTAGTCTCAGAGCGCGTGTGTGCCCCGCCCACCCGTGACGTAGTGTGTGCCCCACAGCTGTCTGCTCCGCGCTGCGCCGCTCCTCGCCAATGAGTGAGAAACGATAGAACTTCAGATCAACACAGATATATCTATCTATTATCAATTATACACTTAGGATAGACTACGAAACGTGAAAAAAAGCATGTTATGGCACCTGTAATGAAGTTTTGGGTCTCTTTGAACCGTGTTTCGTCGAAAATCGAAGCAGAAAAACTCCGGGGCTTGTTTGGGGAGACACGGGAGCCTGGAGCAGCGCGGCGCCGGGGGGAAGGGGGCGGGAGGCGGGAGGGTGAGGGGGGATGATGACGCGTGCTTGCCCTTATGACGCGGTCTTGCACCCATCGCCCGTCAGTTTGGAGATTCGAGGAAAGGAGATAGTCAGTAATATAGCTAAACACTGCGGGAATCAATCAAAAAAACACTCTGGGTACATATATGAAGCACAAATAGCAATGTAAGAAGATTGAAAGCTCTGAAAAGTCGATTTTGCCTGTTATGGGACCTTTAACGTATTCAATGTACATGTAACCTATATGTTTGAGATGCCAGTAATGCATCGTGTACAATTGACTCCATGGTTATAAAGCAAAAGCCAAACTTCAAAGATCATTCTCCATGGAGATCAGACAGTTTTATCCATATCAATATTTCATAGGGGTGGATTCTGCCAGGAATATACGGATAGCTCTGCAATAGCCCTTTTTTCTTCTTCTAATGCACAGCAAAAATCAGGGTAAAAGTCCTTTGCAGTGTTGATGTCTTAGCAGGGCGCCACTCACAGCAAGCTGCCGCCCCAGAAAGAATGTTGACCTCATGATGCAAGAACAAGTCATGTACGGCACTGACAGCAACAATAATGGAGAATTTAGCCCCTATTTTCAATCTGGCTCCTGCCTCCATACGCCTAAAGGTCTGGTCTATGGTCTAGTAATAACTCTTCATCATTAAACCCGCCCTGTGTTTAGTTGCATTCAAGCATAATTCTGCATAGATCATAGATCTTCTACATAGATCTTCTAGCTCTAACTGAAACGTGGATTCAACAAGACGACTACGTCAGACTAAATGAGTCCACCCCACCCACCCATGTTAACTTTCAGATCACCAGGAGCACAGGCCGAGGTGGTGGTGTGGCAGTGATCTCACACTCAAGCTTACTCATGAGCCCTAAAACTAACAATGCATTTCACTCATTTGAAAGCCTTATGCTGTCAATCACATGTCCAAATATGAAAAACCAAAAAGGAGTTTTGTTCATAGTTATCTACCGACCTCCTGGTCCCTATTCAGAGTTTTTAACAGAGTTTTCTGACTTTATATCAAACTTAGTGTTAGCCTGGGATAAAATAGTTATAGCTGGAGACTTTAATATCCACGTGAACATGAGTGATGACGCTCTCAGTAATGCCTTCAGCGCCTTGTTAGACAGCATTGGTTTCACTCAGAATGTAAATAAACCGACTCACACTCACAAGAACACTCTGGATCTTGTCCTAACGTATGGAACAGAGATTAGTGACCTCATTGTCCTCCCTCAAACCCCTATATTGTCAGATCATTTCCTAATTACCTTTCAGTTTATTCTTAAAGATCATCCAGTCCACCAAAATAAAGTTATAATGAAAAGGACAATATCTGAAAAATCTATCTCAAAATTCAAAGAAATAATAGAGCCAATATTCAGTGACATGTCATGTGATCCTGCTGAGAATAGTTTTAGTCCCAGTATAAGTGATCAATTTGTCGACTTGACCATGAATTCTCTGAAGTCTGCTCTTGACGTTGTAGCGCCGTTAAAACAGAAGGTCATTAGGCCAAAGCGCGCCTCCCCATGGTACAACCAAGAACTGCGTTCACATAAACAAAGAGTTAGAAAGTTAGAGGGATTATTTCGTCGCTCTCACACAGAAGAATCCCTAAAAGCATGGAAAAGTTGCCTGCTGTCCTATAAGCAGGCTCTGCGTAAGGCCCAAATCAGATATTATTCAAATCTAATAGAAGTCAACAATCACAGCAGCACAGGTGAGAAGTGAGCTGAAGAGGATTAAAGTGAGGAAGGCAGCAGGACCTGATGGCATCAGCCCCAGGCTCCTTAAGTCCTGCGCAGATGAACTGTGTGGAGTTATGGAGCATGTCTTCAACATGAGCCTGAAGCTGAGGGTGGTACCACAGGTCTGGAAGACCTCCTGTCTGGTTCCTGTGCCTAAGACACCGCACCCCAAAGACCTCAACAGCTTCAGGCCAGTGGCTCTCACGTCCCACCTGATGAAGACACTGGAGCGGCTAGTCCTGGACCACCTCCGCTCCACCGTGAGCTCAGCCATGGACCCGCTGCAGTTTGCATATCGGCCTGGCATCGGAGTGGAGGACGCCGTCATCTCCCTGCTGCACCGCTCTCTCTCTCACCTGGAAAAGCCTGGCAGCTCTGTGAGGATTCTGTTCTTCGATCTTTCCAGCGCCTTCAACACCATCCAGCCGCTGTTCCTGAGGGACAAGCTGGAGACGGCTGATGTGGAGTATGACCTGGCAGAGTGGATCCTGGACTACCTCACAGACCGACCCCAGTTTGTGAGAGCCCGGAACTGTGTGTCTGACACTCGGACCTGCAGTGTGGGGGCGCCCCAGGGCACTGCCCTCGCGCCCTTTCTCTTCACCCTTTACACTGCAGACTTCAGACATGACACGGACAGCTGTGTCCTGCAGAAGTTCTCTGACGACTCTGCCATCATCGGACTCATCACGGACGATGATGACGCGGAGTACAGAGGACTGGCGCAGGACTTTGTGGACTGGTGTCAGCGGAACCACCTCCTCATCAACGCGGGGAAGACCAAGGAGATGGTGGTGGATTTCCGCAGACGCCACCCCACTGCCCCCTCGCCAGTGAACATCCAGGGACGGGACATTGAGAGAGTGGACTCATACAAGTACCTGGGTGTTCATCTGAACCACAAACTGGACTGGAGTCATAACACAGACGCACTGTACAGGAAGAGCCAGAGTCAGCTCTACCTCCTGAGGAGACTCAGGTCTTTTGGAGTGACAGGGCCACACCTGAAGACCTTCTACGACTCTGTGGTGGCATCAGCTCCTGCACGGTGTGGCCTGCTGGAGCAGCAGCACCACAGAGAGGGAGAGGAAGAGGCTGGACAGAGTCATCAAGAAGTCCAGCTCCGTCCTGGGCTGTGCTCTGGACTCGGTGCAGGAGGTGGGGGACAGAAGGGTCCTGGCTAGATTCACATCTATGCTGGACCATGAGTGTCACCCCCTGCAGGACACTCTCTCCGCTCTGGAGAGCAGCTTCAATGAGAGACTGATCCACCCTCGCTGTGTGAAGGAAAGGTTCCGTAGGTCTTTCCTTCCTGCTGCTGTCAGACTTTCTAACAAGAACTGTTAGTACTGAACACTTGCAATACTGACCTAACCTAATACTGATGTGCAATTCTGTCATATGTGCAATTGCTGTTGGAATTCATGTGCAATTCATGTGCAATTACTGTGAAATTCATATGCAATCCATGTGCTGTCGTGACACATATTCATGTGCAATTACTGTCGTGATCACATGCAATGTGATTATTTATTTGTCTATGGGAGTTTTTTATTTATTTATAGGAGATCTTCTACTGAAAGTGTTTTTCAGACTTCCTATAAGTGATCTGTTCTTCTGTATCTACCTCTATCTACCTGCGTTGCACCAATGAAATTTCCCCATGTGGGACAATAAAGGAATATCTTATCTTATCTTAAGTAACACTAAATTCCTTTTCAGCACTGTAGCTAGGCTAACAAACTGTCACAGTGCAGTAGAGCCCTCAATCCCAGCTACACTTAGCTCTGATGATTTCCTCCTATTTTTTAACAATAAAATAAAAACAATCAGAGATAAATTAGATGAAATTACCCCCGATATTAGCCCTGAACTAGCCCAAGCTGTAAATCTAACGTCCCATATAAATCCACCTGTAAACTTAGAAAGGTTCACAGCTGTTGATCAAGCAGAGATAACTTCAGCCGTTATGTCCTCTAAAAGCTCAACTTGTGTCCTAGACCCCATTCCAAGCAGACTCCTCAAAGACATTCTCCCCCTAATTATAGACCCTATTCTTAATATAATAAATACTTCACTCGAAAGTGGCTATGTTCCACAGTCCTTCAAACATGCAGTCTTTAAACCTCTTCTGAAAAAGCCTAATCTAGATCCCGACCTATTGGTAAACTACAGACCTATTTCAAATCTTCCCTTCGTCTCTAAAATCCTTGAAAAGTAAAACAGCTTTGTCGCCACCTGCAGGACAATAACTTATTTGAAGTTTTCCAGTCAGGGTTCAGAGCCCACCACAGCACTGAAACTGCACTAGTTAAAGTCACAAATGATTTGTTATTAGCCGCTGACGATGGACTGGTCTCAATCCTGGTTCTGTTGGACCTCAGCGCAGCGTTTGACACCATTGACCACAACATTCTACTGCAGAGGTTAGAATGTGATGTAGGTGTTGGAGGAACAGCCCTCAGCTGGTTTAAATCCTATCTATCTGATAGGTTCCAATTTGTTAATGTAAACCAGAGCTCCTCACCATGCTCTAAAGTAATTTACGGTGTGCCACAGGGTTCGGTACTCGGTCCAATTCTGTTTACTCTTTATATGCTGCCATTAGGCAACATTATCAGAAAGCATGGCATTAACTTCCACTGCTATGCAGATGACACTCAGCTGTATTTATCAATGAAACCTGATCAGAGCGATCAAGTAGACAGACTTAGTACTTGTGTGAAGGAGATAAAAACCTGGATGACACTAAACTACCTGCTTCTTAACCCTGAAAAAAACGAGGTCATTGTGCTTGGCCCTAAGCATCTACGAGACGATCTATCTGAGCAGATAGCCACACTGGACAATGTTAGTGTAGCCTCTAGTTCTACTGTAAGAAACCTTGGAGTCTTATTTGACCAGGAGCTCTCATTTAACGCTCATATAAATCAAGTCTGTAAAACAGCCTATTTCCATTTGCGCAACATAGCCAAAATCAGAAGAATCCTGCCTAAAAGCGATGCTGAAAAACGTATCCATGCATTTGTAACGACTAGATTAGACTACTGTAACTCCCTGCTTGCAGCATGTCCTAAACGCTCTATAAAAAGCTTTCAACTGGTTCAAAATGCAGCAGCAAGATTACTATCAGGAACAAAAAGAAGAGAGCACATTACGCCAGTGCTGAAGTCTCTTCACTGGCTCCCCGTCGAGTTTAGAATCAAATTTAAAATTCTACTCTTGACCTACAAAGCCATAAATGACATGGCCCCATCCTACCTCAAAGATGCTATAGAACCATATCATCCAAACAGAGCTCTTCGCTCTCAGAATGCTGGCCTTCTGGTGGTGCCAAGAGTCTCTAAAAGTACTGTAGGAGGTAGAGCGTTTAGCTACCAAGCTCCTGTGTTATGGAATCAGCTCC
Organism: Eucyclogobius newberryi; assembly: GCF_026437365.1. Classification (NCBI taxonomy): domain Eukaryota; kingdom Metazoa; phylum Chordata; class Actinopteri; order Gobiiformes; family Gobiidae; genus Eucyclogobius; species Eucyclogobius newberryi. The sequence continues at coordinate 23,789,447 of NW_027315746.1, forward strand.
CGACCCATGTTAAATATGCTGACACAGTCTCTTCATCTAAGTCCAGGCTTAAAACGTTCCTCTTCGAAATCGCTTATGGTCAGACTAGTTAGGAACAGAAACATAAACCCACAGCTTTAGCTACGCTGCCCTAGGAGTAATTATGCTGGGGGAAGTATGACAGCTTGAGCACTATCTTCTTCTTCTGACTACTTATGCTATCAAACAATATTTATTTTTTTAATTCCACTTGCAAACTGTTCACCGCCTTCTTTTTCTTTCTCTTACTCCTGAGGACCTGTGGACCCAGATGTCCCTCTCCTGGTGAAGTGGTCCCTGCCCTGTGTGGACGGTCCCTCATCTGCCTGAAGAGTGGGTCCAGCTCGACTCAGTCGGTCCCTCATCTGCCTGAAGAGTGGGTCCAGCTCGACTCAGACGGTCCCTCATCTGCCTGAGGAGTGGGTCCAGCTCGCCTCCGACGGTCCCTCATCTGCCTGAAGAGTGGGTCCAGTTCGCCTCAGTCGGTCCCTCATCTGCCTGAAGAGTGGGTCCAGTTCGCCTCAGTCGGTCCCTCATCTGCCTGAAGAGTGGGTCCAGTTCGCCTCCGACGGTCCCTCATCTGCCTGAAGAGTGGGTCCAGTTCGACTCAGACGGTCCCTCATCTGCCTGAAGAGTGGGTCCAGCTCGACTCAGACGGTCCCTCATCTGCCTGAAGAGTGGGTCCAGTTCGCCTCAGTCGGTCCCTCATCTGCCTGAAGAGTGGGTCCAGCTCCAGTCTCCCTCGTGTCCGTCTGTCCGTCTGTGAGAGTCGGATCTCTCCTTCACTGGAACTCCTCCAGGTTTCTACGCTTTTTTCCCAAAGAGGTTTTTTTTTGTAGTTTTTCCTGGCCGAGAAGTAGAGTCTAAGGACAGAGGACCCTGGGACATCGTCCCTCGCCACCACAGACATTGTCTGACTTCATCGCCACCACAGACATTGTTGATTCATTTCTCCCTGTGGCCCTCAGAGGCAACTGTTGTTGTGATTTTGGGCCTTACAAAAATAAATTGATTTGATTTGATTTGCATATGAGCATTGCCATACGATGTCATGTGTGCTCCTCTATGTTTTTAAAGTCCATACATGTTCATCAAACTCATTCTCATCATTTAAGCACTCAAATTGCCTTTACTTTTTTGAGCTTTTTTGAGTGTTTTAACAAAACTTTCACTCTGGTTTAATTAATCTATTTAATAACTCTGCATTTCCCCGATTTGTGATGTCATTAGTCGAGCGCCAAGTACTTCTGCGCTGTTTTTAAGGCCATACAACTCATTCTGACTCTTTCTGCCATTAAATCATGTGCACAATCATTACAATTGTGTGGCTACGTTAGCACGTCAGAGGAAAGCTAGCATTTGTCGCTCTCCTATATAATCCCCTCTGCAGCCAGTAGATGGAGCCCAAAGTCAATTCCCGTCATGGCGCGGGAAAGGCCATCGTGATATGAAGAAGTTCAGTTTTTTATATTTCTTTTTCTTCTAAATCATGAGACTATAAAGTCCAATAACAATACAAAATACTGCATACTATCTGTCGTTTAAAGGCAATGTACCTGATAACCTAATGTAAACAACAGAACTAGCTCATTTTCTTTGCAGCGATCCAAACTCATTTCTCACTCACAGAACACATTCCTAGCATCTTAATTACTCACTGTGATGATTTAATAAGCACATTTCACAACTTTCAGAGTAATAAGCTGTCCTAAAACTAAGGCAGTTACAAAGTCCTTTACTATTCCAAAAACAAATATACAAGAAACAGATTTGTATTTTTTGGGGGTAAAAGTTCCCCAAAAAGACAGTCACACCCTTTTCTTGTTTTGTTATTCTTGCACTTGAGTTCTTATTCCTTTCTAGTTTGACCCAGCTTATTTTGCAGCTGTGACTCCAAGACTGACCAAAACACAGGGGGTGCACAGTTTATTGTTACAACACAGGGGCTATTTTTAAGGATAATATTTCTGTAACTTTGTGGGCCGCAGGCTTGTGGTCAGGTGAGAGGGATTCATGAAAATAAAACTTTCTTGCAGTCTCCTTGGCATTTTGGAAGGCCACTACAAGTTCTGTGTCAACTAAGGCTGCGGCTCTCGAAGGAATTTGGCCTTTACGTGGGCAACGAATTGGGAACAGTGTCGACCCGCCTCTTTTGCTGTTTGTGATTTCAAACGCTTGGATGAAGTCACAAACTGCAAAAATGCGTACTATTATATTAAAATCAGCTGTATTGATCTGGGTAGGCAGAATAATATCATTAGGATGCTTGGAATGTGCTAGTTCTGTTTTTAACATTTTTGAAATAGTAAAAATCACCTTTAACACAGACAAAAAATTGAAATGAAGAACACTGATTTAGACACAGTTTTCAGAGCAAATCCACATTTTCTGCCTTCTAATGTTGGTATTTGGAACACAACTGTTTTCCAAGTGGAGACAATTTTGAGGATTATTGCACAAAAACAAGAGAACATCTTGCTTTAACTACTTGTATTGTATTATTTCTGTCATTAACTAATGCAAACTCAGCTCCTGATACTTACGAGAGAAGCACTAAGTCTGAAATGAATAAAAATGTACCTAAAAACTATGGGTTAGGCAACATTGAAACACTATTTACAGATGTTGATGATACAGTATAGGATGATAGCACTTAAGTTACACTATGACATTTTAGAGTTACTGTAGTAAATAAACAACAACTCACATTAAGTATTGGTTAAAAGTGTCAAAATCAAATATCGGTCAAAAGTTTGATTGGCAGTCGTGATGACAACCACATCACGACTGTATTTGACAGTAGAGACATTTGTGAAAGCTGTTTCTGAAAGTCACCCAAACGGACCAGTACTTCTGACCTCCCAGACTTTGACTTTCAAACTCACTGCACAACTTGACATCCATGTACTGCGTGTGCCTAGCTCCAACTTTCCTTAATTTTCGGCACCCTGAGCACTCTCGCACAAGTTACGGTTGATCCATTTTGGGGCCATGCTCAATCAACCGAATTCTGCAGGGGACACGGGCGCCGGGTACTGCAGTGTGAGCAAGAACTCGTAGCTCAACAAAGCAGCTTTAAAGGTCATGTTTTTGCTTCCTCTGTGCTTGTGAGATTCCTCCGACGCCACTGTTTTAGACGCACTATGTAAATTCATCATAAACTCACCCAAAGTCAATAATAATTTACGCACTGGACCCTAGGGCTGCATTTCCGATTTGAAATGGAGGCGTAAATTGCAGGAACGTCTCAGAGGCGCCGTGCCGCAGATCACTTAACGTCTTATAAGATGACATGAAAGCAGCTCTTAGAACACAATCTTCTAAAGCTCTTTACTTCAACGCCTTTTTTCTAACAACTTTCTCAAATCCGCCGTCAACAATGCCTGCCCGACTCCTTTACAATATCGGTATTTTTTCTCACAGGGAGCGCCGTGTCATGCATTTGCTCCTGCCATACGACGAGACAATTATATTGTCAGCATGGGACCTCCACTTGACTTCTCATGTCCTGATGGCGTAATGAAATAAAAGAGGTTTCACACACATGCTCCTGCTGTGTCCTTGACATGTGAAAACGTCTACTTTGCAATTTGGGTAATTTAGACGGGAGGTATATTTTGAGAGATACTATGGCATTGAACAATCACGGCGGGGCACGCACAAATCCATCCTGATTATCAGCCGAGCATGAGCGGTCCCGATGGAGGGCCTACTTTGTGATATTTACTGAAGGTATTGGTGCTTTGCGGGACCAAATATACTGATTTTATCTGGTATTAATCTTTGATCGAGGCTGTTCAAATATATTATCCATTGTTTGTCCCAGCATTTAAATGTTCAGTTAACATGAAGCAAGGACTTAGCAAGTTTAATCTGCTTCTACAGCTGCTAATGGCACTGCCTTTGTTTTAATATTTGCTTAAAGGGGACTTATTTTACTCAATCAACGTTAATGAGCTTTTAAACCTTGTTACAACAGTGTTTCCTCATCATTAGTATACTTACAATTGGATCTTGTGTGACTCATTCATCTTTAGGGCTCAGAAAATTCCTGTTTTCACCCTTATCCCCTATCCCTGCCCACATCTCTTTATTGAGTTTCAATTATTTGGCAAACTAAGACTCAGTGTCATACATGTAGTGTTCTATAATGTTGCGTAGCCATTTAAAAAAATAAAATAAAAAGGTAAAGATAAATGAAAATCCACTACTTGCTGTGTTAATGTGTAATGTGTAAATTCTTATATGAAGAGGCGGAGCTTATCAATTCTGCCGTTAAAGGTCCTATTTCTATTACTAAGCTGTTTGTGATGAATGTTGCTGTGTCAACAAAATGTAAAATCATGAAACGTATGTCATAGATTTAATACAAAAATACCAGGAGAAAAGCATAATATGTCTTAAAATATATTGTTTTCTTCATTTTCATACTATTAACTGAAATTGACATTGACATAATTATGTGAAGTAAGGTCATAATGTTTGGTTTAGTTTTACTATGGCTAATATTAATCCACCGTAACACATGATTGTTTATAGTCTTACAAAAAATGAATTGATCTATAACGAGCCTTACAAAAATGAATTAATCTATAACATTTTAAAATAAGTTCCTTAGTAAACAAGACATTAATCAGCGCTAGTTATTTATTTATAACCATTTCTAATGCATTTACAAGCATTTATCACTTGAGTATTGAAAGTAGTTTCCTAAGCATTTTATTAATGCTCTTACGTATTATGTATTGTTATTATATTAAGTGCTATTTTTAAGTGTAACCAAATAACTGGTGCTTATAAATGACATATATAAGGAACCTTATTTCAAACGGTTAGCAACAAATTACTTAAAATAAAAAACATTTCATTTTCATTATTTTTGCAACGACATGGCAGCCTAGTCTCCTTTGTTACTGTTTTGGCGTGAAGCACAACACACTCAGGAACATTACCACAATCCGCTGCGTAACAGATGGACCACTATTTCCTCTCACTTTCATTCACTAACTCACCAATCCATGCATATCTGTGAAAGACGGGAGACAGAACGCCTAACCACACTCACAAGACTACGCAAAGATGTTGTTTCTAAGCGCCGCTCAGATCCGATCAAACCCCTGCCACCGCTCCGCTGCCAAAGCGAAATAACCGCCGTGAAAGTATCGAGTCCGCAGATGTTTGTTCCGTGTTAGTTTTGCCCATATTTCAACACAATTAACATTTTCACCGCGCAAACGTGTGGTTAACTGGCGGCAACACAACACAAGATGGTTTACATGGGACTTTCAGGCCATCAGCGTCCATGAACGGGGGGGCGACCGACTGTTAAAAACCATCAGATCCAACAAGGACCCGTCCAATCCGACAAGGAAACTTTTACAGCAGTCGAGAATGTTTGCTGTAAACGCACAACACGCCGCAATAAAATGTGGCAAGCGGCGCTGGCTGCTGGGTGCCGTAGAAACGCCTCGATATAATGAGCTCTCCCACCAACAAGCAGATGTGGCAACGCAGCATTCTGTGAAGACAACATCTGTAGATAATTGGATGGTGTAGCTATTGTGGAAAACACGTCTCGGGCCCCTGTTCCTCAGCGAGAACTCATTATCAATGTTTATCTTAATAGCCTTGACATACCACGTCCGCATGTGTTCCTGTTCTAAAAGGGGATTTGGCTGACTTACTGCTTCCTGATTGCGGTTAACGCCGTCTAAACTTCCCTCTTTCAGTGTTGCCTTCAAACATACTTTAACTTGAAATATTGTGAGTAAAATGCGTAACCTGTTGAAATCTTTTGGCCTCAGGGGCACAATGGTGGTGTTTATAGTCAGAGCAGTAGCAGCAGAAGAAATTCTACATGTGTCAAAACCACTAATGGCATAGAAGCAGTATTGTACTTTAAGGTGAACTGTGTTACTTGGCTTTACCACAAAGTCCATGGAAAATGTGCCACAGAACTGACATGTAACTGCTTGTCACAATATTATATAATTTGCTGGTTCTCTTACTTAATAATTTACTGTTATGAATCCTATCACAAATTTGAACTCGGTCACCTACAATTATTTATTTTGATCCTGTATCTCTCAACTGCTTTTTCATCCTCTGATGTACTTTTGGGAGTGAGGACTGAAAATACATTCTTCTTTTTTTTTTTTTTTTTGCTTTTCATTCTCTGAATTAAAAAAAAAAATAAAAACAGAACAAGACCAAAGAGAACACAGGAGATCACATTTAATATAAACAAATTTAAATTGAATAGAAATGCTCATGAAAATACTTGCAGGTTTGTGCAATCAAAAGTTCTCTACTTTGCAACTATAAGTCTCTCAATACCAAAATACAAATAACCAGCACTATTCAAAATGGGTTAATAACTTCCTAAAAAGTCATGACTAATTCAAGGAAAGTAAGACTATACCACCAAAGCAAAATGTCTCCTTAAATAGCAATTACCCTTGTAACTTACATATGCACCTTCCAAAAAGGAATTAAAAACAGACATGGCAACTCAGCAGTAAACATTTCTACAGAATTGATGTACTTCAATATTTACTTTAAAAAGCATTTAAATGTTTATTGAATACATTTCCATTTCTCATCTTGGCTTAACTTCTATATAACTTTTTACTTTTGGATGAACTTTTACCAATCAAACACAATAATAAAATAAGCCTCCTCACATCTGCCCTCTCTCTATTCTTGCATTCTTCCAATTCGGCCGGGTAATTTGGATATTGATGTAAATGTTGTGCCCGCGTCGCTTTTACATTTGATCACAATTTGATCATATTGGATATTCACATTCACGCTTGTGGTAAACGCAACACGCTGTGAATACATCTCCGAAAATAAGCATATCCAAGGACAAGATATTGAACGGTAAATAGGCTACATCAGGATGGCCAATTGAAAATATATATATATGTATTTGTGTTCGCTCAAGGTGGAATAGATGTAATTTAACATGAATTTTACAGAAGACATGCACCTCCTCTTTTCAGTTTGCACAAGCATTCAGCTCATTCATCTGGCATCATAGGCCATTATCAAAGTGTACATGTTAATCCAGCAGTAACATGTATGAGGTATGTACGCATATAGTGTTCCTTTATAGTTTTTTTAGAGTGTTTATTTTGCCATTATTATTAGTATTATTTTGTCTTACGCTGGCTGTTTTTATTTTATTTTATCTTTATCTTTCCCCTCCATTCCTCATTAAGAAATGAGAGGTTTTGTCTATAAGAGGTTTTATTTATAAGAGTTTTGTTTATAAGAGTTCTTCTATTTTTTTAAACTTCCTATAAGTGATCTGTTTTTTTCCTCTGTATCAACCTGCGTTGCAACAATGAAATTTCCCCATGTGTGGACAATAAAGGAATATCTTATCTTTATAGTATAATGTGGCTTGTTGCAAACATAATTGTTTTCTACTACTTCACTTCACTTTATTTGTTCACTTTATACAACCTTTTATTTAATGCTTCTAATTTGATTGATTGATTGATTGATTGATTAAAGTATTTCTTGTATATGTATTTATTGTAAAAGCATCTATGTGGGTCCAAATGAGTCCATTGTGTGTTTTCTTTAACTTAATTATCGAGCATTGTATCCTCCTAGAAGCAGGAAGTGCGTTGTTAGCGTGCTAGTTGTTGTTAGCTGTGATAACAAAACTTGCTCTGGCCTCGGAGAGCTCTGAGAAGCACTTATAAACTCATTGCGGGGAATAATTAGGATGCTTAGAATGCAAAGTTTATGAGGAATATATGCGGGCTGCTGGAAAGAGTTTAAAATGAACTAGTTTAGTTTTTCATGTTTTTAAGACAGTAAAAATGAACTAAAAGTGTGCACTATGGAACTTTTCTGGTGTGTGGTGGTGGCCATTATTCATTGAGTTGTTTAATTTTAAACAAACTTCTTGAAAAATATGCTTTCTTACAGTGTGCAGACTCTCCATAGATCTGACCTGTAACTTGGCTTTATGGCATCACCCACTTGATTTTTTTTTTGTTTTGTTTCCGCTTTTCAAAGTTAGAAAAAATACAATCTGTGGAGTTCTACAAGAGCGTTAGCAGATTATTCTTTGGCTTGAGTCCGTTCTGTCCTTTGATTCTCAAATCTACCAGCGTTTTTTCCATAACACACTGTATGTACTTTTTCTCTTTTATATCAAACCATTGTTTTTTTGTTTTTCAAACCAATTTCTGGTTATTACTATCTTACTTTCCATCAACATTAGCAGATAACAGTCCTCCGTTTGAAAATGATTCAGGCCAAAGTACAGTGTGTGTGCATCAGTAGATATTTCATAACTGGATTATTTTTTCCCATTATTGTTGCAATTTTTTTCCAAAAAGGTCTAATTTTTGCCCTGGTCCAAATCAGAGCATGTTTGCCATTCCAATGGAGATTTGTAACAATAATTGCATGTTGTGTAACCTTCCACCTAAATCAACATCTACTTGGAAACAGGAAGCCAAACCATCCATGAGAAAAGTGACATAATGCAACTTTGGGCATTCCATATCTATAAACATATATATATATATATATATACCGTGTTTACTTTAAAGTTGTAGTTGTTTTTCTGTAAAATCTGTTATCTTTTGAGTCTGGCTGTACGTCCATTGGATACAAAATAACACGTGCCAAATCTTTTTACATTTGCATATTACAGTCTGGCAGCTGTCAGTGCGTTCACAGAACATGCTGCACCTTTGGATCAAATCACCCAGGCTGTTAAGAATGCTACATAAATGTCTGCAAAATTGTCTGCAAAAATATGCCAATGATAAATATGCCTCCTCTTAAAGTCACCCTGCGAGAAATGAAAAATGTCTTTGCAGCTTTTTATTAGCCCACTATGCATCATCTGCAAGGCAGGATATTAAAATCATTTGTGTTTTTGCTGCTAAATTCACTGCCAAGTTGTACTTCTAAAGCCCTGATGAGGTGATTCTAAACCAACTCATTTCAGGATAACAAATTCATCACAAATGAAGGGTCAAACACAACCAAAAGTCTATAATCAGCCATCTATAATGCCTCTCCACTGGTTAAAAATAGTCAGCTTACTTTGAAGACAGAAAATGAAATGCACAAAATTGGTTCAAAGTCAAATGATTGAGGATTTGCTTAAGTTGTATGACTTAACAAAAATATAACAAAACAAAGTCAATGTATAAAATCAGCACTTTGCTACAAAATTAGATCAGTGAACACTGTCTGCAGCTAATAAGAAACTATTTCACTGCTTGTCAACCAGGGAGAAAGAGCCAAAAGCAGCACTCTGATTGGCTGTGCTTGGGTGGTCCACCACAACCTGCCTGAAAAAGCTGTTCTAAAGCTGAAAATGAATGAATGTGTATATAAAGGGTTTGTGAGCGCTATAGAGATGAGTTAAATACCCACTCCCTCCCAAGCTTTAATGTACTGTTAATGTTATAGAGTGTGTAAACCCAAATGTAAATCATAGCAATATCAGCTTAAATAAAGCTGGATAACACATTTGGTGTGAGATAGCACAGCTCCGCACACACCTTCTGACATCAAGAAAAGCTCCCGAAACACACATGCAACACACATGATACACACATGTAACACGCATGATACACAAGTGTAACACGCATGATACACACGTGTAACACGCATGATACACACATGTAACACGCATGATACACACGTGCAACACGCATGATACACACATGTAACACGCATGATACACACGTGTAACACGCATGATACACACATGTAACACGCATGATACACACGTGCAACACGCATGATACACACATGTAACACGCATGATACACACGTGTAACACACATGATACACACATGTAACACGCATGATACACAAGTGTAACACGCATGATACACACGTGTAACACGCATGATACACACATGTAACACGCATGATAAACAAGTGTAACACGCATGATACACACGTGTAACATGCATGATACACACGTGTAACACGCATGATACACAAGTGTAACACGCATGATACACACATGTAACACGCATGATACACACGTGTAACACGCATGATACACACGTGTAACACGCATGATACACACGTGTAACACGCATGATACACAAGTGTAACACGCATGATACACAAGTGTAACACGCATGATACACAAGTGTAACACGCATGATACAAACGTGTAACACGCATGATACACACGTGTAACACGCATGATACACACACGAGTAACACGCATGATACACACGTGCAACACGCATGATACACACGTGTAACACGCATGATACACACGTGTAACACGCATGATACACACGTGTAACACACATGATACACACGTGTAACACGCATGATACACACGTGTAGCACGCATGATACACACGTGTAGCACACATGATACACACGTGTAGCACACATGATACACAAGTGTAACACGCATGATACACACGTGTAACACACATGATACACACGTGTAACACGCATGATACACACGTGTAGCACGCATGATACACACGTGTAGCACACATGATACACAAGTGTAACACGCATGATACACACGTGTAGCACACATGATACACACGTGTAGCACACATGATACACACATGTAACACGCATGATACACACGTGTAGCACACATGATACACACGTGTAGCACACATGATACACACATGTAACACACATGACAACCCATTTGAAGCTGCGACTTTACCTTAATTCTCTGTTGATTAAATGAAAGATAAGTAGAAAATTGTATTGCTGCGACAGGAGAATTGTGTGTTGTTTGCTTGAAATTTACTTAACATAGATTAGGGAGTGTCTACAGAGCCGCGGCGCGCGGCCGAAACTGCTGGGCTATTTGACCGCACCGGATTAGGGTTAGGGTCAGGGTTAGGGTTAGGGTTAAGGTTAAGGTTAAGGTTAGGGTTAGGGTCAGGGTTAAGGTTAAGGTTAGGGTTAAGGTTAAGGTTAGGGTTAGGGTTAGGGGTAAGGTTAAGGTTAAGGTTAAGGTTAGGGTTAGGGTTAGGGTTAAGGTTAAGGTTAAGGTTAGGGTTAAGGTTAAGGTTAGGGTTAGGGGTAAGGTTAAGGTTAAGGTTAGGGTTAGGGTTAGGGTTAAGGTTAAGGTTAGGGTTAAGGTTAGGGTTAGGGTTAGGGTTAAGGTTAGGGTTAAGGTTAAGGTTAGGGTTAAGGTTAGGGTTAGGGTTAAGGTTAAGGTTAGGGTTAAGGTTAGGGTTAGGGTTAAGGTTAGGGTTAGGGTTAAGGTTAAGGTTAGGGTTAGGGTTAGGGTTAGGGTTAGCCATGAGGCTATTTGACCGCGCCGCGGCTTTGTAGCCACGGCCATAAATAAATGGTTTTAAAATGTTTTTCCAAGTTGTTTGCTTATAATACCATTAACAGAAATGTAAAACTTAAACTTAGACTTAAAGGTGTGTTTTATTAGAACTATGCTGTTCCCCAACCCAAACGGCCTCTTGTCACTCTGAACCCAAGAACTCAGAATCCAACGCTTCCGCACGAATTTCCGAGTAGAAGTTCTGACCAGAGTTGTGTTCAAGCCCGTTTTTCCGAGTTGGAGGTGGGATCTTCAGAGTGTCCGAGATCACATGCATGCAGCAAAAGACCAAGGAACTGTGTGATGTTTAGAACAGACAAAAACATTGAAATATCCCACTAGTGAGGCTTCTTTGCTTGTAGTCTGGTTTAAAAAGCATTTGATGGAAGGGCATTTAAATCAATCAACGCTCTCAACATCCCTCCTCTCAGACTTTTATATCAGGACATTTTTGTATATTCTAAAGTATAAATTTGATACATAAATCTCTTCTTTTTTTTTTTTTTTTTACATAACATACCCATTCAAAACGTGAATCCATAACCCAGCCTTGCATAACATTTCCATAACCAGCTTGATCTTAATTGCGAGCCCCCCTGCTGTGCCTCCCCTAATGCTCTCCTCCATGCCAAACTGTCAGATTCTGTCTTCCAGTGTGACGGATATTGATTGAAGTAGCTGAACAAGTGTTTCTTTAGAGGCAATCAAGTGTTATGGCAAGTCATTATCTCCCACTGTCTGCTGCTGATAAGAAACGATCAAAAAAATAAAAAAAAATGTCATGCCATGTCAATTTCTTTTTTATCTGAGTCCAACAGTCTGGGATTAGTTTTCAAACACTTTCATTATCATAATCTATTTGGGGACTAAAGTGGACGGCTTTTCTTTATGTATGATTCAGCGATTTTTGTTAAATAGATGCAAAATTGGCAGAATGTTTTCTTTTTAATATTATTTTGTATATAATTTTACTATCAAAAAACATGTGCAATTATCTGGCAAATATTTTAAGGCTTTGTCATAGCAATGGCACAAGGATGAAATGTGTTTTTAAATAAAAGCAGAAGAACAGATCATTGACATCTACTACGTCTTTGTTGTGCTGGCGTTTAAAAATCCATTTGCATTTTTATAGCGGTGAACTACAGCCCTGACGGAAATATTCTGCCAGTGTTGTGTTTCAAGTGAGTTGTTTCTTTGAATGAGAAGCTTTAGCTGTTTATATTAACCTCCTTTCCAGGTTGCCCTCTGTTTGCTAAATATGACCAGACGACGAGGACGAATTATAGCATCCAATGAACAAATTCCATTACAAATAAGCTCACCACTCAAATGACTCCGCCCTAAAGGTGTCGGGCATTCAAGCCATCACATCGGACGCCAAAGGACAAGATTCTCTGCTTAAAACAAAAGGAGACCTACTGGACTAATGTCCTTAAGGCCACAGAGCACCCAGGCTTGATTGAGGACTTTGACCTTTCCTGTTACTTATGAATGTCTTCACATAACTAACAATCTATAGTAACGGAATCTGGGGCCTAAATAAATTGACTGTACCCGATGCCCAAAGCCAAAATTGACCCTGCTACATACAGTACTCGCTGCGTCTATAGTGTGTAAAAAATGAAGTGTCCTGACAAAGACAATTACTGCCTCTGGTGGGACAGCCCCGTCAGCCTTAGCTCAGCTCTGTCTTTGTCATCACACCCTGAAGAAGACCAGAGGAAGCCAACACACATATCGAGCCCTCATGAAATAAAGCCTTTTTGTATTTTCCTAACCAAGTGGGTGCCTGATGTTAATACAGAAACCTTCTCTCATGAGCACGTTGGTTATATGAACACCAGCAGTTCCCCGTCTTATTTTTTTGTATGATGTGTGTTTTGAAAACCACATGATTTCCTCACAGTGATCAGGATGAGGGAACGTCTTATGGGTGTCAGCACGCCATCTACGTGCAGCAGAGAGAATGGGAAAATAAATGAAAACTTGCTTTTTTCGTCATGCTTGTGGTAACGTTATTTGATGGCATGAAGTCGATGATGTATGGACTTAAAACAACACAGATGGTCTGCGGCCCGGTGGTCGAGCAGTTAAGACACAGCACACGTACGCCAGGCTCAAAGTGCAGCCGGCCGCAGTGTCGCGAGTTTGAATCCCAACTCCGACAATTTACTGCATGTCCACCATTCTCTCATCCACCATTTCAAACTGTCCTCTCCTGTCCAATAACGCCTACGAGCCAGGAAATCTTTTAAAAAAACAACACAGATTACGTCCGGATCTCTACTTTTGCTATTAGAAAATCAGGGAAACGTGAAACTCAGTGTTTTTGTGAGCCTCAGAGAAAGGGCAAAGGATTAATAAAACAGCCTGGACGAAGATAAATATAACTCCAGGTATGTTTTCAATGAGGGAACGTTGTTATAACATGGTTAGAACCTCAAAAACGTCCATTCTTCTACATTATGTATTCTTCAACTGGGTAAATTTTGAGATCGGATTAAAATTCAAACTGTGCTATGATTTAATTGTGTTTAAATGTTCATAAAACACTTTGTAATCCTTTTTTAGCAGACCCAATAACACAGTGCGACACCGTTACCCAGTGCAGCGTGAAGTCCTGCTTTGACCCGGTCAGGAGTCTGGTCTGCTCGCCCGCCGGTGCCGTTTTGAACTTTGACCTCCACACGGACAGCACCTCGTAGCCCTCCTGAACTTGTCAACAGCCTTTTTTTTACCTCCGGTCTCATACAGCTGTGATTTATGGCCCGTGCCCTCTCTACAAGCTACGCAGGGGCCGAGAAAGATGATTGTCCTCCGCAGAAGAGGGATGAAGGGTGGTGCGCCGGTGTCAGGTCCCCAGCCACCGCTCCATCGCACGGAGTTAAAGCAGAGAGTTGACCTTTAATCACGGCTAGGTAAGCATATTGCCACTGTCACACGAGTGGAACAGAGCAGGGCCGAATTTAACCTACCGCCTAAAGTAGTGCACACGTACAGCTCTAACCTCGATAACGAAGAGGCTGTGATGAGCGCAATCCAAATGAGTTTAAAGGTGCGCTATGTCACTTTTCTGGTGGTTGTCCATGTGTAGAGTTACTGCTTCGTCTGGAATACTCACAGTAAGAATGCACGTTTTTCAAGGTATTTGTTTTTAGATATAAAAACACATTAATTGATACACACTTAATGCCATATATGTGAGTGGGACATTTCAACCACAACAATGGCATCTCCTCGAGTGAAGCAGGTGTCAGAACCTTCACCAGAAACGTTACATAGTGCACTTTTAAAGAAGATATTTGTTTAACTGTGTTTGTTTTGTGTCATAGAATTTTTAGTTAGTGTTAAAACAATGGAGATTTTAAGATGCACAATACTAAATGTTGCGTTCGTTCATTCAAAAGTACGTATTAGACTGATAAATAATGTTACCAGTTGTGACTCGGCTGCTTATCAGATGGCTCCGCAGCTTTGACCAATGCTTCTCACTGAACGTTGATAGAAAACCACTTTGTAATATGAATGGGTTTATTAACTTCGAGGCCAATACCTAACCGTTTACGTCACTTTAAACAACATCACACAGCCACATGGCCAGACCATAACAGCGCTGATGTATTGTGTGTTTCACTGTTGAACCCTGTGTGTGTCACGCAGAGATAAACATAAAGCAAATGTTAAATTCTGAGCACTTGAATACCAGATAATGCAGAATTGTGCATCACACATAACACAACTCTGAGAAAGCTAATTCGACGTTGGTTAAAAGCTCATTCTAGTACATTTTGGATTATTCCTATATTTCTTTTGAGTTATTTCTAGCATTGAATGACATTTTTATTTTAGCATAAACTTGATTCTGTCAAACTTTATGCCAAGTTTTGGCCGGGGTGTGACTTATACTTATATTTATACTTATATACTTATACTTTATACTTATACAACTTATATGTGATTTTATTTGTTATTTTCACACTTGCAACCACATTTCATGTTTTTTTCTCCTCTATTATGCATTTTTTGGCTGGTGCAACTTATACTCCACTATGCGACTTATAGTCCGGAAAATACGGTACTTTAGTTCCGCGCTAGTTCATTTCAACCCTTTACATACAATCTAATATAAAATCAAAGTCAAAGTTCATCTATCTTACACATTCTGTACAGTTTACATCGTTGCACATCTATTCCACACTCCTCACACCACTTAACAATAAACTACTAAATAATCTACCACTCTCTAGAAATAATTTACAGCTTCCCAAATGCACTTAAAACAAACCAAGATAAGCCTAAAGAGATCTGATCTTAAACTCATGTCACTGAACCTTGGCGTAGGAATCCAGCCTAGTCTTCCTCCCTTGATCAGCCATCGCCCACGGCTCAATCTGTCACAGGCTCGACACACTCATCGACCCCCCACCACGTACAGAGCACCCACTCCCAGTTTTACTACCATACCTTTCATTTTTCTCACATTTCAGTCGCTTGGGAGAATTGAATAAGTTGACAAAATACAAGGCAAATGTTTCCAAATCGGTCTTCATGTGATCAAAGATAAATATGACGATTTATTTTCACATTAAAAAAGAACAGAACAAAAAAATGATATTATATTCGAGCAGTCAGATCTATTTGGTAACTCTTAGCTCAATAGAGATAAATAATTTGAATGCCATACATCCTCAGCGCAGTAATTGCATCTCCATGGAAACGAGCAAATGGTATACCCTTCACCAGAAAAAATATATAGTGCCATTATCTTAGTATAACAATTGCTCATCTGAATTAATTGTATATTTGCACAAGTGTAGAAAGTCAATTGGCGAAGTTTTGCGAGCTTTAAGAATAGTTTCTGTGGGCGAAGAATGTGAATTAGTAGCTCAAGGTTTTTGGCACCTTTATTAAACTTTAGGTTGTCAGCTAATTTGTCTCATTTTGAATTGCAAGAAACATTTTATAAAGTATTTTGCTTCTCTGGGAGGCCTATTGCGGTAACATGCAGAGACGGGCGGATATTTAGCCTGAGCAGAATAGAAGAGACATGGTCATTATGGAGAAGTGATGTCTGCTTTAAATGCCTCTGTCGCCCAGTTCCACCAGGCGCTCGCCGGCACCACTCCGCTCTATCTCCTCCTTATTTGACTTAATGTTGATAAATGATCCCGTTCTTAGCCGCAGCGTTTCTCATTCCAACCAGCCTGGGTGGATTTAAAGGCTCCCACTTACACTGTACTTTTCTCATCTTGAGTTTATCAAATTGGCCGCAAGGACAAAAGTTTCTACAGGAGGGACCTAGAGCAGAGGCTGTTAACAAATCTGGACAAGAATATCTTAAAATCTTTTAGCAGTCACACAAGGTTAAAGCATAACTTTGTCTAATGGAAAAAAAAACATGATGTGTATATCTTCATAGAAGGTTATGGGCCAGTAAAGTATTTCATGCATTGTATTGATGTTTGTACCTAATGCTATTTTCATTCTGTAATTCATAAAGTCTGTGTGGATCTCCAAATCCCTGGGTTTGTGTTTGCAGTAGTTAGACACAAAGTAACATTTTGGGTTTGTCCACTCCAAAGTACTGCAACCTTTTACTGCAATGTGTGGATAATTCAACTACTACTGACTATATTGTTGGTTTATATATTGGCTCAATATTAGACCAGTGCAAAATGTAGTTTTGGGTTTTTCATGCAGTACAAGCATCTGTCCAGCTGCAGAGACGATGATCACTTTAGGATACGCCACCAAATACGCTAAACTCTTGATTATCTGCTTGACCACCACTTTCTCCAGACAAATTATTTGTGGTTATTATCCATTTATATCCTTATTATCTTTTTCAGTTCCAGCAGAACAAAACGGAAGTTTTGAGATATTTTTTTATCCCCAAAACACATTAGTTTTCACATATTAACGACCTAACACATTTTTTTACACCTAAAAAACACAAAGTCCAGTCCTTTAATCAGCAGTCGTATTAAATACTGCCCCAAAAGAATTTCTCATGTATTTAATTATAAAATTCAGCAGCTCGTGTCCCGACTAGAACCAGAAAGTGGGACCACATTACATCAGTTTTTATCTCATTGCACTGGCTCCCTGTTTGTTTCTGGATCCATAAGGTTATTATAATGTGTTTTGTTTTGTTTTGTTTTGTTTTGTTGTTCTTAATATTAATGTTCTTGTGCTTTATCTTTCAGAAGTGCTTTTACCTTCTGAGTCTTCACGAACAGGCTTCTAGTCATTCCCAATGTCTCAACTGGTTCATCAGTACTCAGCCTACCATAGCCATGTCTCTTTAAAGTGATTCCGGATCTTAACAGGGTATGTTGTTTAAATAAAGGTAAAAATAAAATACTTTGTATAAAAAAATTGTAATGTGATTGATTGATTGATTGATTAGTTGGTTGATTGATTGATTAAGTCATCTATACAGCCACATGTTTTACACCAGTGAAACCACCAAGGATGTAAGACAAAGCAGTTCTTCTCCCATCGGCTTTCTGGAGCATTACTATAATTACCATAATTATATAAAGTAAAAACACATTTGCTTTTACAACTGGTGCAATCACTCAACTGTTTAGCAAACGCATGCAATTTTGTTGCTCTAACTGTTTTAGCCAAGTTCTTTATCCCCTTGAGAGATTTATTTTTTTCCTCCCAAAGGAGGGGGAGAGAGTTAGTCATGTTACTGGTAGGGGAAGCTGTAGTGTATCTGGGTCAGGCCTCCCAGCTTTTAGGCAACACGCTGAATTCAAGGGGGAGTTCTCTTTAACATCAACTTGGGCGAGAAGAAGATAGATTCGGGGAGTATCTTGTAGCGCAGGTGTGGTGTGGCAGATAGGGGAGACAGCTGAGATTCACTGCAACGCGGTGGGGCTGAAACAGTCACAGGCCAGATGGCACTTCCTCAGTGATATCAGTACTTGTTCCGCATTTGGTGACACAGAGCTGCCGTGTAATATCAAAAGGAGGTCACATATCATTTTACAATACATGTAACAACAAAGAAAGTACAAAAAGGTATGGTGAGAAAGTTTGGGTTACAGGAAATTAACAATTTGTTGCATAATCATGGTCGCGTTAATTTCATGTTCTTTCTACATTTTGTGTAACTCACTGTGTTATAGTCCGGTTACATGTAATGACAGGTTGTTACACAGTGCATTATGTTGGGGTTACATGTTATGATAGCTTGTTACACAGTGCATTATGTTGGGGTTACATGTTATCATAGGTTGTTACACAGTGCATTATGTTGGGGTTACATGTTATGACAGGTTGTTACACAGTGCATTATGTTGGGGTTACATGTTATGACAGCTTGTTACACAGTGTATTATGTTGGGGTTACATGTTATGACAGGTTGTTACACAGTGCATTATGTTGGGGTTACATGTTATCATAGGTTGTTACACAGTGCATTATGTTGGGGTTACATGTTATCATAGGTTGTTACACTGTGCATTATGTTGGGGTTACATGTTATGACAGGTTGTTACACTGTGCATTATGTTGGGGTTACATGTTATGACAGGTTGTTACACAGTGCATTATGTTGGGGTTACATGTTATGACAGCTTGTTACACAGTGTATTATGTTGGGGTTACATGTTATCATAGGTTGTTACACTGTGCATTATGTTTGGGTTACATGTTATGACAGGTTGTTACACTGTGCATTATGTTGGGGTTACATGTTATGACAGCTTGTTACACAGTGTATTATGTTGGGGTTACATGTTATGACAGCTTGTTACACAGTGCATTATGTTGGGGTTACATGTTATGACAGGTTGTTGCACAGTGTATTATGTTCGGGTTTCATGTTATGATAGGTTGTTACACTGTGCATAATGTTTGGGTTACATGTTATCATAGGTTGTTACACTGTGCATTATGTTGGGGTTACATTTTATGACAGGTTGTTACATTGAGCATAATGTTTGGGTTTTATGTTAGGTTGTTACAAAGTGCATTATGCTTGGGTTACAGGTTGTTACACAGGTTATTACACTATATTACATGACATGTTGTGTTCAGTTGTAAACGTTATTTCAAAATCATCAAACCAGCTAACAGGGCTAACAAGCAAATTTTCTGAACATGAAGCATTCATAATAATCAAAAAGAAAAATGTTGAATAAACATACAAAAGAAAAGAACAATAAAATAGCAGTTACACAAATATATGTACTAATAACTAAATGGATATAATTAGAATATCAAACAAGAAATCAGTACATAGCGCAATGAAAATGCACAAACTAACTCAACATTCCCTGATTTGAAAAACAATCGGATGCCCTGTGGCGCTCCCTCAGTGGCACGCTGTACCGCAGCACTTGTCCTGTGTGTGGTGACAGACCCGCAGTGTAAAAGGCAGGCGCGCACACCCTTGACCCGGTGCACGAGGCCCCGCTCTGCTCCCGGAGCCTCAGGGGTGCAGCCACTCTGATGTACGCTGTTTAATCAAAGTGGCAGGCCGGCCCAAGCTGACATGAAGTGCTATTTGAGCACATTGTTCTCTCCACCCCTCGCGCCTCTTGCACTTTTGTACAATATCACATTTTTCTTGTATTTCAGAAAAACTGAAAAAAAAGACTTTGTTGGATGGCTTTCCACGTTTATTTCTCAATTGCTTCGCTGCACACACAGTTCTGTTGATCAAAACACTTCAGCATGTTTGCAAAAGAAAGTTGTTCCAAAAATGTGTCGTGCAAACACACAATGTCAAGTAAATTTGTTCCAATTCGAGTCTCAGTATGCAAAAAGAAACATGTCGAAAGGCTTAAGATATTTTCATTAGAAAGCACAAAAATAAACACAAAACACACCAGACCTGGGTAACTCAAGACCCAAAACATGTACAAAAGGTAAAATGCTCTGTCCTGACCAAGATGAGCACCAGATCTGAAGATGGGCCCCTGTCGGGTCCCACCTGTCAGGTTGGGTCAAATGCATTGGACAAATTCTCCTACAGGGAACAAAAACGTCTACCTAAAGCTTAACTGCCCTTTGGATTATAGAAGGAAAAAAAAACATTGTGTATGGAAATGTAGAAAGAGTATGCTTTAATCTATTTCTTTACATACAAAACATTTTTCACGTGCCATATTTTAATTAACTTAAAGCATCTGTTATGGACGCTAACATATTCATTCTAAAATACAAGACGTTGGGACTTTACATTAACATGATGGTGGTAGTTAATTGTAAATTCACTCTCCAATGTATTTGAATTATTGTGTGTTTGTGTGTGGATAAAATTAAAATGGCAAACTGTGAATAGATACATTTGTTAGTGAAAAAAGAAAAGAAAAAAGAATGGTGTGTTTACTTACAGGTCTCACTTATAGGATATAAAGTCTATATTCATTTTTGTCAATGGGAACCAACTATAATCATTATAAATCATTGAGTGATTTTGGACAGAGCCAAAGATGCCTGTTAAGCACAAGGGCAAAGTTTGAGGGTCAAATCCAAGGCACAAAAAGGCAGCACAGAGGACAAAAAATAATGGGCTGCAGGCATCCAGGAAGCTTGGGTTTGTGGAGCTGACCGCACAAACATAAGTTTTCTTGTTTTAAGCCGTTTTATTACCAC
This sequence comes from Eucyclogobius newberryi, assembly GCF_026437365.1. Taxonomy (NCBI): domain Eukaryota; kingdom Metazoa; phylum Chordata; class Actinopteri; order Gobiiformes; family Gobiidae; genus Eucyclogobius; species Eucyclogobius newberryi. The sequence continues at coordinate 23,810,401 of NW_027315746.1, forward strand.
ATGGTTTGCATTAGTTTTATGGCATGTATTAGTGATTGTTAAACGTAGTCGGCCCCATCAACAGCACGGTGGCATTTCTGCTGCTAAATAGCCAATCTTACAATGCTCATTATAAAACCCATTGAACTTAAATCAACTAAAACTATAAATAATATATTTAATATCATAATTTAGTAGTTTGTGTATAAATAGGGGTGTAACAATTCCAAAAAAAATCATAAACGACTCAAAAACTTTATTAATTGGGCCTTTGGATCCCAAAATCTCAGATTACTTAAAGTTATCTACATCAGTGGTTCCCAAAGTGGGGTTGGGACCCCTGGGGGGGCACGAAAAATGAACTGGGGGTTGTGAGAAATTATTACATCTATTTAATTTTACTGTGGGGTTCCCGAGTCCGTTGCACAGTTATTTTGGAGGTCCCAGCCTGAAAAGCTTGGGATCTATATCACCACAAATGAATCAAGGGAGCCAACATTAGCAGTGCACCATTTGAGTGCTTTGTTGAAATATGGTGCACCACAAAGTTTTGTGTTTTACCCCATATTGTTTTCTCTTTGTTGTACCCCAAAGGGACAAATTCACAAAATAAAAAATGTCATTTACTGCACCTCCAGTGCTCTCTGAATGATACACTACTGCAATCATTGTTCATAGTGAAAAGTCATGGAAAACCATTGATCCCAATTGTGAAGCAGTGTGCAAAAATGTTCACAGCACTTGTTTCATTTAAGGAAACCATTGTTCTTTCACATTGACAACAACCCTGTTGAACCTGTTTTATCTTTCTGTCTGGTAATTTGTCTCTTAAAAACAAAAACAGTTTGAATCAAGCCGTAAAGGGGGCAAGCAAGTTGACTGCATCTCAGCTTTAGAATCAGAATCAAAAAAAGGTGTATTGCCATTGTCAGTAAACAAAATTCACAAACAGGTACTTGTTAAGGTGCAACATGCGAAAATTAACAATAATAATAATAATAATAGTAGTAAAGTGTATCAAATAAGGCATGCATAATTTAAGAATATACTAATAAAAAAATAAATAAACTTGGTCTCAGTATGTACACAAAATTTACAGATGATGGGAAATAGTTCAAAAAACTGTTATTGGTTTGAATAATTGTTAAAGTGGCAGCTGTTGAGTGTTCATGAGTCCAACGGCAGAGGGAAAGAAACTGTTCTTGTGGCAGGAGGTTCTGGTCCGGATGGACCGTAGCCTCCTGCCTGAGGGGAGTGGCCTCCTGTCTGAGGGGGAGTGGCTGAAATAGTCCATGTCCAGGTTGAGAGGTCGGCTGTGATCCGACCTGTTCGTCCCAGAGCCCTGGAGACGTACAGGTCCTGCAGAGATGGAAGTCTGCAGCCGATCACAATGCGCTGTAGTCTCTGTTTGTCCCTGGCTGTGGCTCCAGCGTACCACACGGTGATGGAGGAGGTGAGGATGGACTCAATGATGGCCGTGTAGAACTGCACCATCATCTGCGCTGGCAGCTTGGCTTTCCTCAGCTGCTGCAGGAAGTACATCCTCTGCTGGGCCTTCTTGATGAGGAGCTGATGCTGGGTTTCCACTAGATACTGTTAACCAGGGCTACAAACAATTATTTGCGCTTTTGACAAGTGATTCTATTTGTATTTATCTTAGGCTGCCCCAAATAACTTGTATGTCTGCTGTAACCCAACCCAACATTTTTCAAGTGGGTCGGTCGGTAGGTAAATTCTTTTTTTTTTTACTTAGAAGGCAAAAAAAAGATACAAATTGTCGATTTTTTTTTACTCGGAGTGACCACCAGCGGTCAAGCTTCAACAGTCAATGACGGAAAACGTCTCGATCAACCCAATCGACCTTTTGTATGCCGTTATCCTTTATTTTGGTAGCGAAGGCGAGCGGGGGACACGGGCACCGCCATGTTTGTTGAGATTACGCTGCTGGGCGTGTTTCTGTCCCAAAATGCAAAGCGGGAGAAAATTGTATATGAAATCGACACCATGATGCAGAATGATGTGAGCGGTGGCAACACCAGTGGCGCCGACAAAGGCAAACCAATAAAATAAAGGAAATACAGGTTCACGCTTACATGGTCCGTTCAATACAGAAACATGCGGAGGACCGGAAATGTAGACTGATATGCGTCGTACAATGGGTTATCTCCCCCCTGGGATGAAAGATAAGTTGACCAGCGCTATAAAATTATTCAACGCGGCGCTTTTGAAAAGAATAGTCGGTGAGTCGGCGAAATATAAGAATTTGGCGTCATTTTGACAAAATGCTGATTTTTTTTCTTCAGTCGGCTAGTTTTATACCGGGTCGGTCGGGTTACGGCAAACAGACACATTTTTTGCTCAGCCTTATGTACAGTATATGCCTCTTGGCACATGAGCCCATATTTTTATAATTTTTTACTATTTTAAAAGCATTTGCTTGGTTGGCCTGCACTGAGCTCTGTTCATTTCATACAGTTGCAAATGTAAGTGAAAGAATGAATGGGCTGACTCACTGCCAAACTAAATGTACCTGTACAAATAGAGTAACATTGAACCTTTCTTCACCAAAGAGCAGGACATTTGTGATTGTCCTTCTGCCTCAAATTAAGATAACATTTGATGCTGCTAGTACCAAGACCCCACATGACTTCTTCCATAAACAGCCTGTAGACGACATAAAGTGAAGACTTTTTAAATCTTTCTTTCATGTTGATGCTTGAAGCTTCCACGCTCCATTTGGAAGCCTGGGCTGGTGTGTAGTGCTTACTAAGTCACAAATCTGACCTCAGGGGTTGAAACATCTGACAGTGACTCCCACGTAAACACCTCTCTTTGCTTGATATTAAAATAATTCTGTGCATTAAACCTATTTTTAACTTGTTTCTTTCCCTGTACATTCCAAGATGTGGCAGCTCAGAAAAAGGTCAGTCGTTACAATCAAAGGAAGGACTGGTGGCCTGTGTAAAAGAAGGGGGGGAAATTTGCTGACCACCTCCCACTACGTCGCCCTGCCTGGTCGGCCTCTGGGTAGCGGTAAATAGGCTTCAGCGCGGTCATCCGCGCGGTGAGTCAGCCTAATAAGCTCTGTGAGTGAGTAGGCAGCAGTCAGGCCATCTCAGCGGGACAAACACGAGACAAAACACAGTAACTTGACAGGATAATGGCAGAAATGTGCAGGGCCACCAGGAAACTGTGTGTTAACTGTGCATCGTTTGCTTCAGCGGGCCGGCTAGGCAAACATTCCTTAAGTCCAGACAGATAAAGGCCTGAATCCGTAATTGAAATCTAATTTACAAAACAGGAGGAGCACGTTTATCTGCTTGCCCGCGCCTCTCCCTGCTGCCCTCGCCCATACAGATACTGCACACGCACGTTTGCTCCCTCATCAATGTTCCCAGGACTAATTACTTTAAATGAAAAAGCTCTCCTTTGGGGCACCGATTTCACCCGGAGTCTGATGAGCAGAAATTACATGTCTAATGGAATGGAATAGTTGTTCAAATTGAAGAAACGAAACACACTTTTTTATCTCGGTGCCACCTTAAATTAGATTTTAATTCGGACCACACTCACACATAATGGAGTGCACTACACTACTTCCCTGGCACCTCTCTTAATTGCCTGTGGCTTTCTCATTTCTTGCAAGTCGTCTGCTGGATCCATTATCAAGTCCCTGGACTGCCATTTTAAGGGGAATTCCTTGTGAGACAAAACTCGTGAGCAAGTGTCAAAGCTGGAACAAAGCCTTTGTCCAAATGATTTTGAAATGAGAAGAGAGGCAATTTGACTAGATGCCAGATGTGCATTTCTCTCGCGGTAATAAGAACGGCATGTAGTGCTGCTCTTTGACTTGGATCTGTTACAGTTGTTACCACTTTCTGTCAAAAACTTATTTTTTGCCTCTGGGGGAGCTATTATCCATTTGGTTTCATCACATTAGCCATCATCCCATCTGCATGACTCACTGACTTTTGAGAACAGGATTTTAAACACTCAATGTGGACCGTCTGCAGACTTTTTAAGATTTCTTTAAGAGCCATTAACATTTTGCCCTTTAAACTGCTAAAACACCTCGGTGCAGGTAAAATAACTTTTTTCTTTGTTCAGGAGCAACAAAGTGCAGCTTGTAAATAAGGAATGCACCATCTATTAAAAAGAGTAGTTTGATCCTTTACTGACCCCTTGTGGCATTGGATTAATCTTCCACAGAACTAAAAAAAATATTTTAATTGTGGTATAATAAAATTGTAGAGTAATTTAAAGTAACTAAAATTGCACAAAAGGATGTAGAAAAGCCAAATAATTCAAGAAATATTGCTGTCATCGTCACTAACTCAAATTATTGTCTGTATCTACCTGTGTTGCATCACTGAAATTTCCCCATGCGGGACAATAAAGGAATATCTTATCTTATCTTATTGGTCGCATTCTCTGTTTTTGTAATAACTTCACATATTCATCCCAGTTTAAACTCCTTCCTCGAATAATATACAGCCACAAACATGGAAAGTAACTTGTCAAATGTGGGTGCTTTGATTGTAGAGAAGTTGCACTGCAGACAGGCCACACACAAAGTGCAGTCTGCAGTTGGTTTGTTTTGGTTGCTCTTATTGAGGGGGCTGCGTCTGTGTTTGCTCGGCCTCCTCCATCAGAACAGACAAGATACAGCTGCTGGAGGTAAAAATAAACAGTCTGGAGCTGCACTCACCCAGAGAGTTGTGCCGAGAAGTGTGGAGGAAGTGTGGCGAAGTATCTGTGTAAAAGGGCAACGGCCTATTTGCAATAAAACTTATTTGCGATGCACCGACTCCCTGGGCGGCTGGGCGGCGCGAAAACGGCTTTTTACTCTGTGTAGAACTTATTTTCTTTCAAGTTTGGCAGCCCTGTGTTAATTCATACAACCGGAAGAAGGATTACGTCGTATTGCGGCGCCCACACGGGCTTCCGGAATAAGATGAATACTTCTTCTTTCTGCTTTCATCCCATTTAGATCCTTAATATTTTAAATAAACTAATGGGCTTTGGGCACCGCAGCAGCTGGCTAAGCTAACCGTTTCTCACAGCAAAGGCAAACTTTTATTAAAACGTCAAATTTAAAATAAACCACCAATTAAAATTCAAAAGTAAACAGAGTAAAGACTGTAATTGTTTTTATGTGAAGTTTATATCAGTCTCTTATCGTAATTATTTTATTCTTCAATCTGTGTGTGTGTGTGTGTGTTTCAACCATAGAAGAAAAAGCTTCAGTTGTTACCTAAAGGACGGTAAAGGACCAGGGCATTCAAATGCTAATCAGGTACTCAGGGTGGTTGAGCCAGGGTCTCACTAAGACAAAGAGGTTTTAACAGCCCATTAAGATTCTGAATAGGCTAGCTCGGTAGATACAAGGGGGGAGTTTCTGTTGAAACCAACAACTCTTTCTACTTCAGGAAGGCTCCGCCCAATGGGCGGGTCTTACCACAGAACAGTATTAATATCGGAGTTCTCGACCTAAATTCTGTTATTGACAATGACTCTTGGATGAGAGTCGAAACGTCTACTTTTTCAAACTGAGTCCAGATGACTACAACTGAAGCTTTTTCTACTATGGAACACGCCTGGACGAATGAGGGATTACACCGACATATTTCAACCATAGAATTAGCACTAGCATCGAGACACAAACACGTCCCTATATGAAGTGCAACATGTTGGCAGAGCTCGCTGTTTACTGCCTGATCTATTTATTCATTTTAGACTGAGTTAACAAATACCCCAAAGAGACAGAATTAGACAGGAAGTACTGACGCTAACACTGAGCTTGGCAGGTGCTATTGTACACAGCGCATTGGTCGTCTACCGTATTCTGGGCTATAAGTTGCACCGGAGTATAAGTCGCACCAGCCAAAAAATGCATAATAGAGAAGAAAGTGTGAATTCAAAGCTTTCCAATGATGTCTCACTCATACACATCTGATAATATTTGAGTAAGTTGTGGTCATTTGAATGTAAACAACTCTGAATTCCTCTTACTGAGAAAACTGCCTCTAAAGATTCTCACCTGAGCGAGCCCAGTCACAGGGGGGCTCATTTGCATCTCATTGGGATAAGCCCTCCCCCCTGTCACACTGACTGTCACACTGACAGACTTGAATCAGAATTAGAAGTTACTATATTAAAATGGAAATACTTGGATTACAAAAGGCCCCGAATAGCATCAATGAATAGGGTTTATCGCCATTTGTCGATAAACAGAATTCACAGGTGATTCAGTGCATAATAAAAATGTATTAATCCAAGAATGTGAAAGTTATTTTCACGTTAACAAATCACATCTCTACCATCCAGAAGTCGGCGTGGAATAAGTTGCACTGGAGTATGAAATGCGGTTGCAAGTGTGAAAATAACAAATAATATCACATAGACCCTACCTGTCTGGGGGATGTCTCCTCATCCCCCACCGCCCCTCCCGAGCTCTCCGATCCTCCTCCTCTCTCACCCTGACTGCACCAACATCCCGACTCAAAACTTTTGGCGACAGAGCATTCTCCCGAACAGCACCCCGACTCTGGAACTCCCTCCCCCAACCTGTCCGCCACTCTCCCTCACTCACAACATTCAAATCCCGCCTAAAAACATACCTCTTCACCCAAGCCTATGACCTCCCCTACCCCTAGCCTCCTCTACCCCATTGTCTACACTTCTACCCCCTGTTACATCCCCATCTTTTTCTCTCTACTTCTTCTGTCTTGTTCATTTTATCTGTATATTAATGTGTTCTGTACGTGTTGTCCTCCCCTGTCTGTAAATACCCCCCCCCTTTTTTATTATGTTCAGCGTCTTTGGGTCACTGAAAAGCGCTATATAAATAAAAGTTATTATTATTATTATTATTATTATATAAGTCTGTCCAAAGTAGAAGTATATAAAACTAAGAAAAAAGACCAACAATGTGTGATTTGGGGTAAAAACAATTCTAATTCCCTGAAAATGCAAATCAAAATGGAGGACTGATGATAAGGTGTTCCCCGACTTTTTCATGACAATAAATTGGTTGTACATTTATTCAAACATCCAAAACTTTTCCATGAGAGGCAGAAAGAGCGCACCATGGACCATTTTATCTTTAAAAAAAAAACACCACCATTTCCCTTTTTAAATTAAAACACAGAACACAGCCTATAAGATTCCCTATTTCAAAAAAAGGAAACTAAAAAGCCCGTCAATGAACAGAAAATAGCTTGACACAGTTTCCTCATTCACTCCAGTCTGGGATGAAAAAAAGAACTGGCATTCACTCATTTATCGTCTGTGCTTATCTCCATCTTTATATTCGGGAAGAGCTGTCCCAGACTCACTCAGATCGAGCGATAAGTAAACATTGTAGTTATAGCGTTTGATTAAGATTCAGCTTTGGCCCACTTCAGGCTCGTGTAAAAGTTGAAAAAAAAAGAGGAAGAAAAAAAATCATCCGCTTGGGAATTTCTGGCATCTGTCAAGATAGCGTTGTGATAATGTAGAGCAGAAAGACAAGGCTGATCCATTGAAGGTTGCCGTAAGAATAGTAACTTTATCAGCCAGCCCCAGCCCTCATGCACTCCAGCGCTTACTCCATGTATCCCAGAATGCTTCACTCCGCACTTCACCTCTCCCTCGCTGAAGGAGAAACTCTGCTTACTAGCCGCTGTGGGGGTAGCGCTCGGCTTGTAAAAGACTAACTATGCCGAGATGACTTGGCAGGTTATTAGCGCTTAGGATAGCAATTACCAGGCTGGCTCAGGACTTTACGGCGCAAAGTCGAGTGCTGAGTGATGGAAAATGCAATACAGTTAACTTTAAAATAGCTGGCCAGGGGGTTGAGGCAATGGCGCTGCTGAGAGAGGAAGTCTAATTTGGTTGCAGCTTGTAGATTGTTTGTTTGTTTGTTTGTTTGTTTGTTTGTTTGTTTGTTTGTTTGTTTGTTTGTTTGTTTGTTTGTTTGTTTGTTTGTTTGTTTGTTCGTTTGAGAATCAGTATTACCATTTTAGAAAACTTACTAGAACCAAAGAATATAGTGTATTTAGTTCATGGTCAAGGGAAACTGTTTAAGATGTTTGTGTCTCAAGTACAATGTGAAAATGTGTAGTGGTATTAAATGATTGCTATGATAATGGTAATAAAAATTTAATTGGAAAAATTGGAATGCATAAACACACACAGACACACACACACACACACACACAAACACACACACACACACACAAACACACACACACACACAAACACACATACATACAAACACACACACACACACACACACACAAACACACACACACACACACAAACACACACACATACATACAAACACACACACACAAACACACACACACACACACACACACACACACACATACAAACACACACACACAAACACACACAGACACACACAAAAACACACACAAACACACAAACACACACACAAACATACACAAACACACACACACACACACACACACAAACACACACACACACACACAAACACACACACACAAACACACACACACACACACACACACACAAACACACACACACACACACACACACAAACACACACGTACGCACACACACAATCGCCCGCTCGGAAGTTTCTAGACTGTTGTCCCTCGTCTTTTCGTCTAATGTCTGTGTTGTTGTTTGTTTGACTCTGTCTGATGTTTTTTTTTAAGTATTTGCTACTGCTGAGTGACCACTGCACAAAGCCTTCTCCAGCTCGTCCCAAACACTCTCACTGGGGTCAGATCTGGAGTAGATTAGTTTCTGCTTCTTCTTAGATGTTTTCTCAGCTTGATTTTATCCTTCTCAAACACACTGACATATTTTCCATGACCACGGGATTTGTCTTTCCACATGGTTGTTTCAGAAATGAGAAGCCTCTCACTGCATCAGTTGGGTTTAAACACAGTGTTGCAGCTGAAAGATCATCACCTGCAGTAGTTCTCCAGCAGGAGGAGAGGACCTACTGTATTTGCCTGGTGTAGTTGGCGTTCAAATTGATCTCAGTCCTTTCAAAGGTTTTTTTTTATCCAGCAATCGAACTGTATTTGATAATTGATTAAAAATTTGAACATTTATCTTTAGCTTCTTAAACAAGAAATTAGGAACTATTGTTTAAAAAAACGTTGTCAGAGTTATATTGCCTCTGTGATACTCATCTTACACATACCAATTAACATTTGAAAAAACATGTTTCACATGCAATGTAAGCTGTCTGCAAAGCCATTAAATACATTCTCAGAAGCTGCAAAACTAACTGTAGCCTAATTAAAAAGCATTACATGTCATTAGTGGAGCGAGCTCTCAGCATGCCTTCTTCTGGACTCTTAATAAGGCTGCTGTGTGAGTGTATGAGGTTTACATGGCAACCTCAAGATGACGGCTTTAAACAATCGCCTGAAAGAACTCTTGTTGATTATGCACGCCTTGGCCAAAATGGCTTCCCTAGATTTGTAGAATCATTTGTCTTGTCAATAACACTTGAAAATGTCTAAAGAAACCTCCTGCCATGGTGTCCTAGGGCAAGACACTTCTCTCTCCATGTCTATGTGAATATGAGTTTGTGATTGGTGGTGGTAAAATAAGACACATTGTTATTGCAATAGCAGATCACAACTATTGGTAAAAGATTGATTTGAGCTGTTGTAGCATGAATGTTTTGTTTTTGACTGGTCGTTTGGCATTGGAATAAACTTTATTTCAGACCAATGTATTTGAGCTTCAAATCTCCTTCCACGAACACAATAGGTTGATACCTTTAGAGCAAACTTTTGGCGGCGGACCATAGTAACAAAAAAGTCAAGGACTGGACTGAAATTATAACTAACATTCAAAATGGAAAAGATTACATTCTGATTTAAAAGTTATATATTATTATACCGTTTGTTTGGCCAGGATTCATCAAACTAGTGCGAATGAAGCCAAATGCTATTCCAGGTATGTTTTTGATGAGGGGACAATAATAGAACATGGTCAAAATATTTCAGAATATGTGCCCTTTAATTCAAAAATTCACCTTTTAGACCAAATGAGTCTTACACTGGACAAAATGTGCCGTAGTTTCACTTGTGCTGCATGTTTTATTTTTGTTCCCTGGCTCTATGTCGTGTTATATTCTCGATTAAATCTGTGTTTCAGATGTTTACTCTTTTCCGGCCTGGAGGCTTAATTAGACAGGACAACGTGAAACAGAGCGAACGAGTCGAGCCTGAGAAGCAAACCACCGAAGTACATGAGCAACACCTTAAACCACTACACCACCGTTGAGTTCAAAGTATGGGTTTTCTGTTACAAAATCAAGGACCAGCTTTGTTCGAGCCATTACATAATTAAATGGCGCTACAGTATTTCCATAAAGCAGATTCACGAAGCCAGCTTTGAGCCAACAAAATATACAAATAAAATGAACTAGAAAATTAAGAAATTGGTTGGAATTGTTCTGTTTGACCAAAGAGCAGCACAATAATTTTTCAAAATAATCTAATTTAACACTTTAACATTCATAAATAGCCTTGAAATATTTTTACTTTGCCTTTAAAGTGCATATTTAAACCAATATTTCAAACTTTAGATGATTTAATGTGCTACTTTTACCTTTACGTGTGTATTTCTTTCATTCTGTATCTGTACTTTTACTTAAGGCACAAAATGTAGTATTTCTTTCACCACTGACAAAAAGCAGTTAAACCAAACCATCTGCAGTTTTTTCACCATGTTAAGAAAACTGGTCCAAATGAATGGAGATGGAAAAAGAAAGAAAAAGAAAGGAAAGGTCTGGTCGAGGATAAAGAAACGCATCACACATTTACCGATATGGTTTTGAGAGGGGGTCGCGTGGATAATTACCTGCGAAAAAAAGAAAAGAAAATAGAGGATTCTGTGAAATAACTACAGGCATTATCTGGAAATGCAGAATATCAGGAATTCTAAAGTATGTTCCAAGAAGCAATTAGCAGATAAAAATGACATATCGGTTCAAATATGTTGCGTGTCATGCTTCGGTGAAGGCCCTGATAACATGCCAGAGTTTAGTTTGTGAAGGTCAAGTGAAGTTTAAGACTCATTAAGACTTTAAATGCTGTTTAGGTCAAATGTGATGCAACCATCGCAGATAAAAGACACATTTTATTTTATTCCTTAAAAAAACAACATTAAAACAAGTCTCATTCTAATAAAGATGTTTTGTTTACAAAATATATAAAGACCCATTCAAATATAGCTATTTTCTATGGATCTTATGATATTTTCAAATATTTGTATGCAATATTATCAGGCCTAGAAAATAGAAATCGCAAATGCAAGACACATGAATTAAATAATTCATAGTTGAAGTTTTCTTGTTTTTTAATGTAAAACCATAGAATTGAACATGACACAGTGAGTAAGTAAAAAACATCCAATGAAATAAAATAACGGCACATTTTGTCCAGCGTATGAGTCCAAAGTCTTTCGAAAAGGTCAATTTTTAAATGAAGTGTGATTGTAATTTTTTTTTAATTTTTCAAATGTCAAGATGGTAATTTGAAAATAATTTGCAATGACCCTTGCCTGGGATCCAGGAATCAATTTACAGTGAGTAACAGTGAGTCTGGTCACCACACCCTCCATCGTGCCTCAAGCCAAACTCAGACAGAACCGTGCAATCAGATTTCAGTGACGCACGTGAAACGAAAACAAAAACAGCACGTGCAGAGCTCATTCCAAAGGGGAACGTTTCCCCCCATCTGCATGGCTTTTCCCTGGAACAGGCTCCATGTGAAACCACGATCTTCACGTGACCCATCCAAAATCTCCCACGACCCAAACGTGGGGACCAATGAGAACCAATGATTTAGAACAAACTTCTCACCTCAGATTAACAGCGTCTGGTGCTTTGGTCATTGATTCTGCAGAAAGTTGCCATATTTTTCAGTCCCATGTGATATTTTTGGCCCATTTCCCCCCTTGTGAGCAACCTTATTTGTTTTGATGAGTTCAGGAAGACGAGACAGATATCAGTCCACAAAACAAATAAAACTGAGAGATATCACCTAGGAAATAGAAAGACCATAGCATTAGACCCAAATATGAATCCCCAAAGGTTCTCAGGACTCACCAGGGGTCTTTAGAAAGGCGGTCCAAACTAGATTATGGAGATTTTAATAAACGGCTTGACCATAACCTGTTTCTTTAAGTATTTTATAATACTTTCTGCTCCATAATCTCTTTACTAACCTCAACCTTATTGTATTTTTCTTACAAGACCCTCCTGCTAAAGCATATGATTTTACACATATCTGACTTATGCAGGTGGGTGATCATAAAACATAAGATATAAAAATAGTCTGACAAATAGACAGCATTACTAAAACAAATACAGACAATTTAAGGCTTGAAATTGAATACTTCTGTTAAATTAAATGCTTAAATGTCTCACTATTTACACATTAACACCCCGCGGTTACCCTGGTGTGAGCTATTCTGGACACACTTTTCAGCACTACACCTACCTCACGCGGGAAATATTTATAGAATTCTAATTAGCTACAGCATTATCAGCCATTCTTGAATTTTTTTTATTTTTTTGTCTCGCACGGTTATAATGGTAAATGGAAGCGGTGGATGTGTGTATCAAGGACACAGCCGAAGAGGAGAGGGACAAAGGGTGACAGTTTTAAATGACAATGAAAAATGGAAGCGGCGTGCGGGAGGAAAACAGTAACATGTAGAACGCAAGCCGTAATGTCACCTTGGAATAATTTGAGTATGATTAAATGAAGCAGCCGCAGCCATTTCTCTGTGATGGCAGTATCGGAGAAGTCGATATTAAAATAATAAGTGCATTCAAACGCGGTCGGCAGGAAGTTTTAACGCATCAAAATCAAAAATAAACAAGTTTGGCCTTCCAAACGTAATGAGGCACAGGATATTTGTATTGCCTATTTTAGCATAAATATGTATGATATCTGCATTTAATCTGATATATATTTTATGTGGAGGCCTTTTTTAACCATACCAACATTCGTTTGGGATAAGAACAATATAGAAAACACACAAAATATACACCTAAATGACATTTATTTAGCATTTCTGTTAAACTTATCTCTAACACTTTTCTGATTAAAGCTACAGATGAGAACAATGTTTCTTGTAAACTTTTATTTATCTGATTGCTCCGCTCTTATCTATGCTGTATAATGCAAGTCAAACTGGGGTTATTCAGGAAAGCAAACAATATGATACTGAGCTTTTTGTATTCTGCAGCTGGAGATAAGGCGGATAAGTCAAATTGGCAAACAACAGCCATAAACTCAAGTGGCTGTATGTTCTGCTGACGAGATGAAACAATGAGACACTTTCTAAAAAGGGCTGCTGGGTTCGTAGTGGGTGTTGACAGACATGTCTCTGCAAGCTAACGCGCAATCACGGAGAACGTATCGTAATCTCTTATGTCCCTGGAAACCATTGTATCAAGTGGTTTGACTTTAAATTTGTATCCCATTCTTTGGACTGGAAATCAAAGGGCATTTACAACGTTTTTTTGTAGTGTACTTTTAATTCTCCTTTGAGCGTTTGTTATCAAGCATAACTACACAATGTAACAGAGTAAAAAGAACAACGATACAAAAAAAGGTCCAAGTCAAATACTTTTTAATGAACAGGCCTCATATATCAACACTGTGATATCAATGTCTCTGTATGCAAGAAATAATACTTAATAAATAATAAAACCAAAAAAGTCCCTTTTCTGAAGATTGCCATGACTTTTAAGAGTGCTTCAGGACTTTTCTTCCAGCAAGGTAAGTGGTGAAAGTATCCTTAATATAGAGTGCACTTGACATTGATGTCTGACATTGATTTTCAGGTGGGCCTCGTTTTGGAGTTTAAAATACATATTTTGCTGGCGGCTCCTTCCTCTCTGGTGCACCGCTACGGTTTGTGTCTGTAATTCTGACGCCTATGAAGTGTTGGACGTGTGTGCAGGCGAACCGCCCTTTACAGAGTCCAGAGTCACTCAACACACAAACTGGTTAAAATGATAAAAGTTAAAAGCAAGATTTGATGTTACACGGCATAGATGCATGGATTTATCAAGAGAATTAAAGAATGGTTTAAAGAAAGTCGTGTTGCTCTAAAATTTGATGAAAAAATATTATTAAATGGACTGTCACAGATAAAATGGACTGGGTTAAAATAATTGACATACATCACTGCCACAATTAAATTTGAAAACGTATGACTTACTGTATACAAGTACATGGGACATGTTTTTATGCTTTTATGTGTTTTTTGTTAGTTTTTGGTCTAAAAATCTAAATACACAACTGCAACACAGTGAAAACATGATAACATGAAATAAGGCGGCTTATTTTCAAGTCTAGGTTTGACTGTTAAATTTTTTTTTTTTTTTAAAAAGCATTAATACCTTATTTTTTGTACTATAAGTTGCACCGGAGTATAAGTCGCACCAGCCAAAAAATACATAATAGAGAAAAAAAAAACATGTATAAGTTGCACTGGAGTATAAAATACGGTTGCAAGTGTGAAAATAACAAATAATATTACATATAAGTCTAAGTATAAATATAAGTATAAGTCGCATCCCGGCCAAAACAATGAAAAAAGGTGCAATTTATAGTCTGGAAAATATTGTAAATATCTATTATAAAAGTGGAAGGGTACATTTTGCTCAATAAAATAAAATCTAAAAAAAAAAAAACGTAATTGAACCGTCTGTCCAAACTCTACAGCAGGTTTAGTGGTGCAGAAATTAGAAAAGCAAACTGCACATTCCCCGTGCTGGTGGCTCATGTCGGTGACCCTCTTGAGCGCAGGAACAGTGCTCTCTCGTACTGAAGGCGCACTAGAATCAACACTATATAGCATGCGGTCCTCACTTAAGGGTGACCTAATTAAGCCTGGGGGTGGTTGTAATTACATGCAACCTTCATGTGCCCTATTCCTATTGTTATGGCTCCTGGCTGCCTGGACTGAGCCTCTTCTATGCCTCGCCTGTCACCTTCCACAATCCCGCCGGGACAACAACATCATTTATAAGGGTTCCGGATGTGTCCGTTTCAGCCAGTGTGCTGCCTTAATTTCCCATTTATACTTTCACTTTAGGGCCTCGTCTCTTGTTTTGATCACTATTGTATTGGGAATTAATTAAGGCCATATTTTTGTCTCTTGATTTTATGCCTGTCGGAGGTGTCAAGAGACCATATGTCCTGCTGTAATGAACAAAATAAAGGAACATTTTTCGTGAAAGAAAAAAATGCTGTTCTCCAAGTTGTGTGTCGCAAAATAGTGAACCATAAATATACAGTCGGTAAATAGTGTAAACTTTTATGGCATAAATGTATTAAATCAATTGTTTAATGTGCAAGATATTTTTTGTAATTTTGGGGAGACAAAGGTGGTGAAGTCAACATTAGCTTTTTTATTGTTGTAATAAAAAACAAACAGAACAAACAGAGTATCTCCAAATCAAAAGGAAATAGAGTAGCCTAAAGAATATACCTGAAAATAAAAAGGTCAATCAGGCGTATGTCCCTCTTTGAATTGGCCCCATATGTCCCATTGTCTGGTAAATTTGTCCATTTTCAAGTTCAAATAGAAGTCTATTTTTCCATTTCGTAAATGCAAAGTTATTTCAGTCCAGTCCATAATGGTCTGCTCTGTTCCTGTCATCAATTTCAAGTGTTTCTTTGATATATGCATATGGTTTCACTGCAGTATGTGACTCTGTATGACATATTGAGTTGACGTAAACAATCTAAACATAAATAAGCTTAAAGTATTTATTAGAGGGAAAATTAATCCATTGCGCGCTCTCTGCATGTAAATTATACAACGTTTTATTCTCCGCGAACCATGAAACGCATGCTAGTTGTTAGCTTTACCATGACGGCAAATGGAAAAGCTAACAAGAAATAGCATGCTAACGGCTCGCACGCTCCCTCTTAAAGTTTTGAAAATGAACATTTAGGATGCGTTGAATGTATTAGGTGACCGATTAAGACACGTGAACCACTGCAAAGAGTTAAAAATGAACGTGTTCTGCTTTTTAACCTTTATAAGATTGTAAAAATCAGCTTTAATTTCATTGACATATAAACATATCTCATATATTATTGCTTAATAGGGCTAACGTCTGTACTTAGCTTTGCATCTGTGACTGAAGAAAATGTTGGTACAAGGCCTCTGCCACATTTATATCTTATCTCTCTCACCAATTCAAGCCTTCAACGCCTGTCACTCAAAATCACTTCTCTCAACTTCCATTGAAATTCTAATTTTGTAACGCGCGCTCTAATGTTTTATTATTGCATTTGATATCAGCAGTGGGGGTGGGACGCTAAAAAGCAGATCAAAACGAGCCGACATTTTGACAATAGCTCCATTAACGCCTTCAATAAGCAGGTTCCAAATGAGTGCTGTGTGCGGTATGATAAAGGGGGATGGAGGTCAGCGATAAGAAATGTTATCACGAAAGCTGTCATCTGTGGCAGCTCTGTGGCTCAGGGCCGTGTTAGTAATTAATCAGGCAGGCATAGTAACACAGTCATTGGGTCTTAAAGGAAGGCACGACCCCGCAAAGGTCATTCTCCCTCTCAGGTTAGTCTTTAACGGCATGTTTGTTCACAACTCATCGGCGTTAGGCTTAATACATCTGGTTAAGGGGTCTGGTTAGGTTCATCAGGTCGGATTTAATGTCAGCAAACGTGTAACTTAGTGATTGGATGGATCTGTTTTGACTTAGTTACTCAATATACTGTGTGGGTTCTGAACTACAGATAACCCTTTACAATTTTTTTTATTAAAACAACAGAAAATGCCACACAGAGAGAAACTAAACAGCTATAATGGCACAAGACATCTAAAAGAATAAAAATAAAATACAAAATAAAGTGAAGAAAAGCTTGTGTCTTTGTGTCTGTTAAATACGTTGTCAATGGCAGGAGTTTGTAGGTTACTATGATTTAGAAAATATGAACATTATTCATATGTTGGCAGATTGTTTATAGGCTTGTCACGATAATCACTGTATCAACGTTTTAGTCAATAGATGAAAGTCTGGAGGCTCAATATTTATTGTGTACGGATTCTTTTTTAACTTTTTCCAATGTATTTATTTATTTATTGCAGCTCATTTTTCTTTACAACATAGTTTTCTTTACTAAAGCATTAAAATGATTGTGTCAGTGGCATAAAGTAGTTTCAATATTATTTTGTATTATGATATTTTCTGTACCAATACCTAGTGACAGGCCTATGTGTGCATATTTATATTGTTCTGTTAAAGCTGGGGTAACTGACTTTTTTTTTGTAAATTACATCCAAGAGTATATTGTAAAAGCAACACAGGGTTGCAACAAGTTAACCGATTAATCAAAACTAATTGATTATTTAAAATTCAGTAAAAATATTTATCATGTGACTTTTGCGTCCTAAACAACTAATCGATAAAAATGAGACCACTGCACACTGTCTGCCTCTAGAAACAAAGTATTTGATTTCCTGTCAAACCGGAATAAAGAGCGGCAAAGCAACGCTCTGATTGGCTGCGCTCAGGTTATCCATCTCAGCTTCAAATTGCAGTCTGAAAAATGTTGTTTTAAATCTTTGCACGTGCCTGAAAATGAATGTATTTGAGTATTAACGATGTGTCAAAGGGATTGTGACAGCAACGGATGAGTTACACAGATTTGAAAACCTACCTCGGTTTCACGGTGTAAAAATCAGGCACCTCAGCTTTAAAAATATGGATAAATATGGATGAAGTATTTTCCATAAATATCAGGAACTTAACAGGTTAAAGATTTAAAACTATTATCAATAGTATACAACAACTAGGGTTAGTAAAGGAATTCTGTGTCAGTTGAGATGATTTGAAGCACTACATTGTCATTACAGTTTCAATAAAGAGCTAAACAGTTGGTGAAAGCTGCATTTAGAATCTCTTAATTCATAAATATATGCAATTTGGTTATAAAACCTAATTTGGCTATAGCAAAGGACCAGAACTAACAAGATTATGATCATCCGCATGTTGTATTAATCCTCTTTATGTTGCATTCCATTTTGAAGACATGCCTATCAGAACATAATCAATGTAATTTATCTTGTTTAATCCATCTTGGAAAGTATGGGTTCCAAGTCTTGACAAATCATATTCAACAAACACATATCACTACATATTTAATCTATTTGGAATTGACAGTTTTTTGTTGGGAACCACTGTATATTCTTAATGCCAAACTCAAGAAGTATTTAATTATAACAATACTCCCTCTCACCCTCTGCTCTGTTTTTACTTCAACAGTAACTGAATTGTCCCGTTTCTATTATTAAGTCATTTTAGATCACTATTGCAGTTTACAATAAATTGAAAACAATTATTTATGTTATAGTTTAATACGAAATACCCCAAAAAGTGCATAATGTGTGCAAACAACATCATGATCACATTCCCTGGTACTATAAACGGCCATATCTTAAATCACCAGCTTGACTTAGCATATGACAACAAAAACTAAAGATCAATTCGTTCCCAGTGCGGTGAAACGGCCGATGACAAGGATTTGATTTGACCCATTGGTGAGCAGGAGGAAAGGTTAGAAGGAGAGCCATGACTGCCAAATGTAGCTGCATCGATTTCTGCTCCTCCATCATTGGTCTACCTGCCACTCACTCTAAACGGACGGATTCTGTGCTGTGAGACCGGCGATCGATGACAAAAGAGAAGAGTTGCAGATAAAAAAGGGAATTTATTTAAGGAGGAGCGCCTGTTGTATGATTGGGACAGAATATGGCGAACAAATAGGTGATTTGCATGTTAAGCAAAAGTTCAAGGATGAGAAGGTGATGACAGGATTAAAAGAACATAATTGTCTAGAAACAAGCTTTTTATGAGATGAAAGTAGTAAGTAGTACATTAGATATTGTTGAGATACGTCCATATTCTTCACTCAAGCAGACACAAGAGTTCCACAGGGCTGTGTACTTTCCCCCCTGCTCTTCGCCCTGTAAATAAGCTGCTGCACCTCCAGTCATGACTCTGTAAAACTGATCAGGTTTGCAGACGACACCACCCTCATCGGGCTCATCTCGGACGGGGATGAGTCTGTCTACAGGAGGGAGGTGGACCGTGTCCTGGTGCAGTGGTAACAACCTGGAGTTCAATGCCCAGAAGACAGTGGAGATGATCGTGGACTTCAGGAAAGTCGCAGCCCCACAGCCCAGCAAGTTCCAATGTCCATGAATTTTGTTCATGGACAATGGCAATAAACCTTTTCTGATTCTGATTCTGAGTACAGATGAACCAGTAAAAGAAAAAGAAAGAAAAGACCATCAGAGTATGCAGTTACAGACCATCGGCCCAGGACCCAGAGGAGAATTGACGGCTGATTATAAGAAGAAGGGCGTCGAACAACAAAATCACCATGTGACTGAAGAAAAAGGAAGGAGGTGCTGCCTGGTAGTCAGGTAGTCTAAACTGCAGCAGCACATGTACCAGGCGCTCCGCGTCCTGAGATAGATGATTTGCTGAATGTCCCAGCTGTACTTGACTCCCCTTTGTGCTATACGGTCCTGTCGGATATTAATTTCTGAAGTTGTGAGAGCCATTTTGGTCAAGTCTGTTTTGTTTCAAGACAACATTATGGCAAAGTATTTTTGTTGTTGTTTTTAGCCAGTTTCTCTCTCAACATATTGTGGAAACAACAAAATTGTCCAATCTGCACCTAAATATGTTTTTATTGTTTAAATTAATCTACTAGATTTACATGGGACATTACAATTTAAAATCTTACTCCTACAGAGACATAAAGATCAGCCCTTAAAGTAGCACCTATGTACACCAAACTTTACAATCTGTTACTTAACAACGATTTGTTGATATTAAATGTTATGTTTTAACAACAACAACAAAAAAGACAAAATTTGTCAATTTTTCAGTAAGTTCATTAATTAATTAATGCATTCAATTTTGGCCATTTTTACACACAAAATTCCTTAATAAAACATACATTTTTCCCTATTCACCGGCAGGGTCTATCTAGGTTTCACCCACTTGAATTCAATTAATGTAACCACACATATCTTCCCTGTTCTTGCATTGACTGCACTCTATATTTGTCTTATTTCCTGTTTTCTTCAGTAAGTTACGTCGTATACATCCATTACAGCGGCTCCAGTTGTCTATACAAGCCAACTGGAGTAACCCTGCCACATTAGATTTGTACTGCTACTTCTTCAGACCCCACTGCACTCGACGGCGGGTCAAAGCTTGTGTTTTTAACTGTGCACATCATCATTTGCTGCTTTATTTGTGCTCTACTGCCTGTGTTCCAGTGTAGCAAGCCTCCTCATAGGCCCATGTTGATCCAAGCCTGACAGCAAATCAATAAATTGTATTCCCTCTGCAGCATGGCTAGTGGATATAAAAAATGTCTTTTGAGCTGGGTCTTAGAACATGAAAGCGATCGACATGTAAGGGCTGTTGGTGTGGTTTAACTTGGCCAGACTTTGGTATAAATAAACAACAAAGTGGTCACAGGGCTTAGTAAGAGATTTGCGACCATGCACTATTGAATTTTTTACAACCACCACCGAGACCTTTATTTAAATTCACCTGCAATACGTATTGAGCGTTTCTGTGCGTGTTTTGGCCAGCACACTCACACACAGCTTTCAAGTCTGACAGAATAATCAAGAAAAAACAAGTTTCCAAAAATACATTTGGCTACTAAAAATGTCGATGAGTAAAAATAGAGATTCATGTGCAATGGTTGATGCAGTTCCTGCTCTTGCTGAATGTCTCTCTTCACTCTTCAACAAGCCTCATTGCATAAAAAGAAGTACTAAATCTAGGTCGGATCCAATATTGAGCATAGTATCCGCCTGCAAATACAGTCTGTTATACCCATGTGATATACCCAGGTAAGTTGCAAAGAGATGATTAAATAGTCTTTCATTAACATTTATTTAGGGGAATAGACTCTACAACTATTGACAGTCTTTTCAGCACAAAATGCAATAAAATAGATACTCCTAATAATTCTCAGCGCCCTTTCGCGGGCCAAATTAGAGCCCCTGGAGGGCCAGGTTTGGCCCGCAGGCCCCACTTTGGGCTCCCTTGCATTAAAGGACAAATACTATACATTATTTGTATTGGTATTAGCTTTTAAACAGGCTCTTGAGTACCTTTAGTTGGACATCTCAGGTTTTAGAGCTGAAAAAACAGAGAGGAGTGCGGAGGACAGCGGGGGGAGCACAGGAGACGGCGGGACAGACACACCGCACCGCCCGCAGCCAGGTTTTCCCGCAAACATGGATGCGCTCATAGGTAAAACGTAACCTATCAAAAGTGCAGCGATTTTCATATCTTACGATCCACACAGATGTTTTTTTCCCGCAGCTTTTGGATTCTCTCTCACAATTTGACATTCTAGAAACATACGGCCAGTAAATATGCGATAAAATGTTTAAGGATGGGTTATTTTATTCTGAAATTCAGGTCGGTCAGGTTACAGAAACACAAAATTAGTTTTTTTTGGCCTAAGTTTCGGTGCCATAATGACTGCAAAGAAAACTATAACACAACTATAACACAGTTGAGATAAACGTTTCAAGCTGGACTCTCACTTCTGGGTCTCAGTCAGAACGCAGTGGTGCTGATTGTGATTAGACGGGAGAAAGTCACAGAAAGAGTCTGGCAATAATTTATTGACTTGAAAAACAGCCAAGAAGATTCGAGAAGACTTCAGTTAATGCGGAGATTCAGATTGCGATTTAATGATTATTTGCGAATATTAAAGGTTGAATTGAGGATTTTTTGCCGATTTGAGAAATCAGAGACTGTCAGTGCTTTTGTGCACACTCACCCCCACCTCGTGCAAGAACACACAACAGCTCCGCTGCTACACGTGCGTTTGTTTATTAGCGCGACCGGATCGCATCGCATTTCTAGTTTCCGCACATTTCTGTCTCTTCTGAGCTCGAACACAGTCTTTCTGTGTCGTCCCTCGGCCATTTTTGTACCGTACACTGAAGGAACTTGCTGCCAGCTTTGCCAAACACACCGGCATATCAACCACGCTTGCGCAGCCAGGGAAACGTGCTGCTATCCTGGGAACGAGCTACAACAAGCCTGCAGGTGTGCACTAGCACGCAGGGAATGGTTGATATGTGGGAAAACTACTCAGCTGTCCACAGCACGAGGAAATGAGACGCTGATTGGTCGCCAAAAATCCTCTTTTCAACCTTTAACATCATGACCAAAACAATAAAATCCTATATTTTCTTTGCTTCTTGTTTTCTTAACACATTACAGCTTCTCGATGTGTGACCTGCTCAAAGAACTAACATTTGCTTCTAAAATAATTGCATTTTTATTTTAATTGAACTAAAAAAGACCTAAGGGGGACAGGACTAGTGTTCATCAAAATAGCATGAATTAAGCTAAATGCTATTCCAGGTATGTTTTGGATGAAGGTGAAATGTGTGTCCTTTAAAACACAGAGGTTCAGAGAAGTGAAATAAATGCAGGAAAAGCCAACAATAAATCAAAAGTAGTTTGTTGTTTAATCTTGCTTCAACCTCGTCTCACAGCACCACAAACTTGGAATTACTAAACACCTTTTTGTGAGTTGCTTTGGCCTTATGATTAAAAGGTACTATGTAGGTACTATTTAGATAAAGAACTTTGCAGAGCCCAAAGAATGTAAACGCTATTAAAAGAAGTCTGCCAATGTGCTCTTTGGGGTCTCGAATACCAAGACCGGTTGAAACGTGAATCCTTTCTGGGCCTGCGTAACAATTCAAGTCGAATTTTCTTTTCTAAATTTATCCCGCATTATACTTTCCTCTTCTAGGAACAACCTTACAAACCCAGTTGGTTTGTTGCAGCCGCAGCTCCAGCTCTCAGCACATCATGTTTTGCTCTGTGAAGTCAAATGTGCAGCGGGCCAATTAAAGGCAGAGCTAAAACAGTGTGGTTATCAGGGCATAACCCCGAGTGAGACAGGGGCTTTCAGTCCACTCCAGTCGTCTCCCTTTGGCTTTTGCACACAGCTCGGAGACTGTTGGTGAGGAGGAGGCAACGCTGGGTGGTCCCATAGATCCACAGTTAGGGGCCCATGCTGAGAGCCTCTGCTCAGACCTAATACCCCATCAGACCACAAACGCACACCCAAGATCAGCTCCGATCTCTGGGTCTTATCAGGAAAACCTGTTGCATCGCATTGTAACAAGATAGAATTATGGAGGGGGAAAAGACCAGGGGATTGCTTTGGTATAAAACTGTACAATGAGGAGAATCCAGAATATTGATCATAATATGAGATCATGAATGAAGTAAGTAAATCTTATGGTTCTTATAAATCCTGGCTAATCCATGTGTTTCAGAGTGATAAAAATCCAGCACATAATTCAAAACTGAGTTATGTCCCACAATGGCCACTTTGCATTTGTGGCTAAGCTAAGGTTTACTTAAAGTCTCTATGGCAGGTTCTCCTGTTCTTCTAATTATGACTTAGAATAGCACCTGTCGTAAATATGCATCATAGTTTTACACTTATGGAGTTGTAGTTTGTGAAGACATTTTAGAAATATAAAAGTTTCTTTGGTATTTTATGGCAGTTAGTATCCAAGTGTTACATTATCACCACCTGCTGTAGTTTTATCTTGGACTTTTCCATCTTTGGTGTTCTTCTTCTTCTGCTTTGGTGTTTCATGGCATTTGGCATCTATAGTGTTACACCACCGCCACCTACTGCAGTTGTGACTCCTGAAGTCTCTTTCGTTGTTGTTGTTGTTGTTGTTGTTGTTGTCTCCACCCTCCATGGCAGTTGAGCGTGGACAGGAGATCAGCGATTGTAGTAGAACACTACAACTCTATAATCTTCTTCTTTTAACGGTACAGCGTAAAACACATACTTTGAATACAAACTGTAAATGCACCTTTTCAGTTGCTGCCAACCGCCAGTAAAAGTAACACAACAACAACAACAACAACAACCGAAGAAGAAAAAGAAGACGTTTCCAAATAAAGGTGTCATCAGGTCATATTTATTGTAAAATCATAACTGTTGTGTCATTTATAAGGATTATGGCTCTTGTTTCTTATGGTTGCTAGTTCTGCCTTGGACTTGGGACACAAACCATGTCCAGGGGGAATGACACTCGAATATAAACAGGATCTGAAACACAAGAATATATATAAACTCCCCCATAATTATAAACGTAACATCTTCTTAAGTACTATAAATAAGATTCACACGTTTTATATGCCTGTCACTGTATGTCAGTTAGATGGTAATTAATCTTAAAATAGGCTTCGAGGTGCTTTAACAATTAGCATGATTAGCATAACCTTGTAGAAACTAGATTGTCACAGAAATTCAGTCTTTTAATTCACACCTTTTGATGGAAATGATAATTTAAACTATGTTAACAATATCAAATGTCAATGTTCTGATGTATTACTATTGAAGAGTTGTACCAAACTACTTTAAACTTAAACTACAATCTTTTATAGTCTAATAAACTTAAACTACAATCTTTTAAAGTCTCAGAAACTTAAACTACAATCTTTTATAGTCTAATAAACTTAAACTACAATCTTTTATAGTCTCATAAACTTAAACTACAATCTTTTATAGTCTCATAAACTTAAACTACAATCTTTTATAGTCTCATAAACTTAAACTACAATCTTTTATAGTCTCATAAACTTAAACTACAATCTTTTATAGTCTCATAAACTTAAACTACAATCTTTTATAGTCTCATAAACTTAAACTACAATCTTTTATCGTCTCATAAACTTAAACTACAATCTTTTATAGTCTCATAAACTTAAACTACAATCTTTTATAGTCTAATAAACTTAAACTACAATCTTTTATAGTCTAATAAGCCACAAGATTAAAATTAAAATGTAGTCAATTCATTTTAAACTTGAATAAATGCAAACCGCACTGATTAAGAGTGACCTTTGCAGTTTATTGCAGATTAGCAAAATTACCACGGTAACTGGAACACCAATTAAAACCGAGCATTAACTTTAACCCTCAGCTCGTTTTTCTTTTCCATAAAAAATGTCGAGTTAACTTTTGTGAGTTAACATCCACATATTACAGACTTAAATTGTCTTTATAAAACTGCAGTGCGGTTCTATTTGACTGTTGGGTGTGGTGTTGGGGAGAGGCTGAAGAGGCTGCTGGTTCTACTGCTGCGGTGAGGACAGGGCTGAAATGGCAGGGTTAATATTTTGAGAGATGATTGGTCGAGAGGAAAATGTAGCAGAATGTGATTGGCTGACAGCAACAGCAGGGATGCGGTTTTTGTTTTTTTGCTTTCCAATCGGAGTTATCTAATTCACACAGTTATTGAAGGTAAAAATGATAACAGTTGTGTAATTTATGAGGATTATGGCTCTTGTTTCTTATATAAATGAACATTTTGGAGTGGCCTGAGCAAACATCTGAACCAGGAAAAAACAGTTTCGCAAAATCCAACGACAAAGACATTATTTACACCTTTATTGGAGTTAATTTGCAATAACAGATATCTCATTAGTGAAAATCTGTTTTGAATTTCTTTTTGATTCAACATTCTTTTACAAATATTATTCAAACCAGTGTTGTTGAGGTCATTTGCTCAGCGAGAGATGGAATCATAATTCATTGCACCCAAAAGAGATTCCGCTTTTGCAAACATTGCCAGAAAAAGAGTAAATCGCAAGCCTTGTTTTTGCAACTAAACTCTTCATTTTCTAACATTTTTAACAACAACAAACAACAACAACACCTGTTTGCCATATCGTGAATATCCAACAGTGTTTACACATTTGTGACATCTTTGCAATGTACAACCGCTCCTTTGTAGTCTCTTCAAATGTAGAGATTTTCGACACTGAACCACGGGAAGATGATCGGCCTTAAAAAGACACGTTTCAATAAGTAGTAGAAAAATGTTTGCGTGTCTATTTACAGTACGCTCTCAAGTCTGCGCGTCAGAACTCCACCACTTCTGTTCTCCTTTGAATTAACAGTAAAAATAACAACAAACACGGCCGGATGAAAGCTCCGACTTTCATCTTATTTGCCCTAATGAGACTCGGGGCTGCGCCTGGCTCCACCGCATTCATCAAACTCTCGCGCGCGCGTGTCGTTTTTCGAGCGTCCGACGCCGTGAGCGACAGAGCTCACACTCATTACAGAATTCAATAAAAGATGACGTTTGACCGCTCCGGCAGACCATTTCCACCGAGGGTACCTGCGTTTCTCTTTCAGCGCCGCCATTAAAACGCAATAATGGAAAGGTCGCGGGGTGACGGTAAATATAATATGGCTTCTGTTCATTATTGAGGTTTACACAGTGACGGTGGCGCCGGTTTTTTCGCTCGGGGGATGAGGCTGTTAGGTACGGGGTGGGGGGGTGGGTGGGGGGGTGGGTGGGGGTGGGGGGGACTTTGAACGACGGCGTGAAGAAGGGCCTCACAGCTTGACTCGGGCTCGTGTGTGAAGAGCAGATGAAAGCCGGCGTGGAAGAGCAGTCCTGAACGCTCGAAAAGGGTTTATTAAGTATATATTTAAATGGAGCGGCATCAGAGGAGAGGGGGGTGTAAATCAGTGCTGGGGGGAGCACCGGGACGTGCACGGGAGAGTGGGGCAAGACATCAGGGTTTAAAGTGTTATGTGTGTGTTTTATAAGATTCATGATTCATAAAAGGGACAATCACGTCGCGCTGCAGCTGCTAATTAACGTAATGTTGCTGCGAATGCTCCAGCTGCAGCCAGAGCCGCTCGGACTTTAGAGTATTAGTACTTTAGTGTTAATGAAGAATGTGTGGTGAAGATGAGAGATACAACAGATGGAGGAAGTGCAGTGCATCCAGGAAGTATCACACGTTTTACACATTTTTGTTATGTTATAGTCTTATTCCAAAAGGGATTAAAATCATTATTAAATTCTACAAACAATACCCCATAATGACAACATGAAAGATGTTTTTTTAAAGCATTTCCAAAGAATCCAAACAAGCTTCTTTGCTGTTGTCATTATGGGGTATTGTTTGTAGGATCCAGTGGAAACTATCGGCCAAAAAATAAATAAATAAAATAAATCTGTTGAAAAATACAAAAACTACACACAATATGACAATATGAACTGACAGTTCAAACCACCGCAGAGTTCATCAAAGCACAAATGTACAAATGTAGACTGTTGGAAAGAAACACCCATTTCATCTGTTTGCAATATTTAAAAAACATGTTATAATTTTCAACTTTGTGCTCTTTGCTCTGCTCTGGAGGTTCCAACACTCTGCACTATTTCTGTCTTTATTTATTACATGGACTTTTGATCCGTGAGCAAATAGTGGAAGGGCCCGGGGCCACTCAGCTGGGGAACACACACACACACACATTACAACACACACACACACACACACACACATACATACACACACACACACATACATTACAACACACACACACACACACACACATACATTACAACACACACACACACACATACATTACAACACACACACACACACACACATACATTACAACACACACACACACACACACACATTACAACACACACATACACACACACACATACATTACAACACACACACACACACACATACATTACAACACACACACACACACACACACACACATTACAACACACACACACATACATTACAACACACACACACACACACACATTACAACACACACACACACACACACACATACATTACAACACACACACACACATTACAACACACACACACACACATTACAACACACACACACACACATTACAACACACACACACATTACAACACACACACACATTACAACACACACACACACACACACACATACATTACAACATACACACACATTACACACACACACACACACACAAACACACACGTACCCCACTCACTCGTCCTTGTGTACAATGGGAGTTTTGATGTTTTCCACTGTACACTATGTTGTCTATATTTAATCATTGAACTTTCTTTTACCATTTTCAAGAATGATTATCAGAAATGGGTCAAAGTGAAGCATCCCTGAAGAACGCTGCTTTACCTAGAAGACTGAATCACAATACTCCAATCTTAGCACTTCATGAGATTAAAGATAGCGCTCTGGTACATTCTTTACAATGCTGTGAACTTTGAAGGCTTTGCACAAGGTGAAGATCCCAGCTAGAATAATCAAATACATATATACTTTCCAATATCTGAATGAATAACTGAGCACAATAAACATTAACATTAATCTAACAAAATGAAAACATGTCAAGTCACAATCACATCACGTGTAAACATGTAATTTGTGCATGTATAATATTCTCTCACTGTTCGATAAGAGAATGATAATGTCCTTAATGCATTAGTGGAAGAGCAGCTGCATTATGAATTATTTTAAAGAAAAGAGCGATTTGATTAAATTGTGTCCGATTTTCAAAGCTCAAAATGTTATATTTGGGAGGTATATGGTAATGATGGTGTAGACGAGGCTTTTTATCATGAAGTTTCAAAGCACTTGAGATTCAAATGAGTTTAACAATGTTCTACACGCCGGAGAAAAGGTTGACTTAAATATGTATTTGACGCCTCTGGAGTCGAGGAATCTCTAAGATCGACGGCCTCCACAGCCATTTTTGGCCAAATTGAGTGCAATTCTCCCCAGACCCTCCTGCATCTGTAGGAGTCATTATAATCGATATGCACTTAATCCATCCATCCATCCATCTTCTGCCGCTTTATCCGGGGCCGGGTCGCGGGGGCAGCAGTCTGAGCAAGGACTCCCAGACTTCCTCCTCCCCAGACACTTCCTCTAATTCCTCTGGAGGTATCCCGAGGCGTTCCCAGGCCAGCCGAGAGACATAGTCTCTCCAGCGTGTCCTGGGTCTTCCCCGGGGCCTCTTCCCGGTGGGACATGCCTGAAACACCTCCCGAGGGAGGCGCCCAGGATGCATCCGGAACAGATGCCCGAGCCACCTCAGCTGGCTCCTCAAGATGTGGAGGAGCAGCGACTCTACTCCGAGCTCCCCCCGTGTGGCCGAGCTCCTCACCTTATCTCTAAGGGAGCGCCCAGCCACACGGCGGAGGAAACTCATTTCGACCGCTTGTATCCGCGATCTTGTCCTTTCGGTCACTACCCAAAGCTCATGACCATAGGTGAGGGTAGGAACGTAGACCGACCGGTAAATCGAGAGCTTTGCCTTTCGGCTCAGCTCCCTCTTTACCACAACGGTCCGATGCAGAGACTGCATCACTGCAGCCGCTGCACCGATCCGCCTGTCGATCTCACGCTCCATCCTTCCCTCACTCATGAACAAGACCCCGAGATACTTGAACTTCTCCACTTGGGGCAAGGACACCCCACCCACCTGAAGAGTGCAAGCCACCTTTTTCCAGTCGAGAACCATGGCCTCGGATTTGGAGGTGCTGATTCTCATCCCAGCCGCTTCACACTCGGCTGCAAACCGTCCCAGTGCATGTTGCAGGTCCGGGTTTGATGGAGCCATCAGGACAACATCGTCTGCAAACAGCAGAGATGGAATCCTGTGGTCCCCAAACCGGACAGCCTCCGACCCCTGACTGCGCCTAGAAATTCTGTCCATAAAAATTATGAACAGAACCGGTGACAAAGGGCAGCCCTGGCGGAGTCCAATATGCACTGGGAACAGGTCTGACTTACTGCCGGCAATGCGAACACAGCTCCTGCTCCGGTCATACAGGGACCGGACAGCCCTGAGCAAAGGGCCCCGGACCCCGTACTCCCGGAGCACCCCCCAAAGGACACCCCGAGGGACACGGTCGAAAGCCTTCTCCAGATCCACAAAGCACATGTGGACTGGTTGGGCAAACTCCCATGAACCCTCGAGCACCCGATGGAGGGTATAAAGCTGGTCCAGTGTTCCACGACCGGGACAAAACCACTCTGCTCCTCCTGAATCTGAGGTTCGACTATCGGTCGGATTCTCCTCTCCAGTACCTTGGAATAGACCTTACCCGGGAGGCTGAGGAGTGTGATCCCTCTGTAGTTGGAACACACCTTCCGGTCCCCCTTCTTGAACAGAGGGACCACCACCCCGGTCTGCCAGTCCAGAGGCACGGTCCCCGACCGCAACGCGATGTTGCAGAGACGTGTCAACCAAGACAGTCCTACTACATCCAGATACTTTAGGTCCTGCCACCGAGGAGTTTGCGAACAACCTCAGTGACTTCAGCTTGGGTGATGGATGAGCCAGCCTCCGAGTCCCCGGTCTCTACTTCCTCTTCGGAAGACGTGACTGAGGGATTAAGGAGATCCTCAAAGTATTCCTTCCACCGTCCGACGACATCCCCAGTCGAGGTCATCAGGCCTCCACCCGCACCGTAAACGGTGTTGGTGAGACACTGCTTCCCCCTCCTGAGGCGCCGGACGGTTTGCCAGAATTTCTTTGGTGCCGACCGATAGTCCTCCTCCATGGCCTCCCCAAACTCCTCCCAGGCCCGGGTTTTTGCCTCTGCGACAGCACGAGCCGCGGCTCGCTTGGCCTGCCGATACCTGTCGATGACCTCCGGAGACCCACAAGCCAGAGTGGCCTGATAGGCCTCCTTCTTCAGTCTGACGGCATCCCTTACTTCCGGTGTCCACCACCGGGTTCGGGGGTTGCCGCCACGACAGGCACTGGAGACCTTGCGACCACAGCTCCGAGCAGCCGCATCAACAATGGAGGCGGAGAACATGGTCCATTCAGACTCAATGTCCCCAACCTCCCCCGGGACATGGGAGAAGCTCTCCCGGAGGTGCGAGTTGAATACCCTACTGACAGAGGGCTCCACTAGACGTTCCCAACAGACCCTCACAATGCGCTTGGGTCTGCCAAGTCTGTCCGGCTTCCTCCTCCGCCAGCGGATCCAACTCACCACCAGGTGGTGATCGGTTGACAACTCTGCCCCTCTCTTCAGCCGAGTGTCCAAGACACGCGGCCGGAGGTCTGATGACACGACAACAAAGTCGATCATTGACCTCCGGCCTAGGGTGTCCTGGTGCCATGTGCACTGATGAACACCCTTGTGCTTGAACATGGTGTTCGTTATGGACAATCCGTGGCTAGCACAGAAGTCCAATAACTGAACACCGCTCAGGTTCAGATCGGGGAAGCCGTTCTTCCCGATCACCCCTCCCCAGTTGTCACTGTCATTGCCCACGTGGGCGTTGAAGTCCCCCAGTAGAACAACGGAGTCCCCGGTCGGTGCACTGTCCAGTACCCCTCCCAAGGACTCCAAGAAGGCCGAGTACTCTGCACAGCTGTTCGGCCCGTAGGCCGCCACAACAGTGAGAGACCTGTCCCCACCCGAAGGCGGAGGGACACGACCCTCTCGTTCACTGGGGTAAACTCCAACACGTGGCGGCTGAGCTGAGGGGCTATCAGCAAGCCCACACCAGCCCGCCGCCTCTCCCCGCGGGCAACACCAGAGAAGTGGAGCGTCCAGCCCCTCTCGAGGAGATGGGTTCCAGAGCCCAAACTGTGCGTGGAGGTGAGGCCGACTATATCTAGTCGGTATCGCTCAACCTCCCGCACAAGCTCAGGCTCTTTCCCCCCCAGCGAGGTGACATTCCATGTCCCCAGAGTTAGTCTCTGTGTCTGGAGATCTGGTCGCCGAGGCCCCTGCCGTCGACTGCCCCCCAGATCTCTCTGCACCGGCCCCTTATGGATCCTCCTGCGGGGGGCGGCCCCACGTCGCTCCTTCGGGCTGTGCCCGGCCGGACCCCGTGGGGTAAGACCCGGCCACCAGGCGCTCGCCATGGAGCACCCATCCCAGGCCTGGCTCCAGGATGGGCCCCGGTAACGCCGATCCGGGCGATGTAAACTGCCTTGTTCGTGTTGTCATCATAGGGGGCTTCTGAACCGATCTTTGTCTGACCCGTCACCTAAGACCTGTTTGCCTTGGGAGACCCTACCAGGGGCATGAAGCCCCCGACAACATAGCTCCCGGGATCATTCGGGCGCTCAAACCCCTCCACCACGTTAAGGTGTCGGTTCAAGGAGGAGATACACTTAATCAATACTCTAAAATAAATAATAATATGTGAATTATTTTTTGGATTAAACATAAAAACAAAACAAAAATAAAGTTTCAAATTGAAAAAAAAAAAATCAAATCAAATCAAATTGGTCTCAAAATAAAGGTTTTATGATCTATTAGACACTGGTGACAAAGGATTAACCACAATGTTTCTCCCAATATTTATGATCCCAAGTTGTGCCCCAAATGAACAGCTCGTCACGTGAAACTAAATCTATATATAAATAAATTATATATATTTAGAAAGGGGAAATATATATATGAATATTTTGAAGGTTTTAGTTCATTATTTGAGATGCATTTAAGTCTGAATTCCAATGACAATCAATAGAACTCAAGTGTAAAACAATTGGACAAGTCATTTATAAAACATGACTGAATGTTTTAACTGTACAAACTTGTTCACAACTCTAAGATAACTCACTATGTCAGTAAAAACACAAAAATATTGTTTTTCCAATTTCCCGAGAGTCCTGAAAAAAGACTGAAGACCATTAAGACAGGAAGATTATTGTTTATAATTCCTCAGATAAAATGTCAATGTGTTACCAAGCTTTATTCATTTTAAATCAAAGTTTACAGTCAACAAAATTCAATAAACAAAAGTGGACTATATCACTTTCTGCTCTTCCGCCCCCATTTATACATTCTATTACGACTATAAAGACGTGTAGGCCTTCCATCCTTAAAAAAGCACTTAACACTGACACCAGAGCAATGCCACGCCACACATTTTGGCTAATGCTGGCGTCTGGACAGATGTAAGTGCACACATTGGCATCTATGCTGTCAGTCAGAGCTAGTGGAGGTAAAGTGGACCTGTAATTCCTCTGTCTTCTGCTCCCCGTCACGACCTGTCAATGCATTTCAGTCGGAGTTTGCTGCCCAGGCATCACGGCATAATTATAGAAGGTGTTCTGTGGCACGTATGACACACAGACAAAGAGTGTTGACTGAAATGAGCCAGATGATGTAAATATGCAGTTTATGAAGCCACTCATCAGAGAGAGAAGTGTGACACCTAGTGGAAGCTTGTGGTAAAACATGGAACTGGAACTTTAAAGTGCCCATGACAGTTGGACAACAATTGAACTAAAATGCAGTTAAAATTACTTTTTTTTCTTTCTTTAAGTATCTCAGAATAGCACTTTTTTAAGGTTTTAAATTCTACTTCCTGTCTGTAATTGATGACATCACACTAGGGAAGGTACCTTGCAACCACTGGGCGAAAACTCATGTCATCCAGATCTAACAATAAAGTATTATCTAATCTAATGTCAATGTAATGTCACAATTTGTTTATTTGGACGAATACAAATACTTGACAGTGACTTTATTTTGTTGAATTAATGTTTAGAGAGTCAAATAAGTTGTTTATTTTGTGAAAATTGTCCGTACATATTGGATGGAATGAGTGTGATGTCACTTCCTTTAATTTTCCACACATTTTTCAACGTTTCTCCACAAAAACATTGGTGTAAAACTATAATTTATATTTACGACAAGTATAAATACACCAAATTAAATCAAAATGAGAAAATCATACAAACCTGTCATACGCACTTTAACTTGTCAGGTTTAATTTAGCTGCACTCTGTACTTCTATAATGATCTAGTCTGAAACCTAATTTAAAGTTTTGACAGTTTGTTCACAGGAGTTATGTTTCTTGCCCACATGTACTTGACCTTTGGCCCTTTGTCTCACACTCAGAGTAAAATGCGGGTCTGTAATATGTTGTGTTTATGTGACATCACAATATTCTGGAACCCCTGTAATTTAATTTAAGTTGTTTGTTTATTGACCTGGTTTATGGTTCATATCTTTGTAATTACTGGGCCTATCCACATGAGACAAGAAACACAAAATGTCGCAGGGTTCAGCGTCTTATCTGTCAACATAAATAAACAAATGCCCAAAAAAAAGCACAATAGCCTCAGAAAGTGGTGCCATTATCCATTTCCAAAGATGTGCTTGTTGTCAGTTGAAAGGACCTTTTAAAGACATAATCATTAATATGACAAGGCAATCCCAAACTCATAATAATAAGCTTCAACGTTTGAGGATCAGAGGTTTGGATATTTCTTTTAAAAACAGTAAATCTCCCAGAGAGTTACACAGACCCTTTCACAACGTCTGAGATTATGACCAATTCATACCTATTAAGTAGGAATTAACTAGTAAGTCATCAATTGTGACTATTTACCTTATTCCGGAAGTCGGTCTTGGTGCCGCTTTATCAGGCGGATTACGTAATACATTTTCAGGCGGATTATGTAATACATTTTAATCAATTTTTAACGTCGGGCTGCCGAAATCAAGAGAAAAAATAGTTCTACACAGACTAAAAGCCGTTTCAGTGCATTGTTGACCTGTTGGTCACATGAACATTGGATATTTTACACAAATCAATTTACTTTATAGCATATTTTAGCTGTGTGACTTTTCCCCGATAATATAATAGTTCCATGCTTTTCCCTCGTTCTCCATTTAAATTGCTGGAGTTCCCGCTGGACCGGAAATGCCATTACACCGGAAATGGATGTATTGAAAAACAGGAAAAAGTGGGCAGGGCAGAAAAGGTCAATATATAGATATTTCTTCTTTTTTTCCATATATTTATGTCCCTACAAAACCTTGCTAAGGATATAAAGGTCTTACCTACTACATACAATTTGACATTCTTTTAAATTTAATCTGAAATCATCAAAAAACAAGTTTTCCCTGGTGAATGAGGGGATCACAGGCTGTTTTACGTCATATTAAACTGAACTGTAACTGTAACTGTGGAGGATGCTTGTCTCCGTGGAGATGTTTCTTTCCCTAGAATGATCCACAGTTGTATCCTCTCCATAAAATCATGCAGATGACACCACCAGGCCAAGTTACAAGTCCGCTCTGTGGAGAGGGGAGTCAGCTCACAGTAAGAAAACATGTTTTTGAAGGCATTTTGAGCAATCCAAAATATCAGTAATTGAATAATTGCTAGATAAATGTGTTTAATGCCATACTGTGCAACATTCCAGACTCCCATAGCAACATCCCGTGTAGCCCTCCGCTTCACCTTGGTATCTCACACTTCCCCTTTAGGTCTCACATCATGAGCTTGACACTCTTTCACAAAGTCGTGATTTGGCAGACTTTGGTCACACTCCTCATTGGAATCTTACAGTGCAAGTGTTCTCATGGGAGCAAATCATAAAAAAGGAAAGCAAGAAAAAAAATCTTATCTGGGGAAATTGTTTTCACAGTATGCCAAAAACTAATTACAAGCAATAAATTAATTTCACGCTTGTGCTTTAGAATTAATTGCCTCTAGTGAGGAGTTGAAGTGATGGCTCAAGCAGCACAGATAAGTCCGGACATACACTTCTTATCTTCACGGATGCACTTTATAATCCTTTGTGGAGTATTTGTGACCTTCGCTTTCTTCGCTAAGGTAATATACATAATGATATTTTTAAATTGTATGGCTCCCCGGGAAGCGCCATATGCAGAGGCAGCTGTGGCAGAGGAGTTGCATTATAGAGCTGCTGCTTGGGCTCGGACATATGTCGTCAGAAGTGTGAAAAAGTGAGCGAGATGGAACCGTGAGATGGAACAATGTGTCAAACAGTCCCGCATTTGTCAGCGACGTGTCAACATATGGCATATTTCAGCATAACTCTTTGAAGAAAAGCAGTCAAAGATAGTGTTGTCTTCATTGTGCATTGGCAATTTAAAAAGTAATCTTTTAAAGTACTTTTAAATGACAAATCATAAAAATATTAAAGTACCATCAATTGACTCTTTAAAATGCTCTGTCATCATCAGAATGTTCAAAACTCTGTATAGGAGGAATGGAGAATGAAGTTGGCATTTAGAATGTGTTTGTAGCATCAGATAGTGATATTAAGTATTAATAACAAGTCATAAGCAACACTTATAGAAGGTGGAAATGGCACTATTACAATAAAGAAATGGGGAAAATATACATTTCCAGCTTCAGAATTGTTTTTTCACAAAAATAATAATTTGTGATAAAGTTTACACTATATCTGTGATGTCAACATTTCTGTAAGTATTTGTCCAGTAAAAATGTAAAACACACGATTTTAACACAAAAGGGTGTGTCTGTTTTAGTCCTGTTGAATAAACTAATAATCTAAAAAAAAGAACAAGTAAAACCAGGCTCTGACATCTGTACATATCGGAGAGGTTTTCATTTCCCAAACTCTGCTTGATTTTTCATAGTTTGGGATATTCTGTGTTCAAGGAACCACTAACCCGTTCACACACCAGTGTAGCAGACACTGGGGGCGAGGCGGGTTAAGTGTCTTGCTCAGGGACACAATAATCGCACTGCCAACTTCTGAATTAGATTTTTCTAAATCCTATGAGAAAAACTAATGAGAAATCTACACAGCAAACTTTGAAGGGGGCGGGACTGAAGAGGGCGGGACTGAAGAGGGCGGGACTGAAGAGGGCGGGACTGAAGAGGGCGGGACTGAAGGGGGCGGGACTGAAGAGCTCCACAAAGGTAAGTTTTAATCAAAATGGCTACTGGTATTTGGAGACATCTAGCGGACGTGAATATTGTACTACAACCACAATATCTACCTATGCTTTCTATTTTTGTACAGAAGAACATTTACTCAAGATACTACTACTACTACTGCTACTTCAAAATAATATTCATGCAGAAAGTAACAACTAAAGTAAGAATAAAAACGTATTTTTGACTATTCAAGTCGGCGTAACTTTCTTAATAGTTTTGAAGTGAATGTAATTGAAAGGTCAAAACATTAAATAATGTACACGTTTAGAATTCTTGAATGGACACAAATGTTCTCAAACGTTTTACACCAAGTACCACCAAAGAAAGGATTTGGCTCTCTGAGTACCACCAGATCAAAATCAGGAACAGGACTATTTCAGGGATGTATTTGAGCTACACTTGCTCTTAATTAAAAACACCGTTACCACAGCAGTTTTAACCAAGAAATGACTCAAGGAAGAGCAAAAACTAAAAAAATAGTGTAAAAAAAGACAGAAACACGAGAACTGAAGTGTGTCCACGTACCCCCGAAAGGACCTTGTGTACCACAGTTTGAGAAACACTGATCTAACTCATATCTGAAGGGGCGGGGCAAGAAACACAAATGTTCAAATCATTGTAAAAAAAAAAAACATGACACAATAAAAAAATATATATATATATATTAAAAAAACAAAAAACAGAACCGGGCAGAACCAGAGAAAACACAAGATATGTAAAGAATAAAATGTGAAAATAAGGAGGAGTCATCCAAAAAAAAGAAGGGTTAAAGCATATTTAATACAAAATAAAAGTCCCATTTCAAATCATTCAAATCAGACACAGTGAGAAGAGGAACCAACATGTTTAGTAAAATAAGAGTAACAATTTTAATTAAAGGTCTCTCGTGTTTGAGTGACTTTTAGATACAATTACAAAAAATATTTCTTTGTATTTAGTGTTATTTAATATATTTACTGCAGTCTTTGAAGTCACCTCTAGACTGGACAGTAAAGCCAGTGTTTATCGGTAAACTATCTGCAACACCCGCACTTGCCATGGCCTCTTTCGTTTTTTAGGTTAACTGCTTTATTTCCATTATTCCCAGTTTGACTTTTCAGGACGGCTCTAATTGGCCCCGCCGGGACTCGGTGAGGGGCCCCTTGTTCACATCCCGTTCACATGCTTCGATAATTGTGACACCGCTGCTGCCGTAATCTGCGAGGGCGATATTGTTGTATTTTTAACGAGATTTGCGGCTCGCGTCTTGCCAAAAGAGCGACTTCACTCGGAGAATTTGCAATGCTCTGGGCTGTCATCTATTATAGACCTCGCCCGGTTCTCAGGAGCCCTTTGCACCGGCTGTAATTAGATCGCCTGCACTAAAGTGGAGTTTCTAAATATTGGAGTGATTTGTGTCAGTGAAAGAAAGCGAATTAGGGTTCAAAACGGAATATACTATTTAATATTAACGGATGCTTTTTTTCTTTTTTAATACAAAACTTTATGAATTTAACAGTTTAATTTAACAGTTTGAATTTGAATGAATTTTTTAAACCTCATATCATCGTTTTGTGTGTTTGTCAGGACAGAAAGGAGCAGATACAGTATTAAAGTGTAAAATATCAAATAAACAACCAATACATTTTTTTTAGTTAAAGTTAGTTTGTTATTTTAAAATGCTATATTAAAAAATATATATATATACATGTTATGCCAGTAGATTTAGTGTCAGAATTGGGACACAAACACATCCCTTTATAAGTATTCACCAGCTTTGTATTTAGTATTTAACATAATTTTGCTGTTCACTGCCTGATCTTATAGTATTCATTTATTACATTACTATTACATGCTAGAATTATACTCAATTACAAGAGGGTCTATAAGTAGCTACATGTTTAAGAGAAGTGTAATAAATAAAATAAATATCTAGCCTACTCAATTAAGGATGTATGTATTTTTATATTCGTTTTTTCCCTCATTCCTCCAGGAGCATATATTTTGTATAAAAAGATTCTGTTGTATCATCTGGACACATTTTGGTCGCACTCAAAGTACAAAATCCAGCCCCAGCATCTCGTGGATGAAAACATCAGAAAACTGTCAGCAGATGTCTAAATGGTGTTTAAAATGCCCTGGCATCACCACTGAGGATCTGGCACTGGTGATCCCTGGTCTGCCATCTGTTTGTCGCCATGGAGATGGTTTGCAGGCAAAGTTCCACAATATGACATTAAAGCGAGATACTACAGGGAAAAATTCTAAAATGAAGAAAAATCACTTTGAAATGTCCTCACATGGATGTAAGAAAAGTGTGGAAATAAGACATTTTACCTGTACAAAATGGTCCAAATTGCACATATTTCGTGATTTATAAATCTGAAAAATGGACAGAAACAGGTTTAAAATGCTCGCTTCATTTTGGTGGCATATGTGTGGTGGCATAGTGTTTGAAAGTGCTACTTTAAGGCCTGATCTTTATCATCTTTATGTCTTTATGGGAGAAAACAGCCTTCGAAGTCACAACGTCCCAAACAAATGGCTGTAAGTGATTTAAATGAAACATCTAGACAATGTTGTTTCCACATCACATATTGAGGGAACAAACAAATGTGTTTTTACTGCAGTGTCTCGCTTTTAATGTATTTTGCATTTCTT
Organism: Eucyclogobius newberryi; assembly: GCF_026437365.1. Classification (NCBI taxonomy): domain Eukaryota; kingdom Metazoa; phylum Chordata; class Actinopteri; order Gobiiformes; family Gobiidae; genus Eucyclogobius; species Eucyclogobius newberryi. Next base: position 23,849,662 of record NW_027315746.1, read on the forward strand.
CAAATACAATTGTTTTTATTGCTCATGAATACAGTCAAAAACAAGCATTTTACTGGAAGCGGATTGGTTGTGTCACCTCGTCTCCAAGGAGATATATATATATATATAATACTGTGGAACCTCGGCCTGTCACAATAAAACATTTGAAGTGTGATAATTTATGCTACTCATACAAAACTGTACTATCTTGAAAAAACTATGAAATATGTTAGTATAGACATGTAAGTTAATTATCCAACCCTCGACAGTTCAAATCTTATTGTGCTGCAAATTGAAACATTCCTCCATCTTTCATTTATGGAACAATAAGTCGATATAGTCATTGTTGACCTTTAACAAACAATGCTTTAGAAACTATGGCACATGCCTTTTCAAATCTGTTAAACCAAGTCACGTAATTGAAAAGTCATAATTTTATATTAAAAAAGATCTCTCATAATTTCCCAAGAGTGATTTGTTTTAATTTTCTAAGTAGAAGCTGATTACAACCACTGCTGTTTCTAACATAATTGCAACTGTGATGAACCTAATAAGGAGTCAGTTAAACTCCAATTCAACCAAACTATCTCTATTTACTGTTAACGATAATGAGATATTTGACATTATTTACAATCTATCACTGGCTATGTTTCCATGCACAGAAAACAATGCTTATTATCTGATTTCTGGAGTTTAGACAGTTAAACAGAAGTATAAATAAACTTTAAAAATACTTCTAATGTGAGTAATCTGACAAGGACACTGAATGCAAGAGCAATTGTTAAAGATTGACAGAGTTTGACGTAGTTTGTCTTCCAAATGCAACAGTTAAAGCTCTAAAAATGCATTGATTAACTGACACGGCCACTAGGTGTTTTTGATGATCAGATTTGTCTTTTGAACACATACAGCTTTTGTTTTGTTGACTCCTGGGAACAACACCTTCTTTGTGATCGTTCAGACAGCCCGGGCCCCTCCCTGTAGATCATTCACCGTACTCTTCCGCGCTGATACACAGCTTTATCTGTCCTATCTTGTTCCAAAGTACAGTCAAAAGTTCACGGCCAAACCATCACTTTAACAAGCCAAAAGTTTATAAAAGCATTTTTGTAACACTGAATATCCAAGACAAATCTTTAGTGCATCAAGTTACAGCTCATGTACAAAAAAATCCAGCAAAATTCTATATTAATTTGCAAAAAAACAAACAGAATATTTACTACTCTTATGTCATTTGGGTGAACTAAAAATAGCATTCAGGACGTGGCCCGATTTGAATTCTCGCAGCCCGTTCGAGGCGTCGTGTTGACTTTTACATTGCTACTGCAGGAATGTTGCAACGGCGCACGGTGACGAGGCCGCGGCAACGCCCTGGGAAGAATGTGTTTGCAGTTAAACAAGGCTTAATCCGACCGGAGCGAGTTAGGCGTAGAAAACATTACAGCGACGGCAATAATCTAAACTGCATTCCCCATATTGACCCCGGCGACACAAACTCGCACACAAAATACATTCTGATTTGGGCTGCACAATACACAGTTCTGTAGCTCATTCTTAAAGCATTTCTTTTAAAATTGTAAGGTCGAATTGGGTGCTGGATTTGAACAATGCAGATCTACAGAGCCGGTCCACATGAGCAAAACATTGGCACAAAGTGTGTTGAGCCATCTTAAATGATGTGGATTTAAAACAATTATTATTATTACTTTGTATCCACTATAACATGAAAAGGTACTGATAGGTTTCAATTATACGGGCATTATTTACAACAAATGTATTTCTTTTCAATATTCTTCAACCACAACCTGGATTCATTTGCAAAAGGTGTGGACACTAAAAGAACTGATTCTATTTAACACTTTCAGTTGAAATGAATGCTCTCAATCAATTTAACCAAGTAAGTCGTTAGATAACACTCTTGCTATTTATTTAATTTCTCTTTCTTAACCAATCCCATGTCAGCAGTGTGGCATTGGCTTCGTTAATTTAACATAATACAATTATAGTTAATGAAAAAGGCAAATTTCCTTCAACAAACGCACTTTTTGATTCTGCTCCACCAGTTGGAAACCCAAACCTTAAAATTGTACGTTTTTGCAGTGATTTTTCAGTTATTATGCAGCCCTAATCCACATAAACACACACACACACACACACACACACACACAAATTAATGCATGTGTTATCAGTAAAAAATCACTTTCATTCACTAAAAGCCGCCTTTGCGCACAAACTTGAAAAACAAACCAAATCTCCTCTGACACATCCCCCCACAGTTCCTTCCTCCTCACTCGTGTTCTACGCAGCGTTCACCAAACACTCATTGCAACATTGTCCTTGGCCTCTCGTCTTCATCGCTTGGAGCAAACTTCTGCCAGCGTTTTGAACTTGGGCCCGAGCCTGTCTAGAAAGTCCAGGCTCTCCTCGCCAAAGTCGCTGCAGCACCCCACGGAGCCGGCCACCGAGCCCACGCCCTCGAAACCGTACGAGTGGACCACGTCGTCGGCATAGCGACCCTCGTCCTCCTCGCCCATGAAGTACAGCTTCTGCGAGACGGGCGACGACAGAGACAATGTTTACACGGAGATATGATTTAAAGCCTGACTGACACCTGGATATTATTACACAGCATCGACACAGTGATATTATTTCTAGATATTGAGAAATATTAAAGGTACTAAGTGAGATTATATTGCATTTGAGAATTACCCAAGCTCCCATTGTGGATACGAGTGTTATTAAACTGCAGAGAATGAACTGTTTACACGTGGACATGATTCATTCTGCTACTGCATTACACACTTTTTTGTCAGCAGTGCTTGAAGTACTCAATTTTACTTAAAGTCTCCTGTTTTTTTTCTAATTGTGTTTTAGTTTAGTGGTATAGAGCCCGTGGTAAATGTTTATGATCATAGTATTACTTCTGTTAAGTTGCAGTTTGTGAAGAAATTTGAAAAAGGGAGTTTAAAATGGCAGGAAGTAGAGCTGAGTTTTGAAACTGAATCCCTCTGTGATGTCATCAATGTGCGACGTGCCATTGAAAACACAGAGACACAAATTTACACTGAACTGACACACTTTCCTGACAGTTTAAACCATCATTCAACAAAATGAAGGTGTTATACGGTATTATTGTTTGTCACATAATAAATATTGCGTAATTTATATGGATTTAGGCCCTTGTTTACAATCTGGTTGCTCGGTAACAGTTGTAGAATTACCTCTACCTAAGTCATATTTGCTGCACATGTCCAACCAGGAAGTAGAGTTATAAACTTTACAAAAATAGTCAAACTGGGGACAAATGGGCAAAATATTTAGTAAAATCTGAAATATAATCGTGTTCACTACGTTTTAGTGAAATATGTCATAGACTTTAAGTAAAAGTACAGGAAGAGGAAGGGACAAAAATACTTAGTACTTATTATGAACTGATTTATAAAACCTTTTTAGAATGTGGGCGAGAATAGGATTAAATAAACTAAACCAAGACCTAAACCAGGGCTTAATAAGAGTTAATTTGCAGGAACAATGTCTAAATCCTCCTCAAAAATGTCATTAGGCTCTTATCAATTGTATTCTGTTGCTTTTAACACAAATCAAATAAGCATTTTCTAGTGTTTTTCTTGATTGATGTTGATTGAAACTATCATTGTCCCTTTTCAGAATCTTGCTCAACTGCGGTTGTTTTTAGATGCGTTTCTTCTTCTTCTTATCCATAATACGTCCTCACTTTCCCCTCCAGAACATTTACCTGATCTAAATAGCGCCCGTTGGTTTGCCAGGTGTGGAGCAGCGAAATATCCTGGCTGGTGAACCTGTTGTCGAAGCCGTTGCCAAGGAGCTGTCCCTCCCCGTACATGCCGAACTGCTGCTCGGCGTAGTTGGACGTGTACTGCGTATCCGAGGTGACGATGTTGCCCTTGTACATGCCGTTCTCCTGCATGGAACTGGTGCTCTTGTTGCCGATCCAGCCGGCGTTCACCACCGAGCCCTTAATGGAGCCCATTCCCCCCATTCCCCCCATTCCCCCAGAGTCCACCGTGACAGAGGGGCCGACGAGGAGGCTGGAGTCCTGCGGAGCAACAAAAAATAACAAAAACCTAAATATTAATGAGGCTGCCCCAAATAAATTGTCTGTTTGCTGTAACCAGAGTAAATTTTTTTCAAGTGGGTCGGACGGTAGGCAAATTCTTATTTTTTTTACTTTGAAGGCAAAAAAAAAAGATCCAAATTTTGCCAATTTTTGAGTCGGAGTGACCGCCAGGGGTCAGGCTTCAACAGTCGATGACGGAAAACGTCTCTATCAACCCGATCGGGAGTCTAAATCTCACGATTTTAAGATATTTCAATCGACCTTTTGTACGCCGCTATCCTTTATTTTGGTAGCGAAGGCGAGCGGAGGGAACATGCGGGGGACACGGGCGCCGCCATGTTTGTTGTGATGACGCTGCTGGGCGTGTTTCAATCCCAGAATGCATTGCGTAAGTCAGATTTCACACCATGATAAAGTGTGACATTACTATGGACAGGTCAGTGGCGCCGACAGAGGCAAACCAACTTGTAAAAGGCAGTATTACAACATCTATGCGCGATATGTTTTGTTACAGATGCATGTGGAGGACTGAATATGAAGTCGCACATGCGTTGGGCGATGCGATATCAGTCCTTGGGGATGAAAGACAGGTTTGCCAACGTGATAAAAACATTTGACACGGCGGTTTAGGAAAGACAGGTCGGTGAGTCGGCGAAATCATTGAAAAATAAAAGATTTTGACGTTTTTTCAACAAAATGTTGATTTTTTTTTTCAGTTGACTAGTTTCATACCGAGTCGGTCGGGTTACGGCAAACAGACATATTATTTTGCTCAGCCTAATAACTTCAGGCGGGAATGAATATGAGTGTTGTGTTGCGGGACAGAGGCCTCACCACTTCTTCTCCCAGAGCTTCAGTGTTGGATTTCAGCAGGACTCCACCGCTCTCGGCCGCGTCGTCCATCTGCAGCTTCTGATGTGAGGTCAAGCACAGGAACCCCAGGAGCAAGACTGTGAGGGGACAACACAGAAGATATAAGACTGTGAGGGGACAACACGGAAGATATAAGACTGTGAGGGGACAACACAGAAGATATAAGACTGTGAGGGGACAACACGGACGATATAAGACTGTGAGGGGACAACACGGACGATATAAGACTGTGAGGGGACAACACACAAGATATAAGACTGTGAGGGGACAACACAGAAGATATAAGACTGTGAGGGGACAACACAGAAGATATAAGACTGTGAGGGGACAACACAGAAGATATAAGACTGTGAGGGGACAACACGGAAGATATAAGACTGTGAGGGGACAACACGGAAGATATAAGACTGTGAGGGGACAACACGGAAGATATAAGACTGTGAGGGGACAACACAGAAGATATAAGACTGTGAGGGGACAACACAGAAGATATAAGACTGTGAGGGGACAACACAGAAGATATAAGACTGTGAGGGGACAACACGGACGATATAAGACTGTGAGGGGACAACACACAAGATATAAGACTGTGAGGGGACAACACAGAAGATATAAGACTGTGAGGGGACAACACGGAAGATATAAGACTGTGAGGGGACAACACGGAAGATATAAGACTGTGAGGAGACAACACAGAAGATATAAGACTGTGAGGGGACAACACACAAGATATAAGACTGTGAGGGGACAACACAGAAGATATAAGACTGTGAGGGGACAACACAGAAGATATAAGACTGTGAGGGGACAACACGGAAGATATAAGACTGTGAGGGGACAACACAGAAGATATAAGACTGTGAGGGGACAACACAGAAGATATAAGACTGTGAGGGGACAACACAGAAGATATAAGACTGTGAGGGGACAACACACAAGATATAAGACTGTGAGGGGACAACACGGAAGATATAAGACTGTGAGGGGACAACACAGAAGATATAAGACTGTGAGGGGACAACACAGAAGATATAAGACTGTGAGGGGACAACACAGAAGATATAAGACTGTGAGGGGACAACACAGAAGATATAAGACTGTGAGGGGACAACACTTTGTGACCACACCCTAATGGAACATGAGAAGACGTCATTCATACTGAACAAACTGGTTATTAAGAATGATGTAGGCTTATAAACTACTTATTTAAAGGCACAGTATGTAACGTTTTGAAGGTGGAAAGTCACCCGCATAGTGGAAATGGAAAGTTAAAGCCATTTTGTAAGATTATCCATGAACATCGATAAGTAAATAAATGTTTAGTCGTTTTGTGAACACTAGAAACTCTGATTTTATTTATTGAAATGTTCTAATTTGTATGATAATTATACAAAATATGTATTAGATTTTTCATTGGTCTGACTTTGTCTGTGATTGAGGTTTGTTTATGTAGCTTTACAACTTCCAAAAAAATAATGTTGCGTGTGTAGAGCGTGTGTAGAGCGTGTGTAGAGCGTGTGTAGAGCGTGTGTAGAGCCTGTGTAGAGCGTGTGTAGAGCCTGTGTAGAGCGTGTTTAGAGCGTGTGTAGAGCCTGTGTAGAGCGTGTGTAGAGCGTGTGTAGAGCCTGTGTAGAGCCTGTGTAGAGCGTGTGTAGAGCGTGTGTAGAGCGTGTGTAGAGCGTGTGTAGAGCGTGTTTAGAGCGTGTGTAGAGCGTGTGTAGAGCGTGTGTAGAGCCTGTGTAGAGCGTGTGTAGAGCGTGTGTAGAGCGTGTGTAGAGCGTGTGTAGAGCCTGTGTAGAGCGTGTGTAGAGCGTGTGTAGAGCCTGTGTAGAGCCTGTGTAGAGCGTGTGTAGAGCGTGTGTAGAGCGTGTGTAGAGCGTGTTTAGAGCGTGTGTAGAGCGTGTGTAGAGCCTGTGTAGAGCGTGTGTATAGCTTGTGTAGAGCGTGTGTAGAGCGTGTGTAGAGCGTGTGTAGAGCGTGTGTAGAGCCTGTGTAGAGCGTGTGTAGAGCCTGTGTAGAGCGTGTTTAGAGCGTGTGTAGAGCCTGTGTAGAGCGTGTGTAGAGCGTGTGTAGAGCCTGTGTAGAGCCTGTGTAGAGCGTGTGTAGAGCGTGTGTAGAGCGTGTGTAGAGCGTGTGTAGAGCGTGTTTAGAGCGTGTGTAGAGCGTGTGTAGAGCGTGTGTAGAGCCTGTGTAGAGCGTGTGTAGAGCGTGTGTAGAGCGTGTGTAGAGCGTGTGTAGAGCGTGTGTAGAGCCTGTGTAGAGCGTGTGTAGAGCGTGTGTAGAGCCTGTGTAGAGCCTGTGTAGAGCGTGTGTAGAGCGTGTGTAGAGCGTGTGTAGAGCGTGTTTAGAGCGTGTGTAGAGCGTGTTTAGAGCGTGTGTAGAGCCTGTGTAGAGCGTGTGTAGAGCGTGTGTAGAGCCTGTGTAGAGCCTGTGTAGAGCGTGTGTAGAGCCTGTGTAGAGCGTGTTTAGAGCGTGTGTAGAGCCTGTGTAGAGCGTGTGTAGAGCGTGTGTAGAGCCTGTGTAGAGCCTGTGTAGAGCGTGTGTAGAGCGTGTGTAGAGCGTGTGTAGAGCGTGTGTAGAGCCTGTGTAGAGCGTGTGTAGAGCCTGTGTAGAGCGTGTTTAGAGCGTGTGTAGAGCCTGTGTAGAGCGTGTGTAGAGCCTGTGTAGAGCGTGTGTAGAGCGTGTGTAGATCGTGTGTAGATTGTGTGTAGAGCGTGTGTAGAGCGTGTGTAGAGCCTGTGTAGAGCGTGTGTAGAGCCTGTGTAGAGCGTGTTTAGAGCGTGTGTAGAGCCTGTGTAGAGCGTGTGTAGAGCGTGTGTAGAGCGTGTGTAGAGCGTGTGTAGAGCCTGTGTAGAGCGTGTGTAGAGCGTGTGTAGAGCGTGTGTAGAGCGTGTGTAGAGCGTGTGTAGATTGTGTGTAGAGCGTGTGTAGAGCGTGTGTAGATTGTGTGTAGAGCGTGTGTAGATTGTGTGTAGAGCGTGTGTAGAGCGTGTGTAGAGCGTGTGTAGAGCCTGTGTAGAGCCTGTGTAGAGCGTGTGTAGAGTGTGTGTAGAGCGTGTGTAGAGCCTGTGTAGAGCGTGTGTAGAGCGTGTGTAGAGCGTGTGTAGATTGTGTGTAGAGCGTGTGTAGAGCGTGTGTAGATCGTGTGTAGATTGTGTGTAGAGCGTGTGTAGATTGTGTGTAGAGCGTGTGTAGAGCGTGTGTAGAGCGTGTGTAGAGCATGTGTAGAGCGTGTGTAGAGCGTGTGTAGAGCGTGTGTAGAGCGTGTGTAGAGCCTGTGTAGAGCCTGTGTAGAGCGTGTGTAGAGCGTGTGTAGATTGTGTGTAGAGCGTGTGTAGAGCGTGTGTAGAGCCTGTGTAGAGCGTGTGTAGAGCCTGTGTAGAGCGTGTGTAGAGCGTGTGTAGAGCGTGTGTAGAGCGTGTGTAGAGCGTGTGTAGAGCCTGTGTAGAGCCTGTGTAGAGCGTGTGTAGAGCGTGTGTAGAGCGTGTGTAGATTGTGTGTAGCGCGTGTGTAGATTGTGTGTAGAGCTTGTGTAGAGCTTGTGTAGAGCGTGTGTAGATTGTGTGTAGAGCGTGTGTAGAGCGTGTGTAGATTGTGTGTAGAGCGTGTGTAGATCGTGTGTAGATTGTGTGTAGAGCGTGTGTAGAGCGTGTGTAGAGCCTGTGTAGAGCGTGTGTAGAGCCTGTGTAGAGCGTGTTTAGAGCGTGTGTAGAGCCTGTGTAGAGCGTGTGTAGAGCGTGTGTAGAGCGTGTGTAGAGCGTGTGTAGAGCCTGTGTAGAGCGTGTGTAGAGCGTGTGTAGAGCGTGTGTAGAGCGTGTGTAGAGCGTGTGTAGATTGTGTGTAGAGCGTGTGTAGAGCGTGTGTAGATTGTGTGTAGAGCGTGTGTAGATTGTGTGTAGAGCGTGTGTAGAGCGTGTGTAGAGCGTGTGTAGAGCCTGTGTAGAGCCTGTGTAGAGCGTGTGTAGAGTGTGTGTAGAGCGTGTGTAGAGCCTGTGTAGAGCGTGTGTAGAGCGTGTGTAGAGCGTGTGTAGATTGTGTGTAGAGCGTGTGTAGAGCGTGTGTAGATCGTGTGTAGATTGTGTGTAGAGCGTGTGTAGATTGTGTGTAGAGCGTGTGTAGAGCGTGTGTAGAGCGTGTGTAGAGCATGTGTAGAGCGTGTGTAGAGCGTGTGTAGAGCGTGTGTAGAGCGTGTGTAGAGCCTGTGTAGAGCCTGTGTAGAGCGTGTGTAGAGCGTGTGTAGATTGTGTGTAGAGCGTGTGTAGAGCGTGTGTAGAGCCTGTGTAGAGCGTGTGTAGAGCCTGTGTAGAGCGTGTGTAGAGCGTGTGTAGAGCGTGTGTAGAGCGTGTGTAGAGCGTGTGTAGAGCCTGTGTAGAGCCTGTGTAGAGCGTGTGTAGAGCGTGTGTAGAGCGTGTGTAGAGCGTGTGTAGAGCGTGTGTAGAGCCTGTGTAGAGCCTGTGTAGAGCGTGTGTAGAGCGTGTGTAGAGCCTGTGTAGAGCGTGTGTAGAGCGTGTGTAGAGCGTGTGTAGAGCGTGTGTAGAGCGTGTGTAGAGCCTGTGTAGAGCGTGTGTAGATTGTGTGTAGAGCGTGCGTAGAGCGTGTGTAGAGCGTGTGTAGAGCCTGTGTAGAGCGTGTGTAGATTGTGTGTAGAGCGTGTGTAGAGCGTGTGTAGAGCGTGTGTAGATTGTGTGTAGAGCGTGTGTAGAGCGTGTGTAGAGCGTGTTTAGAGCATGTGTAGAGTGTGTGTAGAGCTTGTGTAGAGCGTGTGTAGATTGTGTGTAGAGCGTGTGTAGAGCGTGTTTAGAGCGTGTTTAGAGCGTGTGTAGAGCGTGTGTAGAGCGTGTGTAGAGCTTGTGTATAGCTTGTGTAGAGCGTGTGTAGAGCGTGTGTAGAGCGTGTTTAGAGCGTGTGTAGAGCGTGTGTAGAGCATGTGTAGAGCGTGTGTGGCCCTCACGGAGCAGCAGCAGCAGGAGCAGGGGCAGCAGCAGGGCCAGCCAGCCCATGGGCCCCATGGTTATGGAGCTCTTCTGGGCCGGGCACACTCCGTTCACACATCTGCAGATCCTCACTCTCACAGTCTGGAGAGTCCCCGAGCCCTGCAGGTCCGTAACCAGCACGTTGATGTCATGGACCCCCGTGTGGAGCTCTGTCAGCTGCTGTAACGTGGCTGCGGAGTCTGAGGAGGCGGGCACAGGACACGTTTAAGTACAGCACTTCAAAAACACTCCTGCGGATCAATATGTCATTATAGGAACTCTGTGATGACCCGGGACAGCTTGGACGATGCGCTCTATGACTGCAAATGTACAGCCGAATGAGTTTACGGGTTTGAAAAGATCCTAACTCAGACGCTTCAATTAAACGGTATCAGGCGTCAACGTTTAGTAACAGTACGTAACTTTCTGAATGGGGCATATCACCTCCAGATACAACGGAAATTAGTGTCAAACTGGATTTTGATGCAGAAAAATACACGATTCTATACCAATTTAGATTATAAGATGATGATTTAAAAAGGCTCGTATTTAGGTTGAATTTCAAACACAAAATAACAGTGTTTTGAGTTTTAGATCATGCTGAAACTGTTCTGGAAAGGCCAAATTTAGTTCTGTTTATGATTTTTATTTGATTTCATTGTTAGAATGAGTTTCAATTCTAGTTTTAGATTAGTATCTGGTTTTTGATACTTTTGACACCCCTAACAGGAATACAAGTTAAAACCATACTTACAAAAATGATCAATGGAGACTGATTAGTTTTATACTATTCAGTGGAATATTACAGCCAAAGAAACAACATTTCCATGGAAACAAGCAGGAAGACGAGTTAGGAAGTTTGTTTTTAAGTGAAATAAAAATATCCAAAATGAAAAGCTATTTTTGGCAACATGCAAGGGCTTTACTGTAAGTGTTAAATCAATTTTGGGTGGAAGAGATTTAGAGATTAGTAGAGATTTTATTTTGAAATTACTGAGAACCAAGTTGTATCATGTACTTCTAAAATATAAACAATGTTAATCATCTATTCTATACAAGTAGATTCTTAATTTCTTGGTAAATAATGTTGTGAAAGAAGAATTTTATAACAAGTCATGATTATTTCTTTTTTTTAGATGACAAACTACACGACGGCTACATTTTTCAAACATTTTTGCTTTCACAGGCACCTGCATCTTTTTTTTTTCTTTTTTTTTCAAATCTTATAATTTCAAATGAATTCCAAGCCGAACACTCCGCCACTCTCCAAACCGATGCGAGTGCTTCTTACCGTTGAGTTTAGTCACAGTCCACTTGCTGTCGTCTTGGCTGTCGGAGGGGCTGCTGAAGGTGAACGGCTCGGCGAAGGGGGGCTGGTCCTTGTCCTCGGCCACCAGCACCACGGACCCCAGATCGCCCTCCTTCTCGCACAGCACCAGCTCCTCAGAGGGAAGCTTGGGTATGTTGTCGTTCACGTCCTCCACCGTGATGACCACCGTGCCCGTGCCCGTCTTAGAACCTGAAACACAAGCACAGGATGGTATTCTTTTGTTTGACAGTCTATGTTGTGAGAGTCATCTTTTTACTGTCTGTACCTAACTCTGGCTAGTTTTGATGTATATATTTACTTTATTACTACTCGAATTCTATTTATTCAGATGTTAATTTGTTAAAAAATTATTCATCAAAATTGACTTTACTTTGATGTTACATGTCTGCTGGTTAGTGACTGATGGATCAATACTAAATACTTTTATATACATGTGCTAACTGAGATGTTGTAAAAATATATATATATAATAATAATAACATTTTAAAAAATCAATACAATACAATTTTAAATACAAGTTTTTAAAATGCATGGTTTATATTTAGGACACATAGATTACATTTTTCGATCAGTTCAAGTTGGAGCGGTGCAAATGTAAAAAACGCCCAGGTAAAAAAAAATGTATAGTACTTTTTTATGCCGTTGCATTTTAATATAAAAATCATTGGTATTGATTAGACTGCTCAGATTGATATTGTGATATCAGATTGAATCAAAAATAGATATGTTTTATTGTTTGGTCAAAAAATCATCATCATTGGCTCATCATCCAAGCACAAAACAAGAAAAGCCAAGGCTTATTGTGCTCACCCATCACTGGTATCGCACACAACATCATCATTAAATATTATACTTTTAAGAGTATTATTGTGTGCTTAGTGTTGTGTTACTGCATCAACATTTCATTTTCAATTGACTTGCTTTTCCCTTTTGAACGACTACTTCGGCTGCACAATTTATCAAGAAAATGTTATTTTTAGTTCTTATGATTTTTTAAGTAAGTAAGTTAAGTGCACTGTAAGACTGTTGAACACCAAGTATACACAAGAAAACATCAATATTGCATTATTGCCAAGCACAACGATCAATATTGCAGGAAACTAAATGAGTGATTAGGTTTTCGCAAAAGTAAACATAACTATCGAATATCACATATTTTTCTCCTAATGTGCTGCCCTAATGACATTAGGGCAGAAAAAATAAAAATCTACAACCCAAAAACGCGGAACACCTATATATGGTCATATTCTGCCTTCACGTCACTTATCGTCACCAAGGATGTGACTACAGCCCAGATTATGTCCTGCCAAACAAGAACATCTCTAAATCCTCACACCTTTGCCAGGTGAGCTCATGTAGGCACAGAAATGAAGGTGTGGCTGCGCTGACAAACACACACACAAACACACAAACACACACAAACACACACACAAACACACACACAAACACACACACGCACAAACACACACGCAAACACACACACATGTATGGCATAGAAATGAAGGTGTGGCTGCGCTGACAAACACACACACAAACACACACACACACAAACACACACACGCACAAACACACACGCAAACACACACACATGTATGGCACAGAAATGAAGGTGTGGTTGCGCTGACAAACACACACAAACGCACACACACACACACACACACACACAAACACACACACAAACACATAAACACACACACAAACACACACACACAAACACAAACACACACACAAACACACACACACACACGCAAACACACACACACACACAAACACACACACACGTATGGCACAGAAATGAAGGTGTGGCTGCGCTGACAAACACACACACAAACACACAAACACACACAAACACACACACAAACACACACACGCACAAACACACACGCAAACACACACACATGTATGGCATAGAAATGAAGGTGTGGCTGCGCTGACAAACACACACACAAACACACACACAAACACACGCACAAACACACACGCAAACACACACACATGTATGGCATAGAAATGAAGGTGTGGCTGCGCTGACAAACACACACACAAACACACACACACACAAACACACACACGCACAAACACACACGCAAACACACACACATGTATGGCACAGAAATGAAGGTGTGGTTGCGCTGACAAACACACACAAACGCACACACACACACACACACACACACAAACACACACACAAACACATAAACACACACACAAACACACACACACAAACACAAACACACACACAAACACACACACACGCAAACACACACACACACAAACACACACACACGTATGGCACAGAAATGAAGGTGTGGCTGCGCTGACAAACACACACACAAACACACAAACACACACAAACACACACACAAACACACACACGCACAAACACACACGCAAACACACACACATGTATGGCATAGAAATGAAGGTGTGGCTGCGCTGACAAACACACACACAAACGCACACACACACACACACACACACACAAACACACACACAAACACATAAACACACACACAAACATAAACACACACACAAACACACACACACAAACACACACAAACAAAAACACACACACAAACACACACGCAAACACACACACATGTAGGCACAGAAATGGAGGTGTGGCTGCGCTGACAAACACACACACAAACAAACACACACACAGACACACCTTAACACAGATGAACAGGGTGGAGCAGCCGTGTGACAATAACCCGAGGCTCTGAACCGCCACCTCGGGTTTATAGTTTCTCATTACAACAAGTAACATCATCATTGGGGACTTATTAGGACCGAAGAAAATACACTTGAAAGAGTTTCGTGAAGGTAAACTGAGATTTCTGTTGAAGAGACAAGTTTGGACAAAATGTACCTTAATCCCTCTGAAAACACACCCTGTTCCTTAATACTGTATTGTATCATGAACAAAAAACTGCAAATGTGCCTATGGTCGAGTACAGTGATCAGTGTCTAATTATAACAGCGTTAAAACTTTTTATGCAAGTTTAGAAGCATTCTATATTCTTTTTAATTTGTATACATACAAAATCTGATTGATTCAACTGTTTAACACTGAATTAGGTTGTTTTATGCCATATTCTGCACATTTTCCGAGCTCTGGCCAATGTGTTTTAGGTACAAAAAGGAGCAGAGACGGAGAGGAAATGGCCGTGAACTGAAAGGTGCTGAACTCAGTAACTCCTTTCATTTTTGTCTTAAATATAACTAATTACAATTACATGGCTGGATTTATACTCAATTACAAGGGTTAATTACAGCAACTTGAATTACCACTAACATTCATTTTCCATGAGTAATCAACCTTTTAATTCTACTGAAATAATACAATCTGGAAGAAAAAGTTAAATATTTGACTGAATTGAAATATTTTTTTAAATTAAATTAAATTAATCTTTATGAAAAACAACAACTAAACTAAATGGGACTTTTATTTTGGACTTGTATTCTTATCTAATTTGTATAGACCCTATTCTTAATATAATAAATACTTCACTCGAAAGTGGCTATGTTCCACAGTCCTTCAAACATGCAGTCATTAAACCTCTTCTGAAAAAGCCTAATCTAGATCCCGACCTATTGGTAAACTACAGACCTATTTCAAATCTTCCCTTTGTCTCTAAAATCCTTGAAAAAGTTGTAGTAAAACAGCTTTGTCGCCACCTGCAGGACAATAACTTATTTGAAGTTTTCCAGTCAGGGTTCAGAGCCCACCACAGCACTGAAACTGCACTAGTTAAAGTCACAAATGATTTGTTATTAGCCGCTGACGATGGACTGGTCTCAATCCTGGTTCTGTTGGACCTCAGCGCAGCGTTTGACACCATTGACCACAACATTCTACTGCAGAGGTTAGAATGTGATGTAGGTGTTGGAGGAACAGCCCTCAGCTGGTTTAAATCCTATCTATCTGATAGGTTCCAATTTGTTAATGTAAACCAGAGCTCCTCACCATGCTCTAAAGTAATTTACGGTGTGCCACAGGGTTCGGTACTCGGTCCAATTCTGTTTACTCTTTATATGCTGCCATTAGGCAACATTATCAGAAAGCATGGCATTAACTTCCACTGCTATGCAGGCGACACTCAGCTGTATTTATCAATGAAACCTGATCAGAGCGATCAAGTAGACAGACTTAGTACTTGTGTGAAGGAGATAAAAACCTGGATGACACTAAACTACCTGCTTCTTAACCCTGAAAAAACCGAGGTCATTGTGCTTGGCCCTAAGCATCTACGAGACGATCTATCTGAGCAGATAGTCACACTGGACAATGTCAGTGTAGCCTCCAGTTCTACTGTAAGAAACCTTGGAGTCTTATTTGACCAGGAGCTCTCATTTAAAGCTCATATAAATCAAGCTTGTAAAACAGCCTATTTCCATTTGCGCAACATAGCCAAAATCAGAAGAATCCTGCCTAAAAGCGATGCTGAAAAACGTATCCATGCATTTGTAACGACTAGATTAGACTACTGTAACTCCCTGCTTGCAGCGTGTCCTAAAAGCTCTATAAAAAGCTTTCAACTGGTTCAAAATGCAGCAGCAAGATTACTAACAGGAACAAAAAGAAGAGAGCACATTACGCCGGTGCTGGAGTCTCTTCACTGGCTCCCCGTCGAGTCTAGAATCAAATTCAAAATTCTACTCTTGACCTACAAAGCCATAAATGACATGGCCCCATCCTACCTCAAAGATGCTATAGAACCATATCATCCAAACAGAGCTCTTCGCTCTCAGAATGCCGGCCTTCTGGTGGTGCCAAGAGTCTCTAAAAGTACTGTAGGAGGTAGAGCGTTTAGCTACCAAGCTCCTGTGTTATGGAATCAGCTCCCGACCCATGTTAAATATGCTGACACAGTCTCTTCATTTAAGTCCAGGCTTAAAACGTTCCTCTTCGAAATCGCTTATGGTCAGACCAGTTAGGAACAGAAATATAAACCCACAGCTTTAGCTACGCTGCCCTAGGAGTAACTATGCTGGGGGAAGTATGACAGCTTGAGCACTATCCTCTTCTTCTGACTACTTATGCTATCAAACAATATTTATTTTTTGATTCCACTTGCAAACTGTTCACCGCCTTCTTTTTCTTTCTCTCACTCCTGAGGACCTGTGGACCCAGATGCCCCTCCCCTGGTGAAGTGGTCCCTGCCCTGTGTGGACGGTCCCTCATCTGCCTGAAGAGTGGGTCCAGCTCGCCCCCGACGGTCCCTCATCTGCCTGAGGAGTGGGTCCAGTTCGCCTCAGTCGGTCCCTCATCTGCCTGAAGAGTGGGTCCAGTTCGCCTCAGTCGGTCCCTCATCTGCTTGAAGAGTGGGTCCAGTTCGCCTCAGTCGGTCCCTCATCTGCCTGAAGAGTGGGTCCAGTTCGCCTCAGTCGGTCCCTCATCTGCCTGAAGAGTGGGTCCAGTTCGCCTCAGTCGGTCCCTCATCTGCCTGAAGAGTGGGTCCAGCTCGACTCAGTCGGTCCCTCATCTGCCTGAAGAGTGGGTCCAGCTCCAGTCTCCCTCGTGTCCGTCTGTCCGTCTGTGAGAGTCGGATCTCTCCTTCACTGGAACTCCTCCAGGTTTCTACGCTTTTTTCCCAAAGAGGCTTTTTTTGTAGTTTTTCCTGGCCGAGAAGGAGAGTCTAAGGACAGAGGACCCTGGGACATCGTCCCTCGCCACCACAGACATTGTCTGACTCCATCGCCACCACAGACATTGTTGATTCATTTCTCCCTGTGGCCCTCAGAGGCAACTGTTGTTGTGATTTTGGGCCTTACAAAAATAAATTGCTTTGATTTGATTCTCTCTTGTCTTGTTTGTTTTGTGTTGTTTTATGTTACTAATTTTGAAAAAAAATAATAAATAAATAAATAAAAGCTAATAAAAACTAATAAATATGTTAAAAAGATAGAAACAACAACAATAGTGAACCCTCAATACCAGACAAACGAAATGTAAACCACTCTGCCGCATAACAAACCTCAGCCTGAACATGCTTTTAGATCATAGTACAGACAAAACTTGCCAAAATCATTAGCGGAGTGTGTTGAATCTTTTTGTAGTGTTTTGACAATTTAATTTGCTTTTCAAATCGGAGAATTTCATTTCAAATCATTAATAACGCTGCTCCGCCTCAGTAGAAAAAATAAGTCCGACTTTGCTCTGAACAATAACGGCTCCGGAAAGATCCTCTGCCTTGGCACAATCGGCCTTTTCATTTTGAACTGTCAGACGGATTCAACTTCCAGACGCTCTGACATTTTCTGTGATATTCATCATTTCAGTCTCAACTTGAAAAAGCACATCCTCATAATCAGCAGCGCAAACATCGGCCAAATTAGATTAAGTTGTATTTTTCTGTTTCCATCAGTATGTATTTTTTCAACTTTAGGAAATCATCTAATTCTTTTGAAATAGTGACATTTTTTCTATTTATTTATTTATTTTTGTATTTTATTGAGATAATGTTAATAATGAAATGTGACGTGTTATGGGCAAATTTACTTGACTTTGGACTTATTTTTTTGTTTATTTTTTGTTTCGATTTCTATGATTGTCCTCTTTATATGTTCTAAAAATAAATAGAATGTGTTGTAATTGTACTGAAATGTGTACTTTTTAATACTTTTCATATGTACATGAACAGAACACAATGGAAAAAAATAACCTCAGGACTCAACTTAAAAATAGACACATCTTTTTTTTTAATTACAAAATGCGACAAATATTGAACTTAATAAATATGCTCTAATTCTTCCTCTTTTTTTCTTTTTTTTCCTCTGATGCCACTCCCTTATTTTCTACTTTATGTTCTCAATGGTTCAGCTTGTTCTTTGTGTTCTTTGTGTTATGCTGTTGCTGTTTTTAGAAATACTCATATAAAAATAGCACCAAAAAAAAAAAGGAAAGTTACAGTAATTAAACTAAACTATTGCAGATCATGTTTTCTTTTTGACACGGTCCCTGGACAAATAACTAAACTTACTTGTATCCACAGCCCTCACGGTGATGTTGTAGATTCCGTCTTTCACATAACTTGACTCTCTGTCGATCGTGTTGGCGACCTTCAGCTCCCCCGTGCCTCGCTCCACAGTTATCCACGAAGCTGGATCTGTAACTTTGTAATACCTGAGGAGAAAACAAAGAAAAACAAATCAACAACGATCCAACTTCGCCCTCTTGTGGTCGGACAGTAAACGACAAGCAGTGAAATTGGAACCGCGGTGTTACTTGAAGCCGAGGCTGGTTTTGGTCTCCGGGTCCAAGGCGATGTAGGTTCCTATGACGGTGCCGTTGGGGGTGTTCTCTTTGACCGTCAGGTATTTGATGGACGGGATGAACTCGGGCCCCTCGTCCACGTTGGTGACGGTGAGGTCGATGGGCACCGTCAGCCACTGGGCGCTGGTTCCCTTCAGACTGGCCTTGTTCTGAGCCATGACTTCCAGCTTTACGCTCGGGGTTTTCTCAAAGTCCAAAGGCTGGAGAAAGAAAAAATACTATAATGTAATACCAAATAATAAATAATAAATAATAAATAATAAATAATAAATAATAAATAATACATAATACATAATACATAATACATAATAAATAATACATAATACATAATACATAATACATAATACATAATAAATAATAAATAATAAATAATAAATAATAAATATTAAATGAGTTAATAATGTTTCCCCTATAGCTTTCTTCTACAAATTAGTAGAAAATAGTTGTTTTGTTGCATTTGCCTTACATAATATGTTGATCTATACAAAAAGCAATCTGTTTCCATAGTATTATATATATTTTGAATGATTTTAATGTGTAAAAGCGCTCACAACAAACAGGAAGCTTAAATCCGTGAAAAGAGGAGAGAGAGAATTTTTGGGGGGGTAAAATAAAAAAAAAATCACACACTGTACTAACTACTATTATACTGGAAATGGACAAATTTGAAAGAAACTGGATTAAATGCGACTTTTATTTTTCAACCTTGTGTGCCTTAAACTGTTCTTTTCCTATTTTTCTAATTACCGGTAAACCATTTTTAATCTTTTTTTTTTTTTTTAAACCCTAACCCTTTTTGAAAAAACAAAAATGACCTCCAAAATAGACAGAAAGTGCTCGTATGATCTCTCAAACAAGAATATAAAGCGACATTTCTGCACTTTTGTGATTCACTTTAAGGTCCATTCACTTTTACAATACCTAATGCATTCTTAAAATATCACCAAAATACTTTTTATTTTTCCATCCATAAATACTTATTATTGAAGACTTGTACCTTAATGACATACAGAAGTCCTTCATTGGTTTTGGGGTCGGAATCAACTCTGAAATTTCCATTTTCGTTTCCTTTGGTGAGGACAAACTTTGAGAACCAGTTGTCGGTGTTGATCAGGTCTTTGTCGTCCACCGGAATGCGAAGTACGAGTTTTTCCATTTCATTTTCCTGGACTGTCGCTGTGAACTAAAAGAACACAATAAAAGAATCCGTCTGATGTTGTTGTTGTTGTTGTTGTTGTTGTTGTTGTTGTTGTTGTTGTTGTTGTTGTTTATGTGCGACTCACCGACGGCTGTTTGAAGGTGGGAGGGTTGTCGTTGATGTCGGACAGCGTGATGGTGGCCGTTCCCGTGGTGACCAGGCCGTTGCTGGCTCCCTCATTGTCTTTGAGTTGCACCGTCACCATGTGCTTGTCTTTGGTCTAAATCAGACAATATTAAATCATATTTTAACATCGCAGTGTTATCGAGAACTGAACGATTAGGGGGAAATATCTAATTCACTGCAAATGTCATGAATCTAATCTAAATGTATTTACTTAAATCAAGACATTATTTTGTTTTAAGACATTTCTACTAAAGAAACACTAAATTTGTAAGATTATTAAGATAGCAAAACTCACAGGCATCATTTCCCTTATTTCAAGAACAAATTTTCCCTAAAACAACAAATTTTTTTTTTTTTTGTTTTTGTTTTAAGAAGATGTCCTTTTGCATTTGCAGAAAAAAGGTGCGACTTATAGTCCAGAAAATACGGTAAACAGGTTTTAATGGCGTGCTGGAGTCGCGATCGTTCTTTCCAATGAACATAAGAGTAAATGTCTGTCGCTCACCTCTCTGTCCAGCGCAGTGGACACCGTGGTGATGACCCCGGAGACAGGGTCGATGCTGAACAGGTCGGTGCCGGTCAGCAGGCTGTACCTGACCCTCACGTGGGCCGACTTCGGATCGTCTCTGTCTGTCGAGTTGACTTGACCCACCACAGTGTCTGCGGGAAACAGAAAGATGAAAAGACACGTTCGGTGACGACACGACGGCCGTAGACGTGATCATCGCTCACATTTGCTGCTCTGTTCTGGGACGGAGAATTGCAGGGATCCAGAAAACTGTGGGTGGTTGTCGTTCACGTCGTCCACCTCGATTTTGATGGGCAACGGTTTGTCCACCATTGTGTTGGTGGTTTCTTCGTACACGTTGACCAGTAACTGAAAAACACATACGGCAGGAAAAAGTGATGTCACAGCTTGATTCTTTTCGATTACAATTTCAATGATTATGTTTTTATGGAGACGAACATACAAATACAACAGAGTGACAACAGAAAATTAATAAATAAGTAAATCATTCTCTTTTCCAGACACACAAAGCCAAACAGACATATTTACACCAAAACCACTGAAAACATGGACAAATTTGAATCTGAACAAGTTTTATTGTCATTGTCAGTGAATAAAAGTTATAAACTAGGAACTTACTTTAGCAATAGGAGGAACAAAAAACAATGAATAATAATAACATATAATATAAACTATGATACAATAAGGCATGCATGCAAAATATGAATAAAGTTTGACTTAAATGTAAATATGTGTATAGATGTATATTGGTTTTGAGTGCATTTTAAAACTGTAATGTTTTATAATCGACAAATTGGCTCTAGTAGATGTATAATAATGAGGAAAAGATCATATTTGTAGTAATAGTAGCTGCAGTTATTGTATAGAACAGGAAATTAACAACTATTTGCAGTATTTGTAATAGTACTGTGTCTTTTGGGCTTTCACTTCACAGTAATACTTTTGTAGGCTACTTTTACTTGCAGTGTACCTCCTCCACCTCTCGTAATTACAGTGGTGGGACATTACCAGTTGAAACAAGCTGTTCATAAAAATACACACTTACCTCAAACCGTGCGTATTGCTCTCGGTCCATGGGCTTGTTAATACTGAACATCCCCGTCTTACGATCAAAATTGAACAATCCCACAGGAGCCTCGTTGTAGCCGGGGCCCGACAGGGTGTAGTAGACGGAATACTTGGCCGAGGCGTCGGACACGATCTGAACAGAACAAAAACATGGGATAAAACTCCATTGTGATGTATGTCATTGTCTGTCGGGGCCATGTCGAGCATTGAATTTCAAAAAGAGCGTGGTTGAAATACCTGTTAAGACACATAATTACATATTTCAAGCTAAGACTATGCGCTGTGGAAAAATGCATGCAAGTATCAAGGACTCCATGTGGTAAAACTGAACTAGTGCTTTGCAACTGAGGGAAGATTGAGATTCAGTTTGTGCTAATAATCAATTATATGCTTTGTTTTTTGCAGAATTCACACTTGGAATGCATTTTTTGTGTGTTAAATGGCCCAGATTAAAAGTCTGTATTGTTTACGCACAGAGGAAGTTACATATATTCGATTTTACAAGACAAATGCATCAAAATGAAAACTGTAATCGAGCAATAGGTGGAAAAACATTGTGACACATTATTTTAGCTCATATCGAACACACTTCTTTTTTTTTTTTTTTTTTACCTTATCAATTTCTTTGGGAAATGGCCCAAGGTCATTCTCCCTCACGTTGAAGGGAGGAGGGGCCCACCGCCTTTTGGACCGCCTCAGGAGATTACTCTGTACACATAGAAACAGAAGTAACTGCATTAATACACCACAGAAACTTATATTTCACACGCCACAGCAACAAATCTGTGGCTGAAGTATGATTACACCAGGACAAACAGCTTAAACACACTCAAAGCTGATCTTACATTGTGTTGGATTTCCTGGTGGAGGGAAACTTCCATCACACTTTGGGACCCAGTGCTGTCCTGGGCTATGACAGAAAATGTCTCTCCCCTTGAGCTCACGTACACGGTCGTCTTGGTAACTAAATCACCATTCTTTTCAATAGTGAAGTCCGGATGAGTGCAACTGAGCTTGAGAGACTTGATGTCGCAGTCGGCCACTTCAACTGGAAAAGAAACAACCGGTACAAGTCGGATTTATTATTTTATTTTTTTTATTCTAGGCGCTTAGAATATTGCGGTTCTTAAACAATTACCTGTTGTTACCGTGGAGCCCTTTGGTAACTTATTGTGAACATTTAAATCCAAATTCGGTGGGATATAACACGCTTGGACACGGGATATGACCTGGGGAAAGTAGAAAGAAGAACTGCTGGTAAAGACGAGACGCGTAAAAACACCGCGGAGAGACTGCGGCGGTCGCCAAACTCACCATTAACGCGCAGATAATGAGTAAGAATTCTCCCTTCGCCATTTTCAAACCGACTTATTGGATTGTGTTTCGGTTCCAGAGTTCGTTGCCTTCGTGTCCAACAGGCGCGCGAGGAGCGGGAGTCCGGTCGGACTTTGACGCACGGAGAAAAACGGGTAGATCCGAGCGCGCGCTGCCCCGTGATCGACGTGAGAGTAAAGGAGAGAAACTTATTTGTTAGTACAAGCAGAGGATCGGTACGCACCTGCCCCTGCCCCACCCAGAGAGAGGCAAGAGGGGGGAGAGAGCGAGAGGACGCGTCAGTGAACTGCACCGGAGCGAGGACGCGTCCCACATGAAACCAGGTCTGAGGGTGCAGTGCCCGTAACCACCAGCAGGAGGAGCCCTTCTCCTTAGCCTATTATCTGAGCTCATTATCTTAGCTTATTATCTCTGCAAAAGGGAAATTATTATTTTAAAAAAGCGTGAAATGTTGCACTTTATGATGACTTTTGACACGTTGTATAATGAGGAGTATTAAGTTTTAAAGCTACATTTTCAAAATAAATTCTTAATAATAGCGTATTTAATTTATATTTCTTGTATAATTGTGGCATATGTTTAGCTACTTTAATTCATTTAATGTCTGTAATTAAATTTAATAACGATTTAATTATATCTCATTTAACTGTGCCTTCTTTCATGGATTTGCTGGACAAATAAAGGTCAACTATAGCGCTATATAAATGTATTATATTTTCTGTGCATACATATTTGTAATTTGTAATGTTTGCCCCATTCAAATTATTTTATCTTGAGGTAATACTGGCTTATCTTGCAGAAAAGTTTAAAATGCACATGACAGACAACGCGTTTCACCAAAATGTAGTGAACATGATCATATTTTTTATTTTTATATCATATATCATAATATGTTTTAGATTTTAACAACATTTTAAAGTAATTATGCAGCAGATGTGATGTAACTAGGGGTAAGTTCATAACTGTTACCCACAGTAGCCAAAAGGGCCAAAACAAATGACACAATAATCATGATTTGACAAACACTAATACCTGATAACGCCTTTATTCTGTTAAATGATTGTTTAAACTGTCAGATTGTAAAACCGTGCTAAACGTTTACCACATGGTTCATCCCACTATTCAAAGTAATAATTAGAAAAGCATGAGAAGCAGTCATACGCACTTTAAGTTTACGTTTGTCACTGTTTTGCTATCTTTGCTACTTTAAACATATAATACCATTCTTATATTGTACTGTGTGTATTGTATCCGAGTCATTTCCCTTGTGCATCAATAAAGTTTGTCCAAGTCTAAAGGAAATATCCCTCATGTCATATAATATTTGCACCTTTTGCAACAATACTGTCTATTTTGTCTGCAAACAATAACTGCTTTGCTCTAACTGCTTGTTTTTCGAGAATATCCAGTGACTCAAACCCTCGCCATGTATGTATTTATATGTATGTATTTATGTATGTGTTTATGTATGTGTCGGTTCGCCCCGTCTCCTCTGTATTCTCTTCTCTTTGCAGATTTACTGAAGCTTATGACAGAGGCAGCGTCCTATCTGGACTGCTCCGCTCACACCGCAGGAATGTGCTGCACCAGGCCATGCTCTTTGGGTTAGGGACTCTTCCACCAACTGCACACAAAAAACACACACTCGCTGCATTGCGTCTCCACCAGGTTATCGGCCTGTAACAGTCGGAGAATGAAGGCATATTTTACTGTTGATTTTGCAGGGGGGGCATAAACAGGAAAGGCCAGAAAAATGTCAGGAAGACTGTTGCTGGGAGTCGTGATGGGCGTGGCTATAATGACACAGAGAAAGGAAGGTTTGAAAATAAATGTGAATTATCTCCTCCTAAATGACACTCCCGATGAATAAGCTGCAGAGAGATATTGTTATAGTGTTTGCTGTGACTTTACAGTTCCAAATGTTAGTTAAAGCTGCATTACACAAGTTTTTTTTTTACATGTAAATAGGTACATTTTGTTTTTCCCTCTGTAATGTCTGCATCTATTTGTAAAACATTTTATATTGAAAAGTTGTAAAAAAAAGAGACATGTGCGTTGTTCTATGGCGTGTCGGGGTGAGCTCTGATTGGCTGTGCAGCGGTGGTCCACCCTTCTTCACTTCTCTGTCTAAAAAAGGCATTCTAAAGCTGTGCTAGTGACCAAAAAACCATTACATGTGAATACTATAGTGATAAATATACTTTAAATATATCTCTTACTTTCACAGGAGCCCCAGCTTTAAGCAAATGGGAAAAATCCACCATTTGAAAGAATAGTTTACAACGAAATCAGACAAATGTATCCAAAAAGGCTTTAAAATAAGTAGTAGTTCTAATGGTGGAAGAATAAGAGGTGGTTATAGGAGCAGTGGTCATGTTTTACTGGCTCACATTTCTTTTAACATGTTTTATTTGGTACTTTACAAAATTCGTCTTTCCCAGTTCTGAAAGTCAGCGTTAAAAGACCAAGGACCTAAAGGATTACGTTGACAATCCAAACAAACACTCCCTATGGATTCCTGACATCACTGGTAATTGTAAAATACAATACAAGACGAACCACGCCATGACCTTACTCAACCTCACCGGCTTATTCCTTTTGATCGTGCTCCACATTTCAACAGAGGCGTGGAACCGAAATGAATCATGTCAAAAGTGCAAGCGTGTGTGCAGCATTCTGAGGACAACAACAACAACAACAACAACAACAACAACAACAACAACAACAACAACAACGAGATGTAACCAGGAAGACAAGACATATTAGTCCATAACCAACAGTATAAAGTCTTACACTAGCCTTTATAGCTGGGCCCTTTGTGTGCCGGGGGTTAGAAAGTTTGGCCTGTACTCTCCCGGGGCCCCTCCCTGCTCCACTCCCTATGGCCCCGCTCCAGCAGAGATAGGCACGTCACAGTATTACGATTTGGGTGAGCCATGTGCACAGACTGTCGGGAAAAAAAGAATATGAGTAATAGATGTTTGTGAGACAGACTGTATCCTGTCTACGTCTCAGTCACAAACTCGTCAGGACAGTTGACAGTTATTGTAATGTAATTATTCATATGTGAATATTGAGAAGAGTCTGTTCTTTCTGTGAACAAGCAAAAATTGTGTTTCCTTAAAGCTGGTGGTATCTGATTTTCAAACTGCGAAAGGGGGAAGTATAAGTAGTAAGGTTTTTAAATATATTAAACTTGATCACAAATCTGTTTTATTCACATTCACGCTTCAGAGCAGCTTTTTTATATGGCAAAGTGAAGCTGAGCGGGACCACCCAAATGCAGCCAATCAGAGCGCTGCTTTCGGCTTTAACTTCCTGGTTGACATGAAATAAAATACTTTGTTCTAAGCTACAGCCTTCAACATATTTAAAGGTGCATTATGTAACTTTACTGGTGGATGGCACACCTCCTGATTGTCTCCATGGAGATGTGTTTGCTTTGCCTATAGAATCTTTCACAGTCTGAAAATCAAGTCTTAAAATCATCTATCTTACATTTATTCAACACAACCTGTAACTCATTCTGGTGGCGTCACGTGCTTTTCTCGAGTTTAATTATTCTTATCTACTGTATATGAATTTGGCACGGAACAAAAAACATGCCGAGTGTTTTTCCCCTCACTCTTTTGAGCACTGTAAACCATGTACAAAACACAAATTACTCACAATTATCCGAAATTGTACTTACTAAGCTACATATTTTGGAGTTACTCTGTCCAAGTTATTTCTCTTGTGGATCAAACATATTTGTCTATGTCAGAAAATGATTGAAACACATTTCTCAATAAAGTTAATGTTATTATGTGTGTATTTGCATGCTAATGAGCACACACTGTAAACACATCGGATCGTAGCCATATTAACAGTGGACAAATGGTCAAACATCTGCAAAATGCTCCAATTTGAATCATTTTCTGCGTTGACCACCAGTCTGTGACCCTCCGTCTTGTACGTGCTTCAAAACAAGTTTGTCCTGGTAGCTTTAGTAGCGCAGTAATAGTATTTGTAGGCTTGGCTTCATAATAGCAGTATTGTGTCGTGGCGGTCACACCCGTAAGAATGGGGATAGTGACAGAAACTCAACTTTTAGTCTGCAAATTCAAATCAGGCTCTCTCATATTTGCAGACATTGCAGTGAATAACCTTTGCACCCACTCTATCTGATGCATGTCTCTCCCGCTCTCTCTCTCCACCTGCTGTTGACAGAAACTGCTCGCCCATCGCTCTCTGGACAGTCAGTCAGACACACCCAGATCACAGCTCAGCACGAATCGCCTGGCTGCATTTTCTAATACCCTCATTCACACCTGCTCAGTCCTGGCTATTTGTCACGGCAAATAAACCAAAGCTCCATAAACCCACGCGCTGTTTTCAGAGGCGGGAAGTGTAGCCGGGATTTGTACTCGAGTATGAGTAACGTTACTTCAAAATGCTATTACCGGTAAAAGTACAAAGTTGTGGTTCAAGAATTTACTGTAGGGGAAGGTACTGCTAAGTAAGAAGTAGCTGTCGGGATAACTGAGCTATGATTTCAAGTTGATTTAAATTGAAGGACACAAAACTATAAATAATGCACAATCTGCTGTTTTCAAAGGACAGAGCACAAAGAAATGAATAAAACAAGGATGTGAACAATATCATATCTAAGAGAGTGGTGCAAGTAAAGAATTGTGGTGTAAATATTGTGGGAAAAAAGGTTCTAAAATGAATGAAAAACAGAACAAAGCAAAGGGCAAACAGAAATAAATGAGAAATAAATGAATGCTTGAATTAGCTTTAATTTTTATATTATTTCACTTTTATACAGGTGTTTTTACATACAGTACCGTGGTATATTTTTTTCTATTTAGCACAGTAGTGAAGGAATAAATTGATACTGTGTCCGGTTACTTACTAAAAATAATGTAAAGGCCACAATCAAATAGGTTATTAAATGTGTTTTTCCTATGTAATTTTTAACCATAAAACAACAAAAATATACATAAAACAAAGTACCCTATGCATAGAAATATAAAACAAAAGAAGAAGAAAAATACATTTAAAAACAAATACATTAAAAGTAAAACAGTAAAAGTAAGAAGTATGGGCAGGACCATAAAGAACTCAGGATACGTAAATAATAAAATGAGGTGGTTAATCGTATTGTATTTCGAAGGCGTTTATAACTTGTAGACCAAAACTTTTACTAAAGTAAGAGTTCTGTTACACTATCACATTACTCACCTCTGCTTTTCCTCCAGTCCAGCTGTGTCTTTATCGCAGCACAGACAGCTCACAATGTGTCATGCAGAGAAACTAACCTCTCACCAAAATTATTTTTACGTGGGAAACACTGTGAGAAGTGATATTACATCAAAATAGCAGGGAAACTTTTGCTTGAAAGGTGCGCTGCCTGTCCCACAATGCAACATGCACAGACTAATGGTTAATTCATGAGATAAGGGCCACTTCCAACGACTGTATCTAAGTTACATAAACTCTGTGTGTGATATCTTTTCTCTCTCTCCGCCTGTAAAACAAACATACCTTTCCCTTTGTGCACTTTTACATGAACTCAAATGTAAAGCTCCATTTCTTTCACCACTTGGTTCTCCTAGAAACTGTCATGCACTGCAAAGGAATGTCACAGCCACCAAAGAAGTTTTACACGGGGGGGAGAAAAATAGGGTTAGAAATAGATCTTTACGCCTTTGTTAATGAAATGAAATAAAGCTAGACGTTTGTTTGGATCAGTCTAAAAGCACATCTTTGTTTGATTATGTCCTAATCCCGAACAGATCCGTGCGCTCAAGTGAGAAATAACACAAATTCTCCAAAAGAAAAAGGCGCATCTTTGTCGTTTGGCTGTATTGGCGGGTTTTAAAGCCAGTTTATGTGTATTTTTTTGTCCTTGCAGGGTAAAACAATGGGCTCCACACAGACGTGACTGCCGGGCACTGGCCTGAAGTGGACTTACCCCCACCTTTGTGCCTCCGTTATCAGGAAAAACGAGCTGTGTGTGAGTGAGCGAGCGGACAGGGAGAGAGGAACCGCCTCTCGAGCTGTAAAAAGTTCTCTCTCGCTCCCGGGGAAGGGTCAAAGTCTGTGCCAAAGCAACAATCCAACAATCCACCGCGTTTGACACAAAACAGACGTGAGCGCATCAAGCTGCCATGACGACGTGTCCGACATTTAGGTTTTTGTTTCTCCTCCTAACGGTAAGTGTGCGACTTTTACGCGTTACGTTTATTCAGGAGGATTAACGGGATTTTTTGGCAAGTGTGGTTTTTGCGGTTGATAGTGTAATACTTAACTGAGTGTGAGTGAATTAGTTTTAAGAACGAGGCTCTATAGTTTATGCACAAATGTAATATAACGTGTTTGGGGATCGGTTACGCGCAAGTGAATTACTGTGTCATTATTTCCCTTTAGTGTTTTCCTGCTGATGCGGAGTGGGTCATCGCTCCCAGAAAACTGTACGAGAACCATGACTACAGGGGACTGCAGTACATTGCCAGAGTATGTACTTCTTTGTGTACTGTGTTTGAGCTGTGGATTGGAGAAAACGTGCGTAAAAAGCAGCCAATGTAGTGCAATATTTATTACCAGCGACAGAAAGGTAGAAAAGTCCTTATTAAGATGATCTCAACCGACAGTAAATAGATTTTTAAAAAACGTTGAAAAATTACTTATTATGTTGTATTTAGTTGGTATGAAAACGGGTTTGAACATTTAACAGCTTAATTATGGGAAACATGACGCCAATTTGACAAGGAGAGCATTCATTATAAACAAATAAATAATAATATTAATAATAGTAACCCCTGAGATTTGAATCTTTGCTCTGCTTTTAAGTTCATTTTTAATTTTGTATGTTTGGAAAGGTCGTTGGCGAGCGCTTCTCACTACTTTTATTGTTAATATGAGTAATGCAATGTCTGTGTAATACACCTGTTCAGTGTTAGGGTTAGACACATCACAAATCATAAAGATCAAGATCATTCTTCACAGTTTTTACAGACACTTTACTTATTCACAGTTTCTATTGTCAAAAGTCGTCAATACAAGCCTATAGATGACTAGATACTACTGATTTAAAACTGGTATTAAAACTAGATACTCAATATACATTAGACATACAAAATATTTTGTGCTGTTTATTAGAGCCTAAAATATACTATTTCTATGGAGGTTTCCACATGTTCAGCCCCTTGAGGGTTTTTGGCAACTATCAATCTCCTTTTATTGTATTATTTGTTAATTTATTTACTCATAGAAGAAAGTAAAGCAGTGAAGTGAGTAAATAAATTGAAACATTCACGTAAAAAATCAATGCATTTTATCTTTCCAGACTAGTTTTACAAAGGTCTTGATCTATATCAGAAATAGTATAAAGCCAAATACTAATATTAAACTATTTGTGTGAACGTGCACTGTATTGTCTGAAAAATATAATATTTACTATCATTGTAGTATAGAAATCAATATCAAATATATCAAGTCTTTTCTGTTGTACTGAGCTTGAGTTTGAAATTCTAGTATTGTGACACTATTTTGTTCTAGTCTGAAATACTAAACATTAAAATAAGTTTTTTTTTTACTATTTTATTTTTCATCAGAACATAAAACATACACAAACTCAACAACAATTATTACACCAGAAGAGGGGGTAAAAATAAATAAAGAATAAGAAAAAGAACAAAAGAACAAAAGCAAAACAAATGATTTCAGGAAATAAAAATAAAATAAATAATAATAATAACAATAAATAAAAAAAAAATAAAAAAACTAACTAAAACAAGTTTTCTTTTCCCTTCAGATTCGCTCTGATAAAGAAAACTATACAAAAATCCATTATTCACTCCACGGCCCTGGTGTTGACGAGCCTCCGCTGAACAGATTTGGCATCAACCCTAAGACTGGATTTGTCCGAATCTACACTATTTTGGACAGAGAGGAAATCGCCTCCTATCAAGTAAGCACAGTTCAGGAATAGAACAACTTAAAAAAAGACAAAATATAAACAGGTTGAAGCACATTTAATCTCTTGTATTAGTTAATAGGTATCGCGAGATTCAGCGATGGAACCAAAGCTGAGAACGACATCCCTCTTCCTATCACCGTTTTGGATGAGAACGACTGTTTACCCGTGATCAAACTACAGACCGGCTCGGTGACGGAATCAAGCGCAATCGGTAAGATGAAACTAACAAAAATAAAACTATAAATGATTAACATACATTCATCATTCCTAGGCACTGTTGTGATGAGGGTGATTGCCACAGACGCCGACCAAGCCAACACTTTGCACTCGCAGATATATTACAGCATCGCGGAAGAGACTAATGCTGGTGGAATGTTCTCCATGAACTCACAAACGGGAGAGGTCATAGTGCAAAGGACTACGCTGGACAGAGAGGTCAGATGCTTTTATTAGTTAGTTATTATAGTGTAATGTGATTATTTCTGGCGCATTGGCTCATATTTTTGCACTTCGTAGACTCAAGATACTTACCGGCTCACAATAAAAGCTGCTGATTTGAACGGCCAAGCTGGAGCAAATGTGGGAATTGGCCAAATTGAGGTCAAAATTCTGGACATAAATGATAACGTCCCAACTCTGGAAAAAGAGTTTGTAAGTCACAATTTGTAAAAAAAAAAAGAGAAAATGTACTGCTATTTTATTTGTGATGGTAAATGATTTCTCTTCTAGTATGAAGCGAGCGTGGAGGAAAATACAATTAATGTGGAAGTTCTGAGAATCAAAGCGATAGACCTGGATATGGTTCACACAGAAAACTGGGTGGCTGTTTATGAAATAACAGACGGGAACCAGGCGGGATACTTCACAATTACCACGGACGCTCAAACAAATGAGGGAATAATCATGATTCACAAGGTAAACAATGCTCATTTTAATTCATAAGTGACATTCAAGAAGAATTATGTCAAGTTTTATTTGGTTATTTGGGATTTATCAGGTTACAATATAGTTTAAAGCTGTCAAAAAGTATGAGAAAAAGTGTTTTTTGTGTGTGTTTTGTTTAAATCTGGCTGTTGATATCTGACTGTTCTCTCAGAAAGTGTGATTTTGTAAAGCTAGAGTCACATAATGTAGTAAAGGAACAGATTTAAAAGACAATATTAAGGTGTGTGGCTCACAATTTCAAATCAAATCCAAGTCATGTGCTTTTATTTCAAGTCCTTACAAGTCTTGATACCAAATTACAGAATACAGCCCACATTTTTTCAATTTATATGATTTTTTTGCATTGATTCTTCTTTAAAATGTCTGCTCACAAATGCATAAGTGGGAGGAAAATTGTTGGTTCATGTAAAACTCTCAACTGTAACGAGAAAACTGTCAAGTCCAAGTTCAGTTCCTAATCTTAGTCCATTTTATCTGTGAACTGTGAAAAATCATGAAATCCTGATGTTTCGTCTCACAATAAACAAAACATTACAACTTAATTTGTTCCCTAATTTCAACAGGCCCTCGATTATGAGGAACTGAAAGTCGTCAACCTGGAAGTGTCCATTCGTAACAAAGCAGAGTATAACTTTGGCAGTTCAGGCATAGGAGGAGGAGGTGGAGGAGGAGGAGGTGGAGGTGGGAAAGGATACCCCATCAAAATCAACGTGATCAACCAGAAAGAAGGCCCACACTTCCAGCCAAGTGTCAAAGTGGTGACCATTTCAGAAGACCACACCTCAGTTACGGTCAACTCTATCATCAGCACGTACGCTGCGGTCGATACGGACACGGGGCTGACGGCCACGAATGTCAGGTAAAAGAAAGAGGTTGATTTTCATGTATCCAACAGATCTGTGTGTGGATGCAAAACAACTTTCTCCAGCTGAACTCAGACAAGACTGAAATCATCGTTTTTGGAAATCTGGGGGTAATAATGGACTCAGACTTGAACTATAAAAGCCACGTCAAATCAATAACGTCAGCAGATTTTAACCGTCTAAAAAGTATTGCCAAAATCAAAAATATAGTGTCTAAACCACACTTGGAGAGACTTATCCATGCGTTTGTCTCCAGTAGATTAGACTACTGTAACAGCAGTACATCCAGAACGCTGCTGCTCGGGTCCTGACTAGAACCAGGAAGTACAATGTCATTAGTCCTGTTCTCAGGTCTCTGCACTGGCCCCTGTGGCTGCAGCTAAAGTCTTCCTGAAGATGTGAGACAAGCTTCTACTCTAGCAATGTTCAAATCTAAGCTAAAAACTGTTTTGTTTAGCTGTGCGTATGACTGAAAGGATTTTCATTGCACTCTTCTCTTTTATTTCTTAAACCGTTTTGTGATTTCTGTAATTTCTTTGTGATTTTAATCTTAATGCATTTTTCCTGTTGTGTGAAGCACTTTGACTCACATTGTGTATGAAACTTTCCTTGGCATGCCTAATTGACTTGATTTGAAGATATTGTTGAGCAGGCTCAACTTATTTTTACTGAACGGTTTTAGGTATGCAAAGATCTACGATGAAGACAACTGGCTGATCATTGACGAGAACACAGCAGACATTAAGCTGAATAAGTTGCCCGACCGAGAGTCAACATTTCTGATCAATGGAACCTACTATGCTAAAATTATATGTATCCCAAATGGTAAGTAAAGTATCTATTCAAATACTTTTTACCAGATTAGTCAATTATGGCAGAGTAAAGTAGTAGCATTAGCAACAATGGAGTAGAAGTATTGGTAATATTTGTGATAATAGTTGTAGTAGCAGTCATGGTCATATTTAAGCTGTTCTGTTGTGTACCATGTGATAACCATGATTTAAAGGAGACGTATTGTGCTTTTTTCAGGTATTCAGCATTGAACTATAACATGAGTAGATCAGCTTTTAACATTTTGTTCATTGTAAACTGCAAATGTTGATCTAAAACGGCTTCGTAAAAGAAATAGGTCCATTTACTTCCTGTTCAAAACTGTAGAACTGATAAGCCCCGCCTCTTCATGTTCACATTTCACTGTAACAAGCAGCAGATTGTCATTTACATGTTTAGATATTTGAAAAGTGGCTACGTGACATTTTAGAACCCTACGTGGCACTCTGAGTATTCATTTCTCATTCAATCTGACAGGGCTGTGGGCGGGGTTAGGGGGTAGATAAAAACGGAATATCCAGCGCACACGAGCCACAATTGCAGAACAAAACAGACAAAATTGTATGAATCAATCAAAATGCAACTTAGAGGAAAAAAACACAGTAATAGTGAGGTTAAAAGTGCATTAATGTTGATTTTTTTTTAACTTTTTGACTTAAAATACAATGTTTATTTTCCAGATTCCCCATCCAAAACTGTGACTGGGACCATCGCCATTCAAGTGGAGGACTTCAATGACCACTGCCCAGAACTGACCGCCACCACCCACACCATGTGTTTGGAGGACACTGCTGTTTACGCCACGGCCGCAGACAAAGATAAATTTCCCAACTCTGCGCCGTTTGACTTCACTGTGATCCAATCCAAAAGCTCAGGGAAATGGACAGTAGAGCCCCTCAACGGTAAGACCACATCACCGGTCCAACAGGTTCAATCACGTTTGATTATAATGTCTTTACAACTACATAAGCAACACTACACATTTCATCGGGGCGGTTATGAATTATAGCTGGAACTTTTGACACTATGTGATTATTTTATTACCGTCGACATCCGTCATTGGCAAAACATGCTGGGAGCTGCTGAGAAAGGCTATCACTGAATTAAAGATGGGCGATATATCGGTTTTAGTATAGTATCGGCCAATATTGGACGATTTTTGTGGATTTTTTTGTGGGGTAAATATGGGAATTGGAAATGGGAATAGAAGAGCAATTAGGCTAGAAAAATAGGGCTGTATTTTTACACAATCATGCAACAACTTATTTACAAGTGAAAAGTTTGTGAACTTAACCTACACTATATATCGGTATCGGCAACAGCAGCAAGCCAGATATCGGATAGCGGTATCGACTCCAAAATCTTTATCAGCCCTAGTGAATATACTAAATAAAAATGTTGAGCACGCCAATATTAAGTGTCTAGTTACATTTACCTATTAAAACAATCTAAAAAAGTATATATTTGACATAAATCAGTTGTGATATTGTATACGGCCAGGACAATGTGTAAAAAGCCTTCTTCTGGGTGAGAAACGTTCATATTTCTCAGAGTTTACCAGCCGGACAGATTGAAAAATGCATAAATGTATCTCGTTGCATTTTAACATCACACAAATCTCAGCATATCTTTTAATAATCAGTTTGTTTTTGCTGTTCATTGCTCAGAAACCACCGTAATTGTGAGAGACCATGCAAACCTGTGGCCCGGGGTCTACAAAGTGGCCCTGGAGATCAAGGACCAGCAGGGCAAAGCTTGTGGTGACCTGCAGGTGATGGACGTGACCGTGTGCACGTGTGAAGAGAACACGAAAACCTGTATTCCTACCACCAAGAAGACGGTAGAGATTGGCCCCTTCGGGATCCTCGCCATGCTCCTGGGCCTGCTGCTTCTTCTCTGTGAGTTTTCCAGAAGAATGGTTTCCTTTCCGTCCTTGACAAATGACATGCATGTTGTAACAGGGTGAGTGTAACTAAGAGGGCTGGGTCGGAGGTGGGAAGGAGGTAAACACCAGTGGTATGTGCTACATGAACTGGAGGTGAAAGGTTTTTCTAATTATTCCTCAGTTTCTTGAGGCGGTTTGTGAAGACGAGCTGGGAAAAAACAAGAAAATCCCTCTCTCTGTCATCTAAAAACAAATCCATCCAAAATGTTACGTGTAAGGAGCACATTTTCCAGACCATTTATGGTGTTGGTGTGTGTTTCTATTTGTCAGATAATAACTATTGGGTACAGTAAATGTCCTTGTAGAATGGTTGCTAGGTAACAATTAACTATATTATGTGTGACATCTGTTGCTCACGGCCAACCAGGAAGTCAAATTTCCGACCTCACCAGAGCTGTCAAACTAAGGAAAACTGGTGACATTTACGTAATGGTTAGTTACATAAAGCTAAAGCACATTTTGAGAATTAGTAAGACCACCAGTTTATACTAAATATTACTTTATCAAAATCGGTATCAGACCTTTCCATGAATCAGAATCGAGTATGAAATGTTGTGATCGTGGTCGAGTGGATAGCACATAGCCCCAGCGTTGCTGGGGCTATGTGCTATCCACTCGCTATCCACTCGTGCTATATGTGAGTTTGCTGTATGTCCTTCCCCAGTCTCATTCCCATTTTTGCACTGCCCTGTCAAATAGAGTCAAAAAATCCTTATAAAAAAGGAAAAACAATTAAAAACACTACTGTTATATATGAATAATCGAGATAATAAATGTTTGAGCGGTCTTGTATATATTGTGTGTTTAAACAATCCAATCCGAAAAGTGAAAACACAAGTTAAAATATGTGTGTTTGTTTGTTTGTTTGTTTGTTTGTTCAGTGCTTCCTCTTCTGCTGCTGTTCTGCTTGTGCGGAGGAGCCTCTGCTTTGGGAAATTTCAAGGCCATTCCATTTGAAACAAAACAGCAGCTCATTTCATACCACACCGAGGGACAAGGAGAGGACAAGGTACCTGCACATAATCAGTAATAACGAAGATCTGACATTTAAAATAATTGTTAGATTAGAGTTCTTCTTTCATACGTTAAATCACTGTTATGCTGTCACCTGAAACCCAGCAATGTCATGACTTATTTATGTTTTCTAGGATGTACCGCTTCTCAACGCCCCCGTGGAGGTAGATGGCGGTGGTGGATTGATCACAAAAGACGTGAACGGTCTCAGTGGTGGCGCCTCTATTGTAGGAGGTGGAGGAAGAGGAGGAATGTTCGGCGGAGGCATACACTCTTCTATCTGGACAGACAACGTGGACCACTACAATCAATACAGTTTCTACCGCGGACAAGAACATGGAGGGTTCTTTCAAGGAGGCACGCTGACTGGACACGAGCACTACATGACGCAAAGTGGCTTTGGCGCCTTCGACGGCATGGCGCTCTCCGAAGGCTTTCTGGGAGAGTATTATTCAAGTGTAAGTTAAGGAAAAGACAAAAAAATGTGTTGAAGTCATGCTACATTTAAGGTGATGTCAGTTCAGGCGTATTTTAGCACATTTTGGATGGACATTTTTGTTCATAACGCCTTCAGTGCATTTGGGAAATTTGAGATTGTAAATATTGATGGTTCTGAAAGTTGAGGCTCAGCAGATCCTTGGCCTGCAGCATGTTTGGCATGATTCACATTAACGTCAGTCAGTTGTGGCATCATGTTTGTACAGTCTTTTTAATTATAACGTGTTATCACACTCTTGAAAATACAGCTGAAATAAATGTTTGAGAAAGATTAAGAATGTAGTGGCTCTAATTAAACGTGGGAACAAATGGATAACTGAAAAGTGAATTTTGCTCAACATATTGCTGTGTTTTTTTTGTGTTACAGAAGTTGGACCATACGTCGCAGCAGAACCAGCAGAAAGATGCGTTTCTGGTGTACGACTATGAGGGCCAGGGGTCTGAGACCGGCTCGGTGGGTTGCTGCAGTCTTCTGGAGAACGACAACGACCTTTCCTTCCTCAACGACCTAGGACCTAAGTTCAAGAAGCTGGCCGAGATTTGCCAGGGCTCTGCTATAGTGACCGAAACTGTGGACACAGGGATTTCCATCTCCCCTCCCAAACCACCCGTGTCTCTGATCACGCCCTCTACGCACACGCATGTCCACACCCACTCTGAAACCGTCGGGGACAGGGAGCGGGTTCATCTGAACACTTCCCACGTGACCTCCGGGTCATCCACCTTGATCCAGGAGGGGCACACGGAGAGGAATCTGTCCAACGTACAAGTGACGGTGCCGACTCAGACGTTACTCATTCAACAGCCTACTGTGTACTACACCGCCACGCCCATGTACGTGATGGAGCCCAAGTCGCAGATGGTGCTAGTGGCGGGTGGAGCACAGCAGGTCGTGGGGCAGGTGGGGCAGGTGGCGGTGGGGCAGATGGGACAGGTGGCGGTGGGGCAGATGGGGCATGTGGGGCTGACCCAGGGACAGGTGGGGCTGACCCAGGGGCTGGTGCAGGTGGGGGGACTGCAGGGTTCCCATGGCATGGTCTTAGTGGAAAGGCAGATAGGATCATCATCAGCAGCAGCAGCAGCAGCAGCAGCAGGAGGAGGACAGGCGGCTCAGGCCAATACCTCCAGTTCCTCCAGTTCTTCCATGTCACAACAGGTGATATTGGTGGAGGAGGGGGTGGTGAAAGAGCAAGGTTCACGAGGCATCATTCACTCGCACCAGGGGTCATCGGGGCAGGCCCTGTCCACGGGTCAGGGAGCAGTGAGTATGCAGAGCATGGCAGTCGGCTCGTCCGGTTCCACAGGTTTGGTGGAGGATTTTGGTCTGACGGCTGTACCCAGAGCTCAGGGGAGTCAGAGGGTGGTTGTGCAACATAAGAAAGTCTCAGTCACCGAATCTAGAGCATAACTTTCCCTTTGTTTGATTTATGTCAGTCTGTCATAACATGTTTTTTAGAACTCTACAACACTAGCTGTTTCCCATGACCATAAATCACTTTTCAATGTTGCCATTATTTGGTTGTGTTCACCTTGAGATTAACATTGCAGTATTGCTGTTTTAAGACATGAAGGTCATTCAGGAAGTAGGTACGTAACAATAACTGGCTGTATCAAGAAGATTGGACTTTCCTTTTCTGACAATGGTAATCAACTTGTTTGCCTAAAACACAGTGTTTACTGCCTCAAACAGAACCCCTACATTAAGAACAGGCTGAACCAGTCAGAGTGCTGCATACTAATTAGTCCTGCAGTGCACGGAGGCCCCACACCATTCACCCCCTGACTGACTGTTGTAGAAGTTGAACTGGCCACTCTACTAATTGTATTTAAAACAAATGGGAAAGAGAGGGTAATTTTGTTTTGACGGACGAAGAATGGGAAAATACAGTATATGCACATCTCAATGGAGAACCACAAAATCACATGTTTGGAAAGAATCCCAATGGAATCATCCTTGTCTGAGCTGTACCATGGACACAATAAGTGACTGTCTCTGGAGCGTACTCTTGACAGTGACAGAAAAGGCCCTAAAAATCTATGGAAGACAGAAATTGCACCAACAATCCAGGACTAGACCGACATTATATTGGACATTCACAAAATGGAAAGATTTTCGGATTCAACTATGGACTAAATGGGATGTTTTTTTTTGGTTTGTATGTGCCTTGTGTTTTTTTGTGTACATATACATTTGAATTTTTTTAAAAGAACAATAATAACAAATATAAAAGGCAGGAGTCAGTCTGGATGTTTCAAGCAGAAGAAGTTTATTACAAATCGCCAGGAGGACGTGAACACTCAACACGGTTCATTGTCACACAGTATCATCTGTTCATGCCCTGGTGATGAGCACGACTGTACATTTCATGTATCATGTATTCATTTCATTTGATGCTACAGTTTTTACATGTTGGTAAGGTTGGACTGATATAATTCAAAATATTCTAATTAGCAAGCAAAATAGATTCAAACTGAACTTTTTTTACTATGTACATTTTTATTTTGAGTGGTGGCCTACTGTAGTTTACAACAATCATTTATATTGCTTAATTCTATGCAAAATAGTGTTTATTATGATTTTATATTATGATTTTTTTTTCTTAATGAAGCACAGCCAAGAGTATTTTGCACAAATAAATGAGAATCACTGATGAATACCAAAAAATATTTTATAATATTCTGGGTTTTGTGCTATCTCTTCTTGCACTCTTTTGTAAAAATAATATTTCTATTTGCAGTTGTGCTTAAATATTTGCAATAACAAGTAGATCATTTGTATATGTTATGAGAGTACCTTTAAAAGTTTAACATTTGTTTCAAATTTAATTTTGGGCTTTAATGTCTTTTTTTAATGAATTGCTTAAAAACATGTGTTTGAAACAATAAATACATGAATAAAAGAAGCCGTAATGTTGACTGAGTATTGTGCACCGACATGTGTATCGTAGTTTTACTTTTAAAATACTTTCACACAATGTTTACGAAGACAGCAACAGATTATGAAACACTATAATCTAGCACACCTACAGTTTACAGGGAAAATACACTTCAAAGCTTTTACCTTATTCTGAGTCTGGCTACATACACTTTAAAGAGTTTTTAGATTGTACATATCAACAATACTTTTGCTTATGTAATACTTTTACATATGGTTTATGAAGACAGCAATAGTTCATAAGCATCAACACTCTCAGGTGACTGGTGTTTGACATTGACGTTAAACTGTATCTTTGAAGCTGAATATTGTACATTTCAGAAGTTTCAAGTATTTAGCTTGAGGTAAAACAGACTAGGGTATGGTTATGTCTAACTTCTTCATGAAAAAGAAAAAGAAAAGTCTTGGCTATGTTCTGAGACAAACTATCTGGTTCTGTTTATTAGTAATATTAGTTAAAATAAAAATAAACAAAGAGTAATCAGTACTTTTTAATCATGTCTGTTTAATAAGTGTGATAATAAATACTTGTATACAAATTGTTAGTAGTACTCAAGAAGTAAGTCATTTCCACTGAAGTAAATAAGATATTTACATACCTATTTATTCAAATTATAATTATTTATTGAAGGAGGGTCAAAACTATGACATGGGGACCTGGTTAATTGGCCTAACCTATATTGAAGTACTTTTCACATCAAATCCTCCAACATTAACCTTCATAATAGACAGACCAGATATTAAAGTTCTGTGTCTGAATGAAGATGTGGAACTTTTAAGAACTTTAAAACCTCCGATAAAGGCAAGTCTGTGGCTCTCCTCTATATTTATATTACAATACGCAGTGAAAAATAACCACTGATTTATAGTAATACAAGCAGAAATAACAGGGGTCCTTGTATGAGGGTTTGTTCACAAAATAATAGAACATCAGCAGTATTACTAATAGATACTAGCTTTGTAATGTTTAGTTGTGGTAGTGGAATATTAGTGCAAAATAGCAGCAGTTCTATAGTCGCAACAGTATGCAGAAGTATATGCTTGTACACTGAAACTTGAAACTTTAAAACACAAATTGTTGAGTACTTCCTGATATATGCAACATTTTGAGGACTTTTTACCCGGTCAAAAGATATCATATTTTGTTTCATATTGTAAATCGCTAAAACAACGATCCGAATTTCACATAATTCTGAAACCCAGTTAAAGTAACCCAGGCCCCAAAATGGCGGCTTATCGCGCCGTTACAGTAGATGTGCAAATAAAATGTCTGGGCTGACACGGGGCAAATTCTTGTCTTGACAGGCGCGGCATGTCTGGGGTGTGTCCACTCTGTCCTGTTCGTCAATCGTCTCCAAGCCGTCTCAAAGTGTCACAATATTCTACACTGTGAAGTTGGATGTTTTTAAGTCATGTCATGTTTTTACAGGTATGGTACAGGTACCTCAATGCAAAGAATTTGGATTTGCATTTGCTATGTAAAAAAAGAAAAATAACTTTGGTTTAGACTCTAGTTTATGTTCTTGTTTATTGATGGAATAATCTTTCTTTGAAATATACAGAAAGATACTCAAATAAATTCATCATACATGTTTAGACCAGTTTCACATCAACTATCTAATTAAAGGCACTCTATGTAACATTACTTAACGACCACGGAGATGTTTCTGCTTGTTTGGAATAATACACACTATGGGATTAAACTTATCCAGTCTGAATTGCATCAATTACAAACATTTTTATTACTAAACCAAATACTTTGAAAACATGAATTCTTGTGGGGGTCACCTCTCCACAGATCTGACTGGTAATTTGGCCCGGTGTCCTCTCCATGAAAAAAGTAATTAGCAGACCCTCCAACAGAAAAGTTATATAGCATTATAGTCGTTTTTATGTGAAAAGTATAAAGCTGTAACTATGTAAGCCATTGAGAGAAGGCTGTGTTAGGAATCCGTTCTAAAGGAGGAAGTTCTGGTTAAACATTTCTCGTTTATTGAGGTCACATTTTTGCCCTCTACTGTCTCATAAAATCGAGTGAAAGTGATTCTCTTTGGCAGGAGTCACAACATGACCATGGACCTGGAATGGGTCAAATGCAAAGGACACATTTCTCTGTATGTTGACAATAAAATACATCCTTCCTCCTTTTAAAATGCTTTAGTCCTGATTTAATCCTGTGTAAATCTTGGTTTAGACTTCCTGGATTTGGTTGTATTCCACCCTTTCGTCTCTACATGTATAAAATGTTCATTAAAAATTTAAATAAGTAACAAGCGGAACAAAACGTATCTTAATTTGCTTTTTTATTTGACACATGATTTTCACTGAATGTTACAAAACTGTATTGGAGACAAGACACCAGTTAATTTGGCAAAGCTTGAACATGTCACTTGCTTACATTCTTCACTTCAGCCGTGTTGAATTACTTTAATAAAAGCGTCACATTGATGCGTCGTCATAATACTGCATACAACCCATTTTGCTGTTTGTTGCACTCCACGTTGCTCAGAAAGTCGTTGAATCGCGATGGACTAGTGGCGGACATCGGGACGTACTTCTGCCTCGTCTTCCAACTCGTCTTCTTCATACTCTCCCATCTCATCCACGGTGGCGTCCTGGTACTGCTGGTACTCGGACACCAGGTCGTTCATGTTGCTTTCCGCTTCCGTGAACTCCATTTCATCCATGCCCTCTCCCGTGTACCAGTGAAGGAAGGCTTTTCGCCGAAACATGGCGGTGAACTGCTCGGAGATGCGCCTGAACAGCTCCTGGATGGCCGTGCTGTTGCCGATGAACGTGGCGGACATTTTGAGACCGCGTGGGGGGATGTCGCACACGGCGGTCTTCACGTTATTGGGGATCCACTCCACAAAGTAGCTGCTGTTTTTGTTCTGAACGCTCAACATCTGCTCGTCCACTTCCTTCATGGACATGCGGCC
The DNA here is from genome assembly GCF_026437365.1 of Eucyclogobius newberryi. NCBI lineage: Eukaryota > Metazoa > Chordata > Actinopteri > Gobiiformes > Gobiidae > Eucyclogobius > Eucyclogobius newberryi. The sequence continues at coordinate 23,892,384 of NW_027315746.1, forward strand.
GCGGAAAATGGCTGCGACGGTGAGGTAGCGGCCGTGCCGGGGGTCGCAGGCCGCCATCATGTTCTTGGCGTCAAACATCTGCTGGGTGAGCTCGGGCACGGAGAGAGCGCGGTACTGCTGGCTCCCCCGGCTGGTCAGCGGGGCAAAGCCGGGCATGAAGAAGTGGAGGCGGGGGAAGGGCACCATGTTGACGGCGAGCTTGCGCAGGTCGGCGTTGAGTTGTCCGGGGAAGCGCAGGCAGGTGGTGACCCCGCTCATGGTGGCTGATACCAGGTGGTTGAGGTCGCCGTAGGTCGGGGTGGTCAGTTTGAGGGTGCGGAAGCAAATGTCGTACAAGGCCTCGTTGTCGATGCTGAAGGTTTCGTCTGTGTTTTCGACCAGCTGGTGCACGGACAGGGTGGCGTTGTAGGGCTCCACCACCGTGTCGGAGACTTTTGGCGAGGGCATGACGCTGAAGGTGTTCATGATGCGGTCGGGGTACTCCTCGCGGATCTTGCTGATGAGGAGTGTGCCCATGCCGGAGCCGGTGCCTCCTCCCAGGGAGTGAGTGAGCTGGAAGCCTTGCAGGCAGTCGCAGTTCTCCGCCTCCTTACGCACCACGTCCAGGACTGAGTCCACCAGCTCTGCTCCCTCGGTGTAGTGGCCTTTAGCCCAGTTGTTCCCAGCTCCACTTTGTCCTGCAGAAACACAAACATCGCAGCTATTCATTTCACTAAATAATGTCATGGTCAGAACTTGGCAAGCATTTATTTAGGTCTAGTACCTGCAAGCTATATTTATGATGATTGTGATATAACACACATGGCGATGTCTGTGTTCTGGGATGTGCAAAGTGATGAAATATTGATCTTCATCTATAACAATCTTACAGGGTTTTGAGATTTACACATCATAAAGACAGGCAGCAACTGTTTTAAAGACTATGTGAGTTTTACTAGGCAACGATCTTGTTCTAGATTTGGTGAAGATGATCAGTTTGTCGGAAAGGGCCTGCTGTATCGCTACAGGATATTGACTGTCTTTGAAAGAAATCTCTGATGAACCATATCATTATTTGTTTGGGATTGGCTCCAAAAACCTGCAATATTAATCTCTTGACTTAAAGTCCTTATTACTGACAACATTCACACCTTTGGCGTGGCATAATGGAACCACTTCCTGAAACTACCAAGCATTTTACTTTTATTTATACTGTATATGGCAACAGGAAAGACGCTGAACTTTGCGCCAGTTTTTGTTTCACGTGGATAGGTTCCATAATTACAAAGACATGAACCATAAACTAGGTCAAAACATCTGCAATCTGACCTACAACAAATTCTACCATAGAATTTGTGCAGCTCAATAAAAGAAATCCAGAAAAGAAAGAAGAAATAACTAAATCTATGAAATTAATTCTGTGTCCCTGTGCATGAACCTGACAACCCACAAAACATCAACAATTACACAAAAGAAAGATAATATGATAAGGTGGGTTATCATAGTTAATCTCAGTTTTTTAAAAAATGTGGGTCATCAGGTTCATGCATGGGGAGACAGAATGGCTAATAACAGCAACGATGTGGTTTGGAATCTAATCTATGATACAAAAAACCTGGTATCACCCAACAGTAGTATATTACATCAAGCCTTATACAGATTACACAGCATTTTGACGCTGGGTCATTTTAAATCCGTACTATCCTTTGCTAATGGATTGCACCTCTGCTACTGCACACAAACTATAACTCATTTCAACAAAGAAAGCCGGGGCTAGTATTTCGGTGTGTTTCCTCGCAGAACGAATGCCCTCTGCCAGCACTTTCTCCTGCTGCGTCTGGCTGAGAGACGAGCACTGCAGCAGCCCCTCTGTGGCTTTTCGCTGAGTCACTGCTGGAGCTGTCTCAGTCTGACACAGCTGGATGTGACTGCTTCTCCACTGCAGCCCTGTGCGCGCTTCTGCTCAGGCGGCTTTACGCTGCTGCAGGCGGTCAACTGCGCACTCACCAAACACAAAGTTGTCAGGTCGGAACAGCTGCCCAAAGGGACCAGAGCGAACCGAGTCCATGGTGCCGGGCTCCAGGTCCACCAGGATGGCACGTGGGACGTATTTACTGCCTTTGAACAGAAGAAGAGGAGAGAGGAAAGACAGACGGAATATTAACACAAAAAGGGGGGGAAATGCTGTCTTTTGTGTCTTGTTCTGTGTTCATTTTGCTTTTGTTTTGTGAAAAAAGAAAAAAAAAAGAAAAAAAAGACAAAAAATGACACAAAAAAAGACAAAAAAAGAAAAGAATAGCTTCTTAATGTGGTACTAATTGCAAGTCATGTCTCAATTAAGTCCTATCATCCTTTAATATTTGGATAGTCTTAGATCTTATGGCTACGACTAACACTTATTTTAGAAGTCGACTTGTCAAAAGATTATTTCTGCTGCACTTTGAGAATACGTATCTTCTAGTTAGAGAATACCGGTGTGTACAAATGAAGTGTATTACTGATCAAATCACAATTAGCTTATTCTTCCTCTGCACGTTTATCGTTGGTACGTGTTTTAGAGTTTGTGCAGTACATATTAGCGATTAACAATGATTAAATAGTCGAGACTTGTGCCGCCGCAGTGTTGTGACTTTAAATCCCGACTCCGACAGTTTACTGCATGTCCTCCCTTCTCTCCCCATCCCTATTTCACACTGAGTCTAATAAGCATACGGGCCCAGAAATCCTTTAAATAATGAATAAATAGTGGATAAAACGATTATTTATTAGACTCTTCTGACTAATGGTCCCATCCCAACGTTAGACCTGTATCTGATTTAATGCTGTTTTAGAGGCTTCCTGATTAAGAGCAAGAGCTGGTTTAGAACACCAACATACTCTAGGCTGGTGGGAATTCTTTTTATTTCTTTTTCATAATCACTGCAGTAGTCGGCAACACACTGTAAGACCGTGTTAAGTTGGTGCACTGCTTATTTTAGACCGGGGAACAGTGCTGAGGTTGCTAAGTTCAGTCTAACAAAGAAAACCTTACCTTCCAAATGCAGCATGGCCTGATCACATTTTAGCTTATTTGGACATGTATTTTACCCAGGTTTGGGACTGCCACATGTCTGATTACTAATGTGCACATCATTTATGAAGTTTAGCCTAACGTTATGTCATCTTTGCAAGAGCGGACAGCGTTGACTCAGCAGTTTGAGCGGCTTGTCGTGGATGTGGCCCATTGTCTACACATTTATTAGTGCTCCTTTGTGCACAGCCGGCGTAACACAGGATGCATTTTACTACGACCTTCAACATGCCACGCCAGTATTAAGGTCGGACAGTGAGGTGACAGGACACGCTGGCGGTGGGGTGAGGTGAAGGAAGCGGCGGCGGCGACTGCGGGTACCTGTGCTCCCTAGAGACACACACACACACACACACACACAAGAGGAGACAGATACAGAGCAGTTAGCGCACTTTCACTGTCCTCATTCCTCTCACAGGTCAATGACAAGGCCTGAATGATGTTAGAGAAGCTAATACAGCAGCATGGAGGAGGTCAGGTCATGCAAAGCCTCTGATGAGCACGGAAGCAATGGAATAACAGGAAAAAACATACCGGAAGCTTCATTGTAGTACACGTTTATCCTCTCCAACTGCAAGTCACTGTCACCTTGGTAGCTGCCAGTGGGGTCTATGCCATGTTCGTCACTTATCACTTCCCAAAACTAAAAAAAGTAAAGTGACAAATAAGCCATTTTACATGAATATAACTCAAGATTAGCAAGAGGACACGTTTGACCCTAAAATGTTTCACTGCGCATTTTTTTTTACTTTATTTTGCGCATGAAAACGGTGCCCCGCCCTCGACCTTGATTAAGTTTACAAAAGATATATTTAGCAGGGTTAGAATTTAAAAAAAAAAAAAAAAAAGAACGTACTCTGGATTTAACGCATGACATAATGAATTCTCCGTGCCAATATACCTTTGCCCCGATCTGATTCCCGCACTGCCCAGCCTGCATGTGCACGATTTCCCTCATGGTTGAGCTGCTGCTGCTGCTGCTGCTGCTGCTGCTGCTGCTGATGCTGCTGCTGCTGCTGCTGCTGCTGATGCTGTTGAAGGTGAGTCTTGTTGTGTCCTCGCCGCTGTTTCAACGTGCGTCTGTGATGTTATGTCCCGGGAACTGCGTCGGTTCATTGGCGTGGAGCCGGTGAGAGAGACCTACGTGCCGCGAACGTGCGCCGTGGTCAGATGACGCGGCGGCAGCATCCCTGTATCCTCCCTCCAGCCAATCGGAGAGCTCCGGTTTGATGCAGTGGTCGGCGGAATCTTGCGGTCTCATCACCTCTGTCCTGCTCCGTCCTGCTGCATGGCCTCACCCAGGACAAGAGAGGAGGGAAACCACTACAAACTAATCATTACGCGGCTTGTTTTAAAGGAGGGTTTGTTCTTTGGTCTGAACATTCCAGCCGATTGTGTTCCACGTCAGGAGAATTAATGCGTTTGTAATGCCTTCTTGAACATGAATGACGCAGACCAAACAAACTTGTCTCGACCTGTTTCATGTGCGCAGTTATGGAGAGGTGTGCAGGGACACGAGTCTAATGAACAGGCCTGATTATAATAATGACCTCGCAAAAAAACAAAAAAATATATTAAAAAACACATGTATTCATTTAATATAATATATACAGTATATATATAATGAATATATATGTTTTTAATATGTATTATTATTATTATTATTATTATTAGTAGTAGTAGTAGTAGTAGTAGTAGTAGTAGCAGCAGTAGTAATAGTAGTAGTAGCAGCAGTAGTAATAGTAGGTGTATTATTAATATATAGCATGAATAATAAAGCGTAGGTTTGTCGTGGCAAAATCAATCAAATGTTGTTTCCTTTCACTAAACTTTACAAACAAATACATATTTTTCCAACTTTTTTTATCCTTCAAATGACAGTGTTATTTTTTTCTATTGCTCACTAGCACAATTTTACTGTGAATAATTTACATATATTATATAGTCAAATCTGGTAGATAGTCACATTTAAATGAATAAACCACTCACACATCCACACAGCAGTGCACGCAGACACTGGGGGCGAGGCAGGGTAAGTGTCCTGCCCAAGGACACGACTGCATTTATCCACTGGAATCGCACCACAGCCTGTGGCCGGACTTGACCTGACTTTACAATGTTGTCTGGAGCACCTGTACTGCCACCTCAAAGTCTGTTATTGTAGGTTTATGGACCGTCAATGTGATCAGAAGTTTTGTTTATTATCAGCAATGTTGTATAAATTACTGCTCAACCTGTAGAATGGATAACAAGTGTTATTAATGAATAAAATGAAAAGATGCAGATTCCACAGTTGATCAATAAATAGTGGTTTATTTTAACAACATGTATGGCTTATATACAAGTGCATTATGCATGTTAAAATAAAATAAAAACATGAAACCAATCAATTTGGAATTACAAATGGTACAATCAATGATTTTTACATTCATTCAAGTCTCCAGTGGAAACAGGAGAGTCGTACGGTTAAAAAGAACCTGAAATGTGTGCACTGGGGATTCCAAACCTGTCCACATCAGACCAAGCTCCTTCCAGAGAACTACATGTATTTACATATGCCAAGCCAGTGTATTCTGTCTCCCCATAATTCATAGGAGCTTGTCAACACTTGTGTCAACATCGCTTAACATTTTTAATTGAATCGAAACCACATGCTTAATAAGAATAAGGTATCTTTTCTCAGCCACCCTCACCACTGCACGGGCGCTGGTCGTCTTTGTGCTGTTTAAATCATTATACTGGTGCTGCATGAGGTTTCTGGTGACATTTTTTGTTAGTTCGCGCATTGAGACAACTGTTACCGTCACAGACAACACAATAGACTGATGCAAAGCTACGGACCATTGCAGGAAAATTCTATATTGAAGATGCCAAGATCTCCAGAGTCAAAATTCTGTTCCTGAAATAGATCAAAATATGAATGTTCTAAAATCTTTTAAACGATTGATCCTGTTCCCTTTTTTCTTTTCTTTTTTTTGCTGTCCAGACAAACTCCAGATCTGACATCACATCATCGCAGGGCTTTGTGCTTTGAGGCGTAGCAGCAAAGCATGCGCGGATCAAGCAAAGATATTGTGAGCACGTTTGATATTGGATCGAAGCAATTCACCGCTTTTCATATTGAGAAACACAATATTCACTTCAGCATCAGTGATCCTTAAATCATGTACCTGATCCGTGCATGCAGTAGATGATAAACATGGGGTTGGATATGGAAGTTTGCTGATTAAAAGGTGTTAAAAGTAGCATGTGTCAGTGCATAGCCGACTTGAGTCAAACCAGCTTCTTGGTAGAGCACCAGCTGTGTACCGTAACAATAAAAATGTTTGATTAAAAAGAAGATTAAAAACTCCCTGGATTAAATGAGTTGCAACGTACTATGACAAGTATTGTATCACATTTGAAATAACAAGACAATCCGTTATTGGATTTGTAAATGTACAGTACAGCGTAGTTATTATTGTAAGTCATAATCAATGAGACTTTCTGTAAACAGTAGTTTCTCACTATTTGTCAAGACCTTTATGACACAAAATATGTACCAAATATATGTACCATGTAAATCAAATATCAGTGGCTTTCCTTATGCCGCTTCTACATTATTTATGGTACGTCACCATTATATGGTTTGGTTAATAAACTGATGTTTTGCGTTGTCATGAACATGTCTTGTCAACTGAAATAGCTTTTACTTAAATATGTATCGCTGATACTATCACAATTATGTTCATAATTTTGACCTTAATGCAAAGAAAATTGTGGAATCCGAATGAAGCGCTACAAATACTGAAAAAGTCGAATACAATGCATTTTAGGGCAATGGCATGAAATGAAAACTAGAGGAATAATTGCCATGGTAACACATTGTCTCCGACGTCCTGTTCCAGCAGCCATGTTCTGACTGTAATACTGAACTCATGCAAACTATTAAGAGTCATTGTTTATTGTAATTACTTTGATAATAGGACAATTTTGTATTTGCACTTTAACCAATGTCCAAGCACACAAATGTGAAATAATCTTTCAATTATATATATATATATACATTTTAATCATTTTTGGTCATAAAAAGATTCTTTTAATGTTATTGAAGTGATCAGAATCATTATTATATTATATTACCAATGGTCCATATTGTGTACCGACAAACCTTTTTTTTTCTTCTCAGTTTAATTCTGCATAAAACAACGACCAGTGCACTATTTTAAAGTTGATTTCTTAATTCAGTAAAACGGAGACTTATTGGTATTATTAGGACCACATATTTACCATTATATTAAATTGAATAACTCTCAGTGAATTTTCTGGCCATGTTTTTACATTCTTTTCTATTGTTGCTGCTCTTACAGTCACAAGATGGCTGCCGCAATTGCCACAACAGAATCCGTCATCTCTCTAGATTTATTTTCCCTCGTGTTGGGGCACGTCATTGGTGAGTTTTGAAATACTGAAATATGTATCAACTTTAGTGATGACTAAGTAAATGTGTCTACAACCGCACCAATAAAATAAATGTCATTTGCTAAGCTTGAAACGGCTCCTTCAGTTTCGGGGCCGTCCCGTTGTCTGTGGATTATGGCAAGGGACAAGACAATTTAGAAAACAAGAAAATACTGACTCTAGCTCCTTACTGTATCAAACTAATGTTTTGGCACTATTTCTACATTTACAATTTTGGTCAGCATAGTCTTCTTTTGGCATTGCATGAGGTAAATCAATCGGATTTACCTTTGTACTGTTAGAAAGACACACGCAGTCAGAAGGTAAGGCAATATACAGACAGTTATGTTCAAAATGTAGCGCTGACTTGACTTCTGTTTGCATGTGATCCCCCCAGTCCCACCCACACGCGTCATGATTGTGGCTATTTTAAAATGACAGGTATCACCATTCATCGAAGTAAAGTTTAAAGGCTGGTGATTTCCAATGACTTTTTCCAACTTAAAAAAAAACAAACACCCAGCGTCTGGCACTCTCACTTGCATGTCCAGAAACTTTCATTTGGTCTTCCACAAAAGTTGTAAATCCTAAAACGACCAGTGTTGGTAAGTATTGTTCTTCCTGTAGTTTTTCTCCGAAGGATCACTTTGAATGACGCTATATTTACACACGTTTAGGCAGTTGGAGAAGGGAAAGCTAGAGAACGGACTGGGACAATTTCTGAATCACAAAATCTGGGAACAAAAAGTACCCAGACACCCTCAGCCAATCAACCAGGAACTTTGGGGAATACATACTGTGGCAGTCTTGTGGATCAGACTGCAGGTGGCGCTGTCTACACCAGGCATCAAGCACCAAGCACCAAACATTTGAGGGTTTGAGTTTTCAGGGTCAGATTTAAGACTTTTCTTAGCATAACATGACATCGAAACAAATTACAGAATAGTTTTCAAATATTTCTGATGAGTAGCTATATTTCAAAGGTGTTGTTATTAATATTATCTGTTTCTCACACCTTTCTGATCATTACATAAAGTAGTCAAACCATATCAAAGTACAATACACACCAACACTTGCCTGTTTTATCAGAATCTTAGAGAAAACTTCATTCATTTGCTGCAGGAATGGGCACGTTAAGAAACATACAGCAGATTTCTAAGACTCAACTTCCAATGGAAACAGTCTATGCATTAAGTGCCTGACAGTTTATGCTCTCCTTTGCTTTTTTTGATGTCGTTGTTCTTGTTTTGTGAGGCATGGTTCACACGCCCAAGTTCCAAAACATAAAGCTCCATTGTGGGCGCGACGTTAGATCAAGACGGTGACACCCCGGCCACAATGCTGCTTTCTGTACTGGCACTGTCCCGTAGTGAGAGCACCCCGGAGTCTATGGGGGAGGAGACGGTGCAGTCCATTTCAAAATAAGAAGGGTTTTCTTGTGCGGACACCGGGAGGGGCTGTGGGAGTAGATCTAAGGAGGCGGCGGAGTCAGGATCGGCCTGAACAATGTCTGCAGCGTTTTGGGTGGATGTTTCCAGCGCAGGGGAAGAGTTCACAATGTCTGTAACGGGGAGGACGGGGCCAGGATGTATAAGCGGGGGAGTGAAAGAGTCCGTGGGTGGTGGCGGTGGAGGTGGAGGAGGTGAAGGGGGCACTTTAGGGGAAATTACATCATTAACGCAAGAGGAGGTGGGGTCTTCCTCTTGGGAAATTACTAAAGGGGTCTCCCCAGTTGAGGATTGATCTATTATTTCTAAATGGACGTCAGGAATGTCTGCGTTGACGGCGGCGATGTTATCAGAGTCTGTCGGAGCGGCGCTGTCGTGCATAGTGGGAACAGGAGAGCTCTCCGAAGGTGCAGGTGCAGTGTCGTCTGTCGGCGCAGGTTCGGGTTTCAGTGCAATTTCGCCATTGTGAAGTCGCTCCGGGGACTCCAGCATGGAAGTGGGCGGGGGCTCGATGGTGGGCGTGGTGCTGATCACGGAGCGAGGAGCCACGGGGGACGGGGAGGAAGCTCGCTGCGTTTCCGGCTTTTTGCTGGCGGAAAAGCTAGTTTCGGTCACTTCGGGGAGATCAGAGGCTGCTTGTGGCGTCTCCAGGGGATGCAGGACTATAGTGGGGGGCTCCTCTGCGCTGGCTAAGAGAGGGTCTGTAACGTGAGAGGCTTTGTGCAGAGGAGTGGAAGACAACAAGTGCTCCTTACTGGCGTGTATAACTGCGTCTTTGCCCATCGCAATAGGCGTGGACAGGGAGGAAAGAGAGTGCCCGTTGGGGTCTTTCTTGAGCTGGGGTTTACTCGGGTGCACCTCCATGGTCATATCCACGGCCGACGACGCGGTGGAGTCCATGGTGGAGACTGCGGTGGCGGCGGCTTCGTGCAGGGGAGTATCCCCGACTCCCACCCGGGTGTAGTCCCTGCTGCTCTCAGACTGGCCCAGCAGTTGGCGCTGTTCCCCGGGTTTGCGTGGGAGGAGGAGAGGCTGCCTGGTGTAGCTCTCCCCGTCGGCCAGCGTCTCCGGGAGGGGCTGGTAGCGCGTCTCGGGCAGCAGGAGGATGCAGATGATGCAGATTAGGGTGCAGCAGGCGAAGATAATGTGGTGGAGGAAGTAGCCCTTTTGGTTGTGCAGCTCCATGATGGGGGCGGTGAGCATGCCGAAGCCGGCGCTGGCCAGGACCAAACCAAGACCACCGCCCCTGAGGGAAAACAAGTCACTGTCAGTCGGAGTTGTAAACAAATATTATAGCCACCAGTAAATCATCGGTTTCTGCGTTATACTCATTTTATTTAATTAAAGGCAAAATGTATCCAATTATACGACATTACCACGCCACATCTTGAAGCCATTAGAACACTCTAAACCTCCTGCGTCTTGTCATACATCTTTGTCATTTTAGCACATAGCACCAGGGAGTGCTGCAGAACCAACAAAGGCACTCCCTTTTCATGCAGTCCTCTTAGGTCATGCCTGCTTTCACCACCAGATGGCAGCATGCACGCAGGCAACTCTTACATAACTGTAGAAGTGAAACTCCACAATGCTTTGTCATCTGTTTGTCATACATTCTCCTGAGAAAAGCAGCTATTTCATACAGCAGGACTGTAATGCTCACCAAACATCTGTGATTTCTTATGGTCAGTTTAATAAGTGCTGATCTATGTGGAGAAGAATGTTGGAATGGGCTTTGGCCTTTAAATGTTTCACTGGAGTCTCTTGCATCATATGAAGTGCAATAGAAGTGACACATGATCGCCTCAAGAGTGTTATACGCTAAATAAAAAAGGTATTTGTTTATTTAAATGAAAAATAATATCGGTCATCATCAAAAATATACATGCATTGTCTATATGGAGGTAAATGTAAAAATGTTAAGTATTTTGGCATTTTACCACCATAAAGTAGAAAAAAATATGTCCCTTTCCAGGTATTAATGAATTGAATTATTTGAAATGTACTATTTTCTGTACTTAATTTCTGAAGTTTACATTAGTTATTCTTTAGTTAAGTTATTCTTTTGGTCATTGAGGAACTAGCTTTTTCACCAGGTGGCGCCACAGAGAAATAGTCCCACTGTTATTTGGCAGATGTTTATGCCAGATGCCCTTCCTGACACAATCAGCCCCACTGCTTACCATCACCTCAGCGCCACTGTCATTCCCGACATCAAACTTATTATTTGTTTAAAACAGATGCGCTTCCAACAATCACATTTTTGATCAATGACAGCAAAGATGCATTAACACAAAATACATTAGCTGCAATGGTCCTGATTTGACGGCAGAAATGCTCAGAACGAGTCTAAAGTGTAAATACTATCTAGAGTGTAAATACTATTGTAACTTATTGACAGTATTCTTTTGTCTTATCTATGGAACTTTCCGTATCTGTGTCCCTAATAAATATGAAATAAATACATCTCAGAGCCAAGTCACAGATTGAGAAAACATCGATTATTGAGGAGAGTCTGGAGTGTTTTTGATGCTCAGAGGAAGCTAAATGCAACTCCAGGTATGTTTTTTGAGGAGGAAACAATGTTACAACATGGTTAAAAGCTCAGAAAAGTCAAAAGTTTGCATAATATGTGTCTTGATGCATCCAAAGCCTTGTGTTTTGATCCACCTCCCTGCTGTGTCTTATCAAGGCTGAACGAAAAGCACCGTTCATCCACTCATTTCCCCCTCGTCCTATAAGAGCCCATGGCGTGCATACCTGATGACGGTGGGGGTGATCTCGGCGCAGAAGAAGATGCTCAGGTTGCTGACGGCGTGGGAGGAGAACATGCCAATGATGGAGAAGGCGATGGAGAAGTTCTTGTTCAGCGTACCAGAGCTATCTGCAGACACAGCACCGAACACATGCAAACGGGGCAGTTAACGTTACGCTCTGAACTCTCACTGAACTGTATTGTTACAACCGAGATCTACAATAATAGTCACGACCAACTTTACATATTATACAAAGAGATATTGAAATATAAAATGCAGTGTACTCAGTAAAATATGGCCGTAGATTAAGAAATGTACTGCTTTTGTGTTGATTTTAATACTAAGGAAATGATTCATACTATATATCACTTTTGGACAGTCGAATGTCATTTTCAAGACAAAATAATGGCGCTTCTGTTGATGTTACAATGTGGTCATGATGCAATTCTAAAACATTTCAGGAAAGACTCAAATTAACTTATAAATCATAAGCTAACAATAAAAAGCTAAATTATGCAGTTTACTATTAAAGCATGAATTTCAGTTTGCTGTCATAAACTAGCAGTCAATCATTTGTATTCCAGTAAATCGACCAACAATAAATCAAATGCATATAATCAATTCCCTTTAATTGAATTGTCTAAAGCTCTTGGTTATAATTTTGTCCCATATTGTAAGGTTCAAACATAAAAAAACATAATTTGAGGATACATTTTGTACAAAGCCTTAAAAATGGAGCGGTAAGCAAAACAGCTTCTGCCTTGCTTCACCCAAATGAACCCTCTGCTTCCTGTGCTTCAAATGTTGCTACATTTGCATGATTGAATAAAGTCATTAGTGTTTTTGCTTTAACCCATTCTCTGTCTCCGTCCAATCACTGAGAGTAGAGCAGTTCCTCTTCCCACAGTGGGATTAGTGAGAGGGGAATAAAGAGTCTGATAAACATTGGAAGGAGGCCAGTTGTGAAATCCTCGGCTCAATCTCAAAGAGTCTCGCCCCGTTTAACACAACGGAGATAAATAAGTAAAAGCTAACTGTAATTACATCGAGGGCTCTGTCAGGCTTGTGGGGCCTAATGAAATACTGCAGGCCAAGTCAGGTTTAGTGCAGAGAGAAGGAGTTCTTACCTATATTCAGATGGCCGCTGTACTTCCCGAGCACTGTACAGACAGAGAAGTATTAGGTATACACACAACATTTGCTCTCTCGCATCTTTATTTCCAAAATAACCCAGGCCCACACACTCAGCATAAATGCAAATGGATGTTTTTCCATGACTAAGAGCTGGACCAAACTGGGGCAGGGCGACGGGGCGGCCGAGTTAAACTTTAGGTGACATTTGTTTGTCATTGAGTTAACCCTAGATGGTGTGAAGTGACTTTGGGCACACATTGACTAAAAGAGCTGTTTGTAAGCATGTCCGAGCACACAATTAGCCAAAGCACTAGAGCTTAACATTGTTCAAATTCAGCTCTTTAACCTGTTAAACAATAGAACATTATGGACAGATCAAATCTCTTACCAGCCAGTCAAAATGTAATGAATACAACACAAAACAGACGCATTTATTAGACGCATATAAATTGTAATTGTTCTCATCCACAGTAACTGACACACTATAGGTACTGAACTCTTTACATACTAGTAATCAGGATTTAACACTTAATATTCAATATACTATGATGTTGTATAAATGTCATTATTTGCCTACAGTGTGTCTCTTATTTTGACAGAGCATAACAAGCATAACAAGTGAATGGCACAGTCACGCACAGTTGAAATTCAACACGATATGCAAAAACTAAAACCAATTTCTCCAAAGTGGTGCAACCTTATAAATATGTAAGCCTTACACTTCAGTATTTTAGTATAATTCGACTACATTTGCTCAAGCACACACTTTTCTGACAGCCCCAGCAAAGCTATAGGATTATGACACAGCATGTTTTTTGAGATCATATTGATTTTTCCATCTATCTCACTGTTGCTATCACCAAGTTCCCAAACAAACTGATGACATTTAGTTAATGCTAGAGTTAAAAGGCTGTAACAAACCCACTTACTCGTGTTATAGCAGCTAAGTGCCTCATTCTCCTCTGCTAACGGAATCTATGAAGCCCAAAGCTCAGACCGATTATGCAATGGCGGTCACTTTGATTGTGATGTATAACCAAACTGCAGCTAATAGCGCCTCGTGTATATAGAGTACTCACAGTTGAGCAGACCCAGCTGCAGCAGGGAAGCCAAAGCTGTGATTATCATAAACATGAGCAGACCGCCTCTCCTGCCCATTAGACCTACAGCCGGGCACAGAGCCATGCAGGAGGCCACGGCGATGCCCGCCATTGTGTAGTAGTCTGCATAGAAGTTGTGAAACATGGTGGTCTCCAAGGGCTCGGGGTCCATCATGCTGCGGGCGAAGCAGTGGTGGATCCCGTACCCTGTTAATCTGCAACAAAGAAATAAATATCGTAATTACACATTATAATGCATAATTATTAACAAAGGGAGTGAGTCTTGGATTTTTCTAGGTCATCGAAGAACGTTTTCACACTGATGATAGAATGATGAAGGTCAGTCGAGCGAAACGTATGCAATAAATTGTAATAAGAGCGAGACAGTGTCTGAGGTTTTCCTTTCTCTCAACCGAGACAAGAATGTGAAAAAACGACATCATTCTCATATACGGGACAGTTTTATGGTTAAAATGTTTCATACAATACAAGACATGGAAATGCATAACTGACCGTGCTCTCATAACACTCCACCAAAAATCTCATGCACTATTCTTATATCTGCCCCCTCACTTCAAACTGTGACTATGACCATCTGGAAACCCCGCAATATCATCCTGTTTTAAATGTTTGATCTTTTGTCTTTGACTCGAGAATGGAGCTAGCTTCATTCACGAACAGAAACAAACACATTTGTCTGAAGTTATTTTGTTATGTGCTTAATAATTGGATTGTAAATGCTGTATCCTGACTGTAAACAGCCTTTACAGATCTGACTCTGATCATACCTTGACCTGGTGGAGGACAGGCCACCCGCTTCTCTTCAAGGAGATGTTATTGCTTTGCCTGAATCTTCCACAGAATGACATGAATATGACGGAGCTACATGGACTCATGAAGGTGACGTGCGAACAGCCACTAGATATTTTAATCTATTTAACTGTTACTGCAGCTTTTCCTTTGTAGGGCAGAATTGTACAATGTTTGCACACAGAAACACACATATCAGATCATAAAGTTTTGTTTATTGCCCACCAACTCAATATGCAGCCTCATGTGATGACTGTGGGCGCTGTGTTACCTGAGCATTCTCTATAATGCAATGTAAATAGAGTGTTTATTTCACCATTATTATTAGTGTTTATTTTGCCATTATTATTAGTATTATCTTGTCTTACGCTAGCTGTTTTTATTTTATTTTATCTTTATTTTCCCCCTCCATTCCTTATTAAGAAATGAGAGGTTTTGTTTTGTTTTTGCTTATAAGAGTTTTGTTTAAAAGAGTTCCTATAAGTTATCTGTCCTTTTCCTCTGTATCTACCTGCGTTGCAACAATGAAATTTCCCCATGTGTTGACAATAAAGGATTATCTTATCCTATCTTATAATCAAGCATTTATTTCTTCAGCAATTTGTCCATCAACAGTCATCAGTTCAATCCGGTTCTTTCCTTGTATTTTCAGATGGAAATTGCTCTGTGTAAAACCAAACAAGAGCTGGAGTTATGTCTAATTCATACACATGTTTCCTGCCTCTAAAATATGCAACAACCCTGTAAATGAAATATTCACTGGTTTACTAAAAGGTACCACTAAGCCCTCCCTTCACCGTGTGTGGCCATCATGTTATAATCGATCGACGTGTACCTATTAAATCCAACAGAAACCAGGGCTATTTATCCATCCACAAATCGTGCGCCCGCCCTCACCGCCCTGTCTTCTGGAGGTCTAATGCTTCATAAGGACAGACCTCATGCAATATTGATGCCGAGCAGAGAGTCACGGACAGAGGCAGCTACAGCGGAGCGCGGATTGAGACGGACAGAAATGGACCGATCCCTGCGGAGGTGTAAAAAGGAGCGCAGCGTGAGCAGGGAGGGAGAAAGAAAGAAAAGTGGCGAGAGGAGCTTATCCCTGCTGTAAAGTTCTCAGGTTAACACAAAATGGCGTCTGACTGGCAAAACTGCGGCGAGAAGCGGCGAGAAGCGGGAAAAGGTACGAGGAGAGCGCTTACGAGTTGACACAGAGGACAACGATGTTCTTCCACAGGTTCCTCGTGCCCACCATTTTGACAATGCATGTCCTCTTAGACTTCTTCTGCAGGGCACGCTGGAGTTCTGCAAATACATAATCATAATAATAGTGCGTCACAACATGCCTCATACACACTGATTAGAACAACAGCAAAAGGACACGAAACAGTAATTATAACAGAAGGCAAAGTGATTATAACATAGTAATAACAATGTGCAGACTAATCGTTGTAAAATAAATGTAAATTCCAATTCAAACAGAGCAAACATACTTGGTTTAATTAAAACTGAAAAGCTTGTCATATCATGCCTTTGCAGCTTATGACATTAGACATTTTTTAGTTTGAAAAGGGATTAAAATTAACTGCAAATAAAACTTGCCTTCTAGCTTGAAACTACTGGGGATAAGTTGCATTTAAAGTTACATACAGCTGATGCAGATGTGATGGTATAAAATGTTGGTGTTAGGATTATTTTGAGAACGAATTTAATGATTAAACGATTATTCATGATTATTGAGACTGTGACAAACCGTGGTATTTAAATGTTCTTTTGTTTCCATTGTCTAACACAATACTACGGTATTCTTGACATTTGTGACAAAAACAGACTGATTATAAAGTATTTTACATTTAGTTATATTTTTTGGGCTGTAGGATGAACTAAGAAGACTTATTTTTGCTTCTAAAATTGTCACAATGATTATTTTCTGGTTCTATTGTGACATGAATAACCACAATTATAATAACCTGATAATCTTGACGTCCCAAACAGACAATAATACTAATTTGAAGTTGCACTGATCGTCTGACCAAATGATGTACAAAAAAATGGTTTTAGGAGCAAAATTAGGCCTTTTCAATGCAATCTACCATCCAAAAATACAACAAAGAGTACTTTTTCATCTGGCTGTTTTTGTCACATTAACTTTATTTTGTCATCCAGAAAGTATGATTTTGCGTCAATGGCAATGAAAGTGAAAATGAATTTCACAAAGATTAGTAACATTTAGAGCTGGGCAATATACAAAAAAAGAAAAATAATCACGATTTTCTTGGGGCCAAATCACAATTTTGTATTTATCACGATACATGTAGAAGTGAAGTAGAAAAATGAATCATATCGCAGTTGTTCTAGTTCTTGTTTTGGAAATACACAAAGTTAGAATATGTAGTGTGTCGTCTATCATTAAAACTGTTAAAATGACCTGAAAAAGAGACAGACAGCAGAATGGCAGAGCAATATTTCAACACTTTGGGGTAATTTTATGTGCCATTTACGTTCTGTGCGACACTTCTTCAACGATCAACCTTCAAAGACATTTAAAACAAAATTACAGAATCTCAATATGTCAATTTGACCAAAACGGCAGATGAATCACAAATCAATGTTTATCACCACATTGCCCCGCCCTGTTTAAATTGCGTCTCTAATCTGACCAAAAGTGTTATTTATTGAAGATTAAACAGAAATAATTCACGATTGTACATCCCGTGTTCTCCATTTGCCCCAAAAACCAACCAGTTCAGAGTCATGTAACCTTTAACATGAATCCCAACCTTTTTGGTACAAGCTAACTAAGACATTCTCTTCATTTCTATATTTCTATATTTCATACGCAGTCAAACAAGTTGAAACCTTCATCACAACACATCACAATAGACATGTTTTTTCTCATGTGACTACGGTAATCTCTTGACAATTTGCTCAGCAGGTGTGACAGTGTTCTGAGGAAACCCGAAACGCTCTACACCTCGGAGCGCGTTTGTAAACAGCGACACATCAAAAACCCGCGGTGGATGTTGACGTGTTGCCGTAGAAACACAGCAAACCCTCTCTCTCTCTCTCTCGCCGGTGCTGCACGTTCATGTCGACTCAAGCATGTGACGGCATTCTTCTTCAACGCCTCAAGGTTATCTCCACTTCGCCTTCCTACTGATCCTTTGACTTGGCTACAAAAAGGTTGTTCTCCGTCCGGCCTACGCAAAATGACTGTTGCTTTTTTTTTCCACTGCTGCTAATGTTGTTAGTCAAATTCCCAAAAGCGATGAGGTTCTGTAAAAGTCAGTGTTGGAACGGTCTGCTACTAAAAGAGGAGGAATTTGTATCAGTGTGCTTTTCTCAGAGCAGTGTCAGCAAGTTGTAGGGAAGTCAATGTTACTATGAGTGGGCTGCTGCTGGTAAATCTCCAAAATGGCAGAGTTCATTTAGTTATTTTAAACAAGTGGAAACAATTGGAGTGGGTGAGACGATCTTCTAATGTGAAGAAGCAGTTTTTGGGCTTTAAACTGTAAACACATGGTACACATTTGTATTGCTTTTAGTACATTGTTGTGGTATTGCACAGGGGGAAAAGATATTTGACATTGTCTGGGTTTGAGAGTGCTGGAGAGGCTGTATTTGCAGGTTTACGTCCACTACTCATCAATCAGCCCCAGGGCAGATGTGGCAAAACAACAGGCTTCGTATCTTCCAGTGTGACTGAAGGGTGAATGATGAAGGCCTTTGAGAGGATTAAGAAGTGTGCAAAGAGAAAAATACTGAGATTTCGAACCTTTATCATAAATATTAATGATCATAAATGTAAAATGAGATTGTTTGGATGAAGAATTGTTTACTGAAGATCAAATTTTACTAAGTTACCAATATGACTGACTCTACTCTCTAACAGAAACACCCACATCAGAGCAGCGTCTAATCTTATTCAGATAAAATGGAGTTTTCTGTGTTTGTGACTTTGAGTCGTCCAGTGACAGGTGTGATCTAACCGTCCATTAGCCTGAGACTGGGGGCCATCTGCCACGGGCGCTACACCATATCTCCTAGATCCACCCACGGGGGCTGTAACATCATTAATTAGACTCCTAAAGTGTTGTAATGTGATGCTCGGCACCCATTTCCATGTCTAGAGTGGCTTGTTACCATAGAAACCAGACAGAATATGGCTTTAACCTTGTGGGAGCACATTCTTTTCAGAAGGAGGCAGCTGGGACACTTGCATATGAGGAGGAAAAGCCTATGTACCTGTGAGGATGTTGTCTGTGTCCAGCTCCATGTTGATGTTGTTCTTTTTGGCGATATGTCCCATGATCCATTTGGAGCGACCATATTGCTGAGTGGCCAGTAGCCAGCGCAGTGACTCAGGGAAGATCCTGGAAAAGGCGGGGCACAGGTTGTTATCAGGGAAACTTTTGTTTCGATAGAGTAGGTCATTGTTGACACATTTGATTGCATGAGCTAAAACAAATCTGTACATAAATGCTCAGTAGACCTGGTTAATCCAGTTCTTATCGTCACATCATGCAGCAATACAGACAGATACAGATATATGCCTGGATGTTACTATAATAACCTGGCAGTTTCAAATGTCTTTTATGAACACACTTGGAAGAGGATGTAGTCTGAAAGTAAAAGACTGTGATTATTAAAAATATACTAACTGAAAGTATACAACGTAATAGCTGTGTTCCTAATATTATGTTGATGTCATATTCATGAGTTTCATTTTATTTTTAATTATTTTTTAATTGAGAAAATAGAGAAACAGAGAAAATACAAACTGTGTATTGTTTGAGATTATCGTTTTTAGAATAATGCATCCAAATGAAAAGAAAATACAAGGTTAGAGCACACCTGATCCATAATGCGAGTCCCATTTCGTCCAGTTTATATCGAATTTGTCCATTTCCAAGTTCCGTCCATATGTGAATCATATTCAGGAGTTTCAAGTATTGTAAAATTAGCAATTGAACATTTAAAACACAATCTTCCATCTTTGAATCATCAAAAGTCTTCGCCCATAACAGGAAGTGACTGAAAGCGATGATTGGCCAACACCGCAGCGTATGCCGCTGATACAGTTCAGAACTATCATGTTTAACACACTTCCATTTAAACCATTAAAAATAATACTAGCTATTGCACACCAAACTACTCTTTCCTCCACACTCCATACTCTCACAGTGGAAAAACCCGTTCCCCTGCAGTGGTCATGATGTTATGTCTAATCTGTGTATGTTTTCATCTCTAAGTGTCCAGTTACTGTCCACTGCCTAACAAAACCAGCTACCGTCGCTAGTGCGCTTATCATCTTACACTGCTCTGCTCTTAACTTGTTTCCACAAATCAGCAAACTCAGACGACACGCAGAGCTTTCCCAGCCCAATCAGCTGTATGTTTCCAAACAGTAACGTCAGAGCATACTGTGCCCACACGCTGCTCGTACCTCTGGAAGGAAACAAACAAGGCCAATACTTCCATAAAACATCCAGCAGTTGTATTAGTCATGATACTTTTTGCCCTTTGTGCGATACCGAACAACGTGAGGCATGAACAGTCATTGTTCTGTCAGTTTTACATTAGTCATATGTTTGGTTAGTCTGGTTTCCACATGTGACAACCAAAGAGGAAAAAGTAGCGTTATAAATCATGTTTATTACAGCGTTGGTGAATTTAGTGATAAAAGGGAAGGCTGGGTAATTAACTTTAATCGCGATAGAGATTCAGACATGTCTAAATGTCAATGTTCATCGTGTTATGTTTTGATTTTGTGTTTTTTATCAACTTTTTGTTTAGCCAATCTTTTGTCAGTAAAAGCATGTGGTTTGGAGTTCAGACTGTTTATTGTATTGTTTATGATCATGATAATACTGAAAGAGATTTTTGTTTTAAGATGATAGACGACTGAGATCAATCAATGAGTCAATCGATTAATTCCCAGCCATTAATTTTACAATTCCTAACAAAAAACACCTGGTTAATACAAATATCATGCAGTTATTTAAATGGAACTTGAGTATGTGTTTGATGGTTCAAAAATGGGAGGTTTTTAGATTCTTGTGTGATGATGTCATACTCTCACATGAAGAACATTATTGACGGATGTAGGTTTTTTTATGGCTTCCAGAGATTCCAGAGCAGCTGATGGCCAAGTTCCTCCAAAATGAATTATTGTAAATTATTATAAATGCAATTACTTACTTATGCATTGCACTGCTCTACGTGAGAATATTATAATAAAGCAAAATTAAATCTACAGCAATGATTTTTAGACACCCACAGCCCTGTTTGGCAAAAAAAAAAAAAAAAAGATAGAGATAGAGGGTTGATAGCTGCTGGAAAGTGCAAATATCTCTCTTTGCTATCGATTAATTTATCAATATATTCACTTGAAGCCAAAGTAAGAGGAACAACAGACTGTAATGTGATTCCAATGGGAAAACTGGCCTCAGATTATCACAAAATATGAAAAATCAAGGTGGTTTGTAAAATGAAAACCTCTCAGATACATGTGAGTGATATCAGAGCCTGCGTTAAAGGCATTTGTTGTATTTTACATAATTTGTTGATTTGTTAGATTATTATAGACACAAATTAGATTTTTAGCTTAGCCAGAACAAATACTTGAAGGTTGAGCCTACATTTGTTTTTCCTTTTATCTACAGTTATATTACATATTTGTTCCTCAAATTATACTTTTTGCGATGCTCAAATACTAGAGTGAGTAAATTAGGCTTTTTTTCTCATCTTTTGTAATATACATTTCTGCCCTGACAATTCACTTAAAACCAATAGCATTTAAATCTGATCTCAGTTAACCATTGAAATTATGGCCTACTTCGTTTTGCCTCCCGTCGCCTCCAGTCCGTAATTTTGAACAATCTGATGACATTGCATTTCAAATGGGTTCAAATTACGTGATATCATCTGATACTCGGCTGCGATCATTTCAGAATGTGTCAATGCGTCAATAGTTCAACATAATCCTTTCACAGTCTGGTTTCCGAGTCCCAAAGATGTGCAGGAACAGTAAATAGCGAGAATATAACTGTATCCGGAGTCATTAGTTAACGTGAGCTGCGTGTGATGATAGTGCCACTTCCTCACCAGATGTAGGACAGCATGAGGAGCAGAGGGCACACGATAACAGCCTGTAGGACCTGCCAGTCTCCACACAGGAACGCCACAGCGGGCAACAGCAGCTGACCCCCCAGCACCACGAAGTTAGCCACCATGGTCATGGAGAAGCGCCACCCGGGCAGGCACAGCTCGATCCCTGCAACACAAGGAAAACAGTTCACTCAGCGGGATTTTAATGACTTTGCTTCTGTTATAGAATGGAAATATTATCTTGCAAATGTTTAGAAAATTGTTAGTCCAAATGCTATCAGATTTTATGGGGGGGT
This sequence comes from Eucyclogobius newberryi, assembly GCF_026437365.1. Lineage (NCBI taxonomy): Eukaryota > Metazoa > Chordata > Actinopteri > Gobiiformes > Gobiidae > Eucyclogobius > Eucyclogobius newberryi. The sequence continues at coordinate 23,914,527 of NW_027315746.1, forward strand.
TTTGAGGCGGTTGGCTGGAAAATGGTAAACAAACTGGATGTAAACATGCTGATTAGTAAACCGGGTTGGATACTGATCACGTCGAAATGTCAGACGACAATTAACTGTAGCTCAATGATTCTCAAAATGTCAACACCAAAAACCACCTGAGAAAACATCTTGCAGAGTATCCCCAGATGTAAGTCAAAATGAACTAAAACAGGACAATATAATGCCTAAATTGAGAATTAAACTGGTCTCAAGCCTTGGCTACAGTAGTTTTAAATGAGAACTAACAAGAACACAAGTACATTTGTCTCGAGTTACACATACAGCTCAACAAGTACAACCAGAAGAAGTTGGGCACCAGCAGTGGTAAACGTGCCACAGTTTGAGCCTCTTTATAGATGCCTTATTTTATCATAGTTTATATTTGACTATTATTATTGATTGTTTTATGTTGTGGCTATCGATCGCCTTGGATCCTAAGATTTACAAAACTGACGTAAAATGATGGTGTGTTCCCTCTGCCCGCTCCACAGACCTGAGCTGTGAGCGGCTCTGAAGATCATTAAAGACTCCGCTCATGTGCTCAGCCCTCTCTCATGTTAGAACAGGTATAAAAACTGCCTCATTCATCAGTCTAATAAATAATTAACCACGTGGAGTGACTTGTTCATGATGTAAAATATCTTCTATATGTATGTATATGAATGATTGATAACCAAAGAAACTTGGAACCTGAAGCAAGGTTCTAGTTAAAAAATAACTAGTAAATTAATTAAAATGAACTACTAAAAGAAACTAGTCAAAATTAGACCCTACTGACAATATGGCACTAAACTTATTCTGATTCTGATTCTATAGCTCTAACTAAACATGTATTACTAAAACATGTATTATATAAGATTTATTTTTCTAGCCAGCTCAGTCTTTGATGAAAGTGACAGATGAGCAGGAAGTGAACAGCTCTAGAACAGAACTGGATAATCAGAGCATGAACTAATCAGAGAAAGACAAAAGCAGTGACCTCTCGGTTGAATTCATTAAAGGGGCTGTACACAATTGTGTTCATGTGATAACATTTGTCTTGAACTAGTACAAATATACTCTAATAGCAGCTCTTCGGGTCAAAATGAGGCCGCAGTGTGCTGTTTACATCTAATTATGAAGCATTTTTATCTGCTCTGAACCAGGAAGTAACTCTGGTGGGCTGTTATCATGCAAGTTGTTGTTAGCGTTGGCAAACTCTGCTCTGAAAAGCACTTATAAGATAATTGCAGCAGGAATATGTTTAGAATTTGGGATTTAAAACAATACTTAGGGACTAGAATTTGAAAAAAGTCCCGGCTTCTTAATCTCAAATTAACTATTATTTCACATTTTTTACAATTTCATAAAACCCATACATATAGAACCAATACATTTAGAACACTGAAATAATGATACAATTGATATGAATTAAATAGAGATAACTGAAGGAATCTAAGGGAAAACAAACATTCTAAGCACATTTAGTCCAAGCATACAATAGAATCAAACAGTAAGAACACTTTGCAGGCCGAAGGGGACAGGTCAGCCTTTAAAGTGGTTTTGGTCAGACAGGGGACGGGCCGAGGCGGTGGGCGGCTCTGGGAACTACAGAAAGAGCTCCGTTGTGCTCCAAATGGCACCGGATTCATTCATCCCGCGATTAGCAAGCCCGCCACACACACAGCCACCCGCTACTGCACCCTTCACTCGCAATAAGCAAATCCCACGTCCGGCTTCATTAGACCCTTTTAGTCCACATCTTTGTTCCTCGTGACTGCGGAGGAATGTCCCCTACCAGGGCTTTCAAGGTGACAGGGGCCAAGCACAATACGATGGCACTTTTGCTACGTTCGACTGGAGAAAAAGAGCAGAATCACAATTAGCCGCGGCCCCCTCGTGCGGACGTGAATAATGCTCTGTGTTCTCGGAGACGCCGTCACAGCTGGAACGACGAAGGCGACGGGAGCGCGGCGTATGAACCAGCTCACCCCGAGAGAGCGGCGGGAGCGCGAGAGGAGCAGGGGCCGCTTCACTGGGCCCGAACAGCGTGGCATTGGAATTCCTCGGTTATGGACAATGTGTCATGTGCAGGGATCAGGCGATGTGAGCTGAACAAACTGTGGTGGGAGACGGGGCGAAGCGTGTTTTACTCCATGTGCGCTGAATACAAAAATATGATACATTTCAGCTTGAATAGCCGTTTGTGAATAGTTCAAACAGTTTCTTTTTCGCGGTGCAGATCTGTCAAGTGCACCTGCCCCAAAGCCCAAACCTTAACTTCAATGACCTGCACTTCTTAAACCTAACACGAACCTTATACTAATTCTGATTAAAAAAATATATATATTGTAAAAAATGCAAAGTGGTGGTTGTGAGGCGGAACTGGTTACTGTATCCAAAATGTACTATTCTATTATTGTAGTATACTAATGTACTACTCTATTGTTAGTGTTCTTGTAAAAAATGAAGTTATTGTATCCAAAATGTACTATTCTATTATTGTAGTATACTAATGTACTACTCTATTGTTAGTATTCTTGTAAAAAATGAATATTCACAGTCTAACACAGCCTATTTCTAACTTCTAGCGGAACTTCTCTCATCACTTTTTTGGATATTCGGTCTTCTTGGGTTGTAATGTAACACGACTTCCCACTTTTACTACCGTTTGAAGCGTTAAAGTGCTCAGAAACGCCCTGAAAAACATCACCTATCCACAAGCTCAATACCATAGCGTGGAACATTCCAGTCAAAACCAAAGAAAAGTACGATACCATTAAACATACACCAAAAACTACTCATTGATAATCATAATTTAAATATTTTTTACATTATTTTTAACCTTTGACAGCGTGTACATAAAATAACCCACTTTGATGTATTCTGTTGACTCCAGCAAACCCTAAATGTGCCTTTACAAATGTAAAGTATCAAAGAAAAAACAAGTATCAGTGTTGATAACTGATGTCACGCATGTCGATGAAAACCAATCAGCTGATGAGAGGGGTGAAAGTCATGTGACTGTTTTGTGGCTCCACACGTCGCGCTTTTAATGTGAAGTGAATCGAGCACAGTTGCTTATAGTCAATACTAAAGTTATTATTGGGAATATTATGGCACCGCGGGGAGCTAACGTCAAGTCTGCCTCATCATTTATTCACTTTAACAGACAAATACGTCCTTAATCGTATTATATAACAGCATTAACGGTGGCAAATAATTGGATAACGGCCTTACGTAGTGATCAGCGAGTATGCTATTGTACATAATGTTGTATAAGCGAGTATAATATATATGAACGTAGCATTATAAGGATTGCCTGCGTCGTTTTAGAGGCTAATTCTGAATATCTAAAACAAGTGAGGCGTACTTCAGCTGGTGGAGCCACACAATGCAACGTCTGAGCAACTTATTCTTGCTGACCCTAATCCTTTCCATCCCACTAGATCAGCATCCCCACAATGCACCGCTGCAGCCTCTGTCCCACTGACATCAATCTAGCCCTCGAACTGACACCACACATGCACCACTCCAAAAAGTACACGCCGGTTAAATCAGTTCAGTTCTGGTCCAAGTAACTTAAAGGTGTAATAGTAATTGTACTGCCTAAAAATATCACAAAAAACAAACGTTGGCCTTCTTGTCTCCATGGAGATAGATCTGTGTAATGTCATATTGAGGAACATTCCAAGCTTAGCAGGTATATGTTTGGGTCACGTGAACGTTCCTCTTGACAGGAAATGACACTGAAGGTAATTGATAAAAGTTACAAAAGTTTGTTGTGATGTGTTGTTGAAATGTGGCGTTTTTAACATTAAAAAAGACATTTAACGAGTTTATAAATTAGTAATAAGTTTTATGCAGCTAAAATCTGGAACAGTCTTCCTGAAGATGTGAGACAGGCTTCTACTCTGACAATGTTCAAATCCAAGCTAAAAACAGTTCACCCTGGAGAGACTCAGACACAAAAGCAGAAAAGATGTTTTAGCGAACTTTATTGCAAAGTTTATTTGGCGCTCAGACCCCGGTGGAAGGCGTAGCGATCATGGGCACTCCATGATCTGATTGAATTAGATACCTTCCCCCCGGAGCCTGGAGACTGGTGGTGGTAGATGTGGAGAGAATAATAGATGCAGAGGAGGAGCAGGGGAGGTGGTGGGTCGCAGATACGGTTTGAAGCGACTGAGCCATCAGCCTGAGCGCTTAAATGCCACCGCCTGTGCGTTGATTGGAGCGGGGAGGAGTGACTGAGAGCGTTAATTGGGGATGAGGAGCAGGTGTAGGGGCCATGACGCAGACGTCCCCCGTCCTTTTACCAATCCTTCTTGGCCGGGAAAAACTGCATAACCTCTTTGGGATAAGCGCAGAAACCTGGAAGAGTCCATGGTGAAGTGAGGGATCTGACTCTCACAGACGGACAGGCGGACGCCCGCTTGAGTGCCATGATGGCGCTGGGGAGAGGGGTCCTTCCATGGAGGCCGACGCCGATTTAAGTTAGGTCTTCCAGGTGAACTTACGCAGGCTTCATTTTTGTTTAGCTGTGCATATGACTGAAAGGATTTTTTCTTTGCACTCTTCTCTTTTGTTTGTGATCTTATTAGTTTAGACAATCAGTTGGATTGATAATTTTTAATTTAGTTTAGTCATTGTATTTCTGTTTCTGTAATTTCTTTGTGATTTGAATGCATTTGTCCTGCTGTGTGAAGCACTTTGAATTGCCTTGTGTATGAAATGTGCTCTACAAATAAACTTGCCTTGCCTTGCCATAAATTTGTTACAACCACATTTTCTTATAATTTGTTTACTCAAAGTTGTACTGTGAGTGATGCATACATAATCCTCTATTGTGCTTCACTTACCCCTATCCCCGCCCACATCCCTGTACTTAGTTGTGATTATTTGACAAATTCAGACTCCAAAAGACTTGTGTAGGGGCAAAATGTAACATAGTTCTGCAGTTTTGAACAGGAAGTCAATGGACTATTATTAAACAGTTTACGATCAATATAGCGGTTTACAATGAACAAAATGTAAACTGATCTGAAAAACAAAGCATAATCTCCTTTAATATTTAAAAAAAAACAATGGGAGCAAAAAATTCCATCCTATAATCTTGTTACCAAAGTTACCAATGTTACTGAAGGGCAGTGTGACCTAAATTGCATCATCAAAGCCCGTAACCAATTAGTACTATAATCTCTAAAGACGATTTGTCCGTTTCACTGACTAAAGGAAAATTACTGTTTGAGAAATCCCATTGTTCAAGAGATGGAGAGAGAGAGAGAAAAAGACCACTACGAGCACTTAGCTGAACCCACAGGCTAATGCAGCGACCTTTCACAGTCACGTGACCTTTTAGACCACTCGCACGAAGGGAGAGTGGAAGCCTTTATAATGACCATACTCACAGTCCAGATGTAGGGGGCAGTATTGGGGGGAATCACTCTAGAAAAGTTGTTTACAGCTCTTCAGAAGAACATACAACAAGGGAACAAGGGACGTGACGGGTCATGTTCCCGAGCGCCCCGGGACAGGGAAATAGACCTTCTGTTTACTGGTGTTTGAACTTTTATCATGATATAAGGCTAAAAAGTGCAGGGGAAAATCACAGTTTAATTGTAATGTTTCTGACAATGTGACTAGAAAAGAACAGGTTTGTAAAGGTCTAAACTAAAATGATTAGCTCTGAAACTATGACATAACATAACAAGCCAATTATAAAAAATAATTGAAGTGGTAGATTTAACACTTACTGAATCAAAATGTCAAAAAATAATAAACAATTTTTCATTTTGATCAATAATACACTTTATGAATATATATTCTCAATCTAAAAGTCAATTTTTTTTCCAGTATTTTCAATATATAAAAAGTCCAAATATACAGTACAATAGACTAGTTAGTAAGTGGCAGCCCTAAATATTATAATATAGTTTATGCAGCCTTTCAGATTCATAGTGACCTTGTAATAAATCCTTCAGCATTAATCTTGACAATAACAACCTTTGCATCTTCTTATAACAAAACACTTTGGAAGAGACGTTAGCACATCCCAACTAAGAAAGCATGTATCATAATAATGTTCTTTTTTCATATATTTTTCCACATAAAGACTATAATCTCACTATATACTTGCAGCTGACTCCCAGGTTTAACTCTGCCTGAGGCTCAAAGCTGTTGTAACAGGCTCCAGCCATCTGCACTTCTAATACCAATAAACAAAAGACTCAACTTTAACATCCTTAAACTAGTGCGACGGTCTAAAGCGCTTTGATACCGTACATAAAAGACACTAGAATAGCACGTGTTATTCATAGTACTACATGTGTTGTCAAATTGTGAGCCAGGTGAGTGTGTGAACTCCTCCGGGGCCGTGACATGTGCTTTATGTAACACAAGCGTGGAAGCTCTGAGCCCTGTGATCCCACCCGGAGTTATTTCAATTGGATTCACTCTTCTTTTTTTAAACATGAACTCATAAAAAGTGTAGCGTCTGAATATCTGAAGAAGGCTTGTACTCCAGGACGTCAGACCTGTTCAGCTATGTCAGGTATGTCAGTTATAAAGTTGTCCCGGATGAACAGAGAGTGTGTAGTGCAAGAAGATAGTTTACATAGAAGTCATGTTTTTCTTGGCGTGTTGTCATGATAATAACGTTTCAAACTCGATTTTGATACGAAGAAATGTACTCGATTCTCTATAGCGCTTTTGATATGTCAATGATAATCAAACAATGCTATTTTTAGGCCTAGTTTAAGGTTTTAGACAAGGGTAAATCCAACTTCGTCCTGTTAATGTGGATTATTTGGTCTGGATACTTCATTCTAATGTTCAAATTCAAACTTTGCTCCCTTCATGTGGAAAAAAACACAGTTACTTCAATAAAACTAATTTTATTGAATGTTTTTTGGGAATTTTATTTGGATATTCTGTTTGTTTGTATAATTTATGTTGTATTTTAACAGCGTCCCCTTGAAAAAGAGGAGTTTTCCCTGTACAAATAAATAAAATGAAAATGAAATGAGTGTCTAGGCTTTGTTTTTAGTTTTAGTATTGATCGGTATCTGACAACTTATTTTGACAACTCTAGCATTTTCTTGTCTCCATGGAGATGTTATTGCTTTAGCCTCTTTCACAGTTTTAGCAATAAAACACCTGCAGCTGAATTATAACTGATAATGTTAATGCCATACTGTGGAACATTCCAGAGTCCATAACTGGGGCTGGACCATTTGGGATTAATATATATATATATATATATTTTTTTTTTTTTTTTTTGACAAGCATTTCAATTGCAATTTCAGTTTGAATTACTAAGTTCACATGATAAACTGAGAATAAAAGATAAAGACATTGAACAGACCTATGAGATGACTAGTGCTGTAAATCTTAAGTTGTTTAGTCGATTAATTGGTCGATGGCTTCTTCTTAGTCAACTAGGCCTGCAACTAACGATCATTCTGCTAATCGATTAGTCTAGCAATTATTTTTCGATTAATCAATTAGTTGTTTAGAACGTAAAAGTCACAAGATGAAAAGATTTGTTCTAAATTAGACCAGATGAAGCTGAAGTGAAGCCGTTTGAGGTTCTTGGTGGAGCACATTTTACAGACAAAAGAGTCTTTTCAGCAAATACACAACATTTGCACATTTTCCGCATCATCATCAGCATTTCAGACCATCGCGGCTCAATTTGAGTCATAAAACTTCATTTCTCAGCTCATGTCATGCTTTGGAACCTCTGTATAGACCAGTTAAGGATTATTCGATTACTAAATAAGTTGACCATCATTTAACTAATCGATTATTTAACTGTTCAAAAAGCCAAATTGATTTCAGTGCAATAAAAATACAGTGCCATCACTTCTTAAGCAAAACCCTCTCAACTAAACTGTTGTTACTATGTGTAGAAGATGCATTTGTATCACGCCAGCTTTATATCAAATGCGAGTCAGATGCGGTTCGGGACGAGCTTTTCTGTCACATACAAACACAGCAAAGCCTGATAAAAACAACCCTCAGCTGTATTAAAATAAGCTTTCATCAACTTGACTGGCACATGTCACATATCTGTGTCTACGTGTTGCTCATCACTTCTGTCCTCTTGAGTTGCAGTGTGTTTACAGATCTTACACCTCATTTGATGTGATAATATGATTTCTTTTTATATTATTTTCATGCATCACATTGATTGCTCTCATAACAATGGTCCATGTACTTTTGCCCTGCTCCACTTTTGACATTCTGCCTCTATCTGTCCCGCTCAATGCTATTTTCTGATCGGTTGAATGGCCTTGAACACGTCGCGCCTCATTGGCTCCTAATTCTGACATTTGTGTTTGCTGACAAGGGCACTCGCGCTGTCAGTCTTAAACGCTCATTATCTGCGATCCGGCTTGACTTTGACTGGTCAGCAACGAGTAGATGTCTACATTCCGTTCTCTTCACTGTTCAGTTTTAAATGTGACTTTCGAGGCCACGGTCTGCCAGTTCTTCGCATTGGAGTTCACATTAATTTGGTCTCGTTTGAGTTTTTCGGCCCTTTGCGTGATCGTCCCTCTTCGTTGGCGTTGGCGTTGGATTGAGGTCGGGACGTGACACGGGCAGGACATGCAAAACGTCCCACTCCGGCTCCTACAGCGTGTGTCGCGTCGTGTCCCACTTTGCGCGATCGGCCCATAAACATGCAGCTGTAAGTCATAGTGTTGCGGCTCGCTCAATTTACACAGAGAGACGATATGTGACGTTGTAGTGATTGGTGTGGCACGGTGGCCTAAGAGTTGGGACCAAGTGCACATTCACTGCAAATTTGTTTGACCTCAGTGTGGTTGGTTTGAGTTCGAGCTCAAACAAGTTGCTCAAGCACTGTCCTGTTTAATTAAACGTAATAAAATGTGCCAAGAAAGAATAAATGCAAGTTAAGGCAAGAGTGCTGAAAGAATTGACAATATAATCCTGTCTCCATGGAGTATTTGTAAATTCTTTCTTCTCCCAATACAATTATTAGTCGACTACAAAACAAATTGGTTGACTTAAGGGCTGCAACAAGAAAGAAATAAACTGATCAAGCTATTATATAAGTGTAATAATAAAAAATAGAAAAATGATTAAAAAAAATATTTAAAAACTAAAATGAAGAAAAAGTACATAAAGAAAGAAAGTAAACAAAAATAAGTGGAAGGCAAAAATAGGGTTAAGAAAGAAAGATTGCATAGAAGAGAAGAAGAAAGATAGAGGTGGGGAAATAAAAAACAAGCAGAGGTGAAGGATAAAGGATAGAGAGACAATATGAAGTAAAAGACATGGGTTTGTACTTGTTTGCAGCTGAAGTGGAAAATGATCTGCCAAATTCTAAATGCTAAAGCTCATAAGCCGCACATCTTCAAGCTAAATGATCAAACTTCCACATAAGACTTCACTTGTCGACAAAAAATCTAATGTTTGGATAGTAATAATATTTGTGAAGACTTTACAACACAAGTGCACCAAAATCCAAAGCACTGTAAACCAGACCCAAAGCCATCTCGCTTTGTGCTTTATCAGGTATATCTAAAGAATTTCAACTATGTCCCAGATATTTACCGCAATATTTGCAATATCCCTCTGCAGAACGTATTTTATCAGAAAAGGTTCAAAGGACTGATGCAGGACTCTGTCGTGTGGCGTGACAGCAGAAGGTCATGTCACACACAAACAGAAATCTTGCATGTTGGGTCATCCAGGTTGTGGAGTTTATAAGGAAGAGGTGCCGTGAAAAAACAAATGAAGGCAAACTGTGTCACGCTGCTGAGTTCCGGAGGAGGAAGTATGTGCAGGAATAGCTTTGTGTGCACAAAAGAGAACTTTAACCCTGTTTGTGGAGGAACAGAGTATGCCCGATCCATTTATCAGACTGTAGCGCGGAAGACAGCGCCTGGTTAGCCTCAGCGTCAGGAGGAAATAGTTCATGTTTGGAGTTTCTATAGCAACTTTTTGATTTTATTAACAATTAGCATGAATGACTATGACAGAATTCTATGTAAATAAATGCCTATACAATCCTTGCTTTGTTGCTGTTGTTTTCTATTCACAAGAGACAGACGTAGGGTTATTTACAGCTCAGCTCACATAATAACAATATCAATATCATTACATTCAGCACTTGGTATCAGGGATGTTGAGATTAGTTGGTTAATTGATCAGCTTGATTATTCAGGACACAGTATAATCGACAAAAACTAAAAAAGGGAAAAATCTGGAAAAAGTCTACAAAAATAAGTACTTGTGAGTATTTATAGCATTAAGTTTTCATTTAAAACGTTTGCTATGATAAGGAGGGATGGTATTACGTATGGTATGTGTATGAAGAATGGTCAAGGATTTAAAAAATACATTTTCATGATGTCAGTATTTGAGAATAATTGTATAATTGTAATATTTCTGCACACAATAACCATAACATTAAAATTTGATATTGTGACATGCTTATTTGGTATAACTGGAACCTGGAACTAGAGGCAGGAGCAATTGTTGTTTTGGAGATGTGGTAAATTTGAATATTGTGTGTATCATTTATCATAAAAACTATTTAAAAACGGCTGCTAAAAGAGACCAAAACAAAAATATTACTTGATGTGTAATGTTTAAACTAAGGTTATACAGTGATATACATTTTTCAGTTCGTGCACATTTTCCAGGCACATTTTAGCATATTTTTGATAATATTGTCATTGTAAAAATCCAAAAGAATATTAAGAAGATAAGCCCTGTTGACAGTTCATCCACCAATACTAAAATATTCCTAATTAAGCACGAATTCTTCCCTTTTGAGTCCTTGCAATTAGTTCGCTACACTCAAATACAGCCTTGTAGCGGATTCTGCCACCAGATCAGGGAATTGCGCCCTCAAACGCGAATCCACCTGACAGCTTAGTTCTTCAAATATACACATACACACACGACTACAATACGACAAGGCATGCACCAAACGCACACTTGCAGCATCCATCACCGTGCACCGTCCCTTGTGTCTCGTCAGCGTGCTTGAGATTAATGCGCGTGGAAAAGCGGAGGGCGTCGGTGAGAGATAGCTCCTCATTATAGACGACACGGCAGAAACAGCAGAGAAGACCAAAGCGCCACGGCCCGGAACACCCAACTAAACACGGGACTGCTGGGGGGGGGGTCTCCGTGGGAAATCCAGTGCCAGAAGAGAGGGAACAGACATTATGCAAAACTGCAGCGCTGACAAGGCAGTACACAGATGGGAATAAGGCTCTTTCTTCTCAATGTTAAAGAGACACAGCGAGCATGATACCGCCCGGCTAATTCTGGCTGCCTCCGAAGTGCGGATCTCTGCTCTACGGAGAATTAAATCAATCAATATTTAAAGAGCACGCAGCAGACAGCTAATTACATCACAAGTTAAAGGAGCCATATTATGCTTTTTTTTAATAGGTCGTCAGCTTTGAACTACAACATAAATAGATCATCACTTTTCATTTTGTTAATTGTAAACTGCAATATTCATCTAAAACGGCTTGATAATAGAAAAGGGTCCATTGACTTCCTGTTAAAAACTGCAGAGCTGATAAGCCCCGCCTCTTCACAGTCACATCTCACTTCCACAAGCAGAGGACTGTCACTTGCATGTTTTCATTTTTGGGAAAATAGCTACGCAACATTTTGAAAACGCTATGTGTTTAACTCGGAGTCTTAATATTTCAAATGAATGCTGCTTAGTACAAGGATGTGGGCGGGGATAGGGGGTAGGTGAAAACAGAAGAATATACAGGATTACTCAAATATGCATAAATCAAATAAAAGTATGTTAATGCTGATTGAAAACTATTGTAGCCTGGTTAAAAGCTTTTGAAAGTCAAATCTGAGTAATATGTCTCCTTTAAGACCTTTGCGTACAATGTAAATACCAGTACTTATCCAGAGAATGCCATGTGCCTATAAAAGTGGGTGTTTCTGTCTGGTGTTGAATGTGTTGTTGATGATGACACCACCACATAAAGTATGTAACACTTGTATATGGTTCATTATTCATTCGTATGTGATGGATTTCTGGGTAGCATGAGCTCGCCAAGTCTTCATGTTGTAGCAAAAGACAAATAACTTTGGTTCAGTGTAAGACGTGATTAGCTTGTTGACATGTTTCGGCTGCAAACTGTGAGCCATCCTCAGTCTGTCAGCCATCTTGGAAAGTTCTGAAGATGCTTTGCAGTTAGCAGCTGAAACATGCCAACAAGCTAATCGCATCTCCTTATGTTGTTTTCAGAAGGACCAGCGTTGAGCAGATTAGGACTGAGCGATACTGACAGAAATTAATATCTTAATATATTTATGGAGTATCCTGATAACAATAGTCAGACAATACTACATCAATCCAACAGAAATATGATAAACATATATTTAAATAGGGTTGCTTTCAAAACTGTATACAGCGTTATATCGTCACGGACCAATATGGGTATCGATACTGAGACACAGTATCTTTGTTATATTTTTTAATGATTTTTGTGGCCCGTAGGATTTAACAAGGTGGAATAGTCCTTTTGATCTGTTTGTGCTGCTCCTCTGGGCCGAGGTGAGAAGGAGCTGAAGCTGATCTGTGCAGAAGAAGCTGCTGCAGCATGTTCAGACCATGAAAATTGTTTGGCAAGAAACATGCAATACTTTACCAGAATGTGTTCCTTATATTTCTATTTGGCTCAGTTGATTGGATGTATGAAGTTATTAGAGCGGAATGGATTTATAAATAAGTGCTTTGTGGATAAACATGACATTTCATGCATGTTCTTATCCAGAGTAAAAACATTACCCATTTGGTACATTTTCAAGACCTTTTTTCAAAAATGTATCAGGATACGTATCGTAATGAGGGAATTGTCAATTATCAGGATATACAAGTATCGGGATATGTATTGTATCGCGAGGGTCTTATCCAGCCCTATATTTAATGTATTAGATGAGGTTTAATTATCAGACAAATGTATGTAAAAGTACCAAAATATCACCTTATACCATTATTTGAAAGTTTACAACACGAAGATTTAATTTTTCATTTCAAATTAAATTTTGAATCAGCTCTTTTAGAAGCATTTTTTTCTTGTAAACTTCCTCCATCCATTCTCCACCACCGCAGCAGCAGGTAGAAACAGCCACCTCAGCCACACAATCTTCAAATCTTCACCACCGAAACTGTTAATATATTTTATACGCTCTTATATTCAGTTCAGATTGGCCGCTAAGTATTATCTGTTCACAATTATACATAATAAAATCTACTGCCTGGGCTAACCAACTATGTAAAACTGCTTTGTTATCATGAATCTTTACGCTGGTGAACATTATGCCTCATTAACAGTCTAATAATTCACTGATAATGGGTTAGAGTTAGTCAGACAAACCATAGCAACTCAAAAACTCTGCTAGCTCAGCACACGCCCCGGAAAAAGATGATGAGCAGGTGATCCCGCTATGTCGTCCCCGAGGCGATGACGTGTGAAACAGATGCAGTGGCTTTGTTTAGTTACGGGAGCTGGCAGGAGAATGTCAGGAGAACGTCTGAGTGTCTTTATGATGCAGGGTACGTGGCTATGACGCGGTGACGCTGCCGTCTGCTGCGTATGGAACAGTAAGAGAGGCCAAGCACTGACACACGCCCAGGACTTGTACCAACACGTGCACGACGATGCAAAACCTGGAAAGTGCACTGCTGAAAAGATAGAGCTGAACAGCATTGTGTGGAGGCCGCTGAACGCACACTGCACAATTGTCATCTCACAACGACCGGCAAAGGTTATACATGGTTTATTTGAACAGCTACCATATTCATTCACTAGATGAAATAAGAAAAAACAATAAACTAAAACATGAGCTACACTATTTTGTAAAAAAATAATATATATATTGCTGATTTTCAAGTAATTAGATTGTGATGTCTGTTTAAAAAGTGGTTAAAAGTTCCAAGTGTTTATGTTAAGCATTGAATAATAATATAAGGAAAAGGAATGCTTACTAATGACTCATTGAACAAAGAGAAGATTAATTTTGTTTTTTATTAATCATGTTGATGTCTTTTCTGCCATTTGTCTGTGGAAAAGATCACCTGAGTCAAATTCTCTTCATAGTTTTTGACCTAATATCTATGTTTAAGCATATTAAAAAAAAAAAAAAAAAAAAAACTACTACTTAAATAACGGGTGAGGAGTTGGGTATTTAAGTAGTTATTAACCCAAAATCAATCAATTTGTTCATTATGAATCAAATCTTTGTTCATGCTTTATTCAAATCATTGGTAACTAGAAAGAAAAGCATGTTGAAGCGTGGCTGAAGGGCAGTATTTTCATAAAAACAAAAACAGTGGTTGTGGCTATCTGACGTGAACTTGTGATAAAAAAAAAAAAGTATGTAGAACTGAAGGTCCCAGTGCCTCAAAACACTATCAGACAGAATCCAAAGCAGCAAGTTAACATGACTCAGCGAACTCCTGTGCAATGTATAGGGGGCGTTCAAATTATAACAATGTATTATCAGTACCGCACGCCCACAAACACAGTATATCTATAGAGAGGCGAGGCTAAAAGCGCTGCCATGCATTGACAGGGTAAAAATAGCGTGTCAGAGGACTGGCTATTACTATGGGCGCTGCTATGATGTTTGCAGGTCTCTGTAGATCAATGCCATAAAACCATTATGCATTCGACCGCTTTGGATTGTGTAATGCGGTGAAGCACGGAAGCGGCACTCGAGATGAGAAAAATGCTTGCGTCAGTTCAAGAGGTGCACTTGAAACTAAAGCGCGAGGTGTGAACGCCGTAATCTAATTCTATGGAAAATCGAAGTATTTTTGTGGTTTATTTAACTGCAGATGTTGCTGTGCTTTTTAACGAGCATAAAAAACATGTCAAGAGTGATGTGTTTCAATTAAAAGCACAGGCAGCTTGGTACTTACTTACATTTACATTCTATCCCGTTCATTTTAATGGAGCAGCACATAAAAAGCTGTCGTTTTTATTGTTCATACGCCCGACACATAGTTATTCATATGTTCATCACATTTGCCAACATATAGTTTCTAAAGTTCACTTGTTACTGTAGGAAACACAAATTATCTTGTCAAACTGTCGTGACCCGTCATATTTCTGGTGTATTATTGTGACAGAATTAGATTTATTAGAAGAAATGTTTATTACATGGTTGCTAGCATGTAGGCTAATTTGGGCGCTAATCGCTAACTGTAACAAGCTACGCAGAACACTTCTACACGTTGTAATGTTTTCCAACACGGCTCGGGTGTTATTTAAGTGTGGTCGTCAGGCGCCAAAACAGACACACGCGATATTTAGAAGGTCAAACTAACTCTCCAATTGAAAAGGCGTTAGCGGTAACTCCTGGAATGGTGCTAACGGAATGCAGCGTTTGGTATGCAAACACTGGAAGGGTCTACACAGGATCTTTTGCATCATGTGTATCTTTTGCACTAATTAGTCAGAACCAAATTTGCTCATAACGTATTAACAAACACAATTTTAGTTTTCGACCAGTTGGGAATTCTGAATTCAGTATATACATGCGTTCGCGGTGACGTCATACAGCCGGGACTTCCCCATAGCGGCCATTTTAAAAGGGGTACGCGATATACAAAAACAAACACGACTGTATCCTTTTCTACGGCATAATGAGCTACGAATACTTTGATTCTTTAGACGATAACGGCAAAGCTATCATTTCTTGGTCAGTCAACAGAGCTAGCAGAACGCAGCTTTTTGGCATCTTGGCCTCATATTTCCTGGATTTCGTATGTAGTAGACGTGCTGTTGTGCCCCTTTCAAAATGGCGGACTCGGTTGCCACTGCACAAGTTCCCGGATGTATACTGTGCAATCTTGGCACATTAAAATACTCAAGAAACAATTATGACAATTCATAAGCAGCCACATCAATGCAGTGGAAGTATAAACCTTATTCAACCTGTAAAGTTATCAGATATGTTAGTACACAGTAGAAGCAATTAAACTAACCGCACGTTTAGCCTGTTTAGAGAAGACTATATACCGTATATATCTATTCTATGGTGCCAACTCTAAAGCAACAGCCACAAAACCCAGTAGCTCCACTAAGAAAATTGATAACCTTATTACATAACAGCAACTTTGAGCTCCACTTATCTAAATATCTTGAAATGAAGACATTGATTGGTAGCAGTAATGTGTTATTGAGCCCGGCCCGGCTTTAGTAGAGTTTAGTCAATACACAAGGGCTGCTGGGAAAATATCATGTGATGGCGGGTACACATGATCAGACAGGAGCAGTACACAAAAAAAACTATGGAAAAAATCTGTCAAGTCAACCTTTGCCCTGCTGACAGGGACGAAGGCCACGGGCTGTTGATAAATAGATCAATCATGGGTCTGGATTTTGCATGTGTGTGAAATTGTTAAAGTATGAGGAAGTATTTACTGAGTGTACGTCTGTGCGGCTTCTATTCTAGGTGGATGGGGAAATGTAGACTAAAAATGTGGTTTTGGTAGCGAGAAGTGATTGGTGATGATTTGGAAAAAAAACATTGTATAAAGTATTTTTTATCTGTCTTGTAATAATGGGTCATAGAATAAAACAACTTAGAGCCACTTTGGTCTCACGCAGGCCTCACTATTTTTAAACACATGACTTCAAACTACTCATGTAAAAATCAAGTGGTACTGTGTTTCCTTACTTCAATCAAAGTACACCATGTCAAATAGTCCAATACAAGTAAAAGTACTGAATTATTCACTGTAGAAATTATTGAAAGCTTTTGTGTTGCTTGTGTGTGTTGTATGTTAAAATAATAAAAATGATACAATAGGCCAGTGGTTCCCAAAATAGAGGTCGTGAGATGACTTGGAAGATGTAATTTTATCAATTATTATCACACCGTATTTAATATATTTTTTGATTGCAAATGGTATTATTTTAGTGAAATAAAATAACACAATAAACACAAATTTTACCTACATTTAAATGTTATGCAACTGCTATATAAGTATATCATTCAGTATATATATTTTCCGGAATATAAGTCGCATCTTTTGTATACCACTTGTATACTAATACTCTGGAGCGACTTATATGTGATATTATTTGTTATTTTCACACTTGCAACCGCATTTCATACTCCAGTGCCACTTATATATGTTTTTTTTCTTCTCTATCATGCATTTTTTGGCTGGTGCAATTTATAGTCCGGAAAATACGGTAAGCCTATGGTAAATTGGGTACAAAATTACACTAAAAGAAAAGAGACATGTTTGGTAAGAATAAATTGGAAACAATATTTTAACATTCATCCAATATTTACTGAATGTATAACCTCAAAAACAAAAGATTAAGCTCAAGCCAACTCTAAGTTTGACTGACTAAGCGTTCATATTGAGCCCATTATCTGTTCCTTGACATGAGTCTGTCGCAGTAACAACACATCTCACACCTCAAGTCTCTAGAGTGAGCATCATGAGGCTTTAAATGGGACAAAAGATGCTGAAAACTGCTCCACAAAAGCACTTTGTACTTGGAGCATTTTTTTTTTGTGGTGTATAAAGTATAATAATTATCTTTCAAACGTAGAGGTAATAAGTGATAAGTACTCAACTAAAACACAACTCAAGTAAAGTACAGTTCTTCAAAGTGTACATTGACTTAGCTACTGCCCAACACTGATAAAAATGAAGATAAGTTTTGTGTGGAGCAGGACCACGCCTCACACACACCTCTTCCTGGCCCTGCCAGACTCATAAACCGCACTCCTTTTCTCTCTGTCTTCTCCTTTACGCTGTCGTCTTTTCTTCTTCTCACTCTTTCTTTCTTTCATGTACGAGGGGGGCACGAAGCCGGAGTCCGATTGACCCAAATCGACCTTCGAATATCACTTTGTCTGCCTTGATCGTCGTCTTCAGTTTCATGCATAATAAATTGATATCTACATTGTACTCTAAGACATTTTATAACGTTGTGTTGTATTTGTGCTGGATATTTACTGTTATTAGGGCTGCATTATATATCGCAATCAAATCAAAATTGTAATCTGAGTTGGCGCAATGATCCAATTGCAAAGAACAAAAAAGTATTTTTATAGAAAAATCTGGTTGTACTTGTGATTTAATCCTCTATAAACATTCAGTTTATCAGTTCATATTTCAGTCTTTCAAATGTCAATGCTCTTGGACTTGTTAATAATGTGCACTCTGGACAGAATCCTACTTTTTAAACAGATCTGACTGCAGTTAATACTTTTTTTTCTGCAACAGTCATAATTCAACTCAGTCTGGCAATATTTGAGTCTTTGTATAAATCTCTATGGAGAGTCATAAGCTAGTGATTATGACATCCTTTTGTGCATTTTTGGTGTGTTTAGCTGGTCTAAATAAGAAAATGAATGGACTGGACTGTGATACAAACTGTGATATTGCTTTTAACAAAAATCAAAACACATAATTTTAAATAAATAAACAATATTTCTACATCTCTAAAAATCAATGACTAAAGCACAATAAGCAGGTATAAAGAAAATATTGCCATTTTTGCATCAACTGTAATCAAATTTCCATTTCAAGATCATTCAATCTGACAAGCTTAACTCAGTTACGCTCGACATCCGACTGAAGGACTATGAGTGAGTTGAAGCTGAAACACAAATTCAACATGGCAGATTTGATGCTCGAGACAGAGGTTGTCAACTCATGGGCCGATGTCAGCGTCGTTTAGCTCTGGTCAGTAAACAGTCGTGGAGTAAATGCTCCCGCTTCACTTTGTGCCTCTCTTTGTCCTGAGCTCAATGGGGCCTCTCAGGATATACGGTGTGAGCTAAATTAAGATGACAAGGACATTGAAGGAGCACTGCATGTCACTGTACCCTTGTTCCTCTATTAAACCTCTGTCCGCATGAGCCAAATTGCTTTTAGGATTTATTTGTATTTTATAGGAAGTATTATGGGTCTAACAAAACATTAAATCACGTTATTGTATTGCAACACAAGACGTATTTAATGATATGCTAAAGAGATAATAATTGTGACTATTTTAGCAGCAGAATTATGTCCAATGTTCGATTCAATCTGTAAAAAAGTAATATATCTATATAAATAGATATATAAATGTAGAGTGATTTTAATATGGCTGTTTATATCACAATATTTGTTACTTTAGCATTCAGAAAGTTTGATTGCATAAAGCTGGGCACATCATATTGGAACAGTAATGTTTTAGAATTAAAGAAAATTATGGATTTCACAATTGTTTTATGTGTCAATAATTGTTATATCGTGATGTTTCTTCTCACAATGATTGTAACAGTAAAATTTACAGCGATATCCCTAAAATTTGCACCGTGCTGCCTGATGGTCGAGTGGATAAGCACAACACACATATGCCAGACTCCAAGTGTTGTTTTATGTTCTAAATAATATGTCATAATAAAAAAGAATAATTTGCACCAACATTTCAGTTCAATTCAGCCAAATATTACACTTTTTGAATGGTAAAATGCCCTCAAAACATTCTGGTAATCAGGAAGTCGATTGTTAAAAAAAACATAGATTTGCAACTATATTAGAAATCCATTACCTCGGAGAGAAAATATGCCCGAATTATAATTCTATAATTAAAACGTACCCACTCAACAATGTCCAGTTTAATAAATGTTACGTGGTCATTGCCGCACAATCACACATTTTTCTTCGAGCCGAGCGCTACCCAGCAGCTAGAAATGCCAATTAAAAACCAAAGAGCTTTTTGATTGGAGAGAGAAGGACGGGGAGGCTGATAGTGGTGCAGAGAAATGTTATTGCAGCACACACTGATGCAGTTGATTTACTCCTAACCGCGGCTTACGGCTGAATTAAGTTTAAAGATGCATCGCAAACAGGAAAAATTACACAGACGGTTGGGGTTATTCTTTGTTTTCTACATACATGAACATGATTTGTTAAAAGGGAAATATGTGAATTTTTATGTGGAGGCTCCAAAATCTTCTCTTCTAGAACCTGGAAAGTTTCACAAAATGGCTATAAAGTAGCGATCTCCATGGAGACAAGCAGGTGACACCACTACCAAACTAAGTATTTTTTGGCCACAAAAAGCACCTCTATTTCAGTCCGAGTGAAAAGTACATATACTGTGAAACATTCCAGGCAAAGCGTTGACATTTTCAACCCTCCACCAGAAAACGCACATACTGTAGAACACCTTTATTTGAACAAGAAGAGGTTTCGGATCAAAGAGAACATAAAACGTGCTGCACAACAGACACGTCGACTGTTTGTTACATTGCCCTGTGAATAGCACCAACATAATGATTCAATTATCACAGTATCGACAACGGGAAAGGCTGAAATATTGAGTAACATCACATAGAAACTGCCACGTTTGTGTTAAGAAATCTACCATTTTACAATTGTTAATATGTCATTTCTTTACGCTACACTTTCAAAGCACATGACTAAACCAAAATACTCAAATATTACTCAAGAATACCACACGTACTAGTAAACAACTGATGAAGCTCTCAAATATCTTACGAGACCTGTGAACTCAAGCGTAGGAACGACTTGGACATGAATTATTATGAGCACTTTAAAACATGGCCAAACCTTGGATGTTATGAGCCAATAAAAATGTGAGTCAGTGGATCCCGTGCCAGAGCGAATCATGCATCAAGAGTGCGGGACTTACTCAGGACGTAGAGAGAGAGGCTGATCCCGGCCAGACAGAAGCCTTCAAAGAAGCGCAGTGTGGCGAACATGGGCACGTTGATGGAGAAGGCCACGGTGAGACCAAACACCAGCATGAAGAGCACGGAGATGATCAGCACCGGGTGTCGACCCACCCTGCACACAGACGCGAGGAGGCAGTGTTTAGTATTTATTACCTTTAGTGTGGTTTGGTTTCCTTTTTTGAGGGACAAACAGTCGCAGTCCGAGCAGCTGATGAGGCTCGTGGAGAGAATCATGACGTCTTGACAAGCATTTACCATTTACATTAGCCTTGAATTCTAAATATACAATAAGGGCTGTAACAATTAAGTAATTATCATGACTAGATATCATAGACAATAATCACGGTTGTATTTTGACAATTGTAAACCTTATCTGGACTATTCAGACATTAAAATGCATACAAAAATATATGTCGGTGTAATCCCTCCGTCCAGGAGTGTTCCATTGTAGAAAAAGGTTCAGTTGTATCATCTTTTCTAAACTGAGTCCAGATGACTACAACTGAACCTTTTTCTACAACCCTAACCCTTTGATTATAGCGCACATTCGTTTCAATAAGCTTCTGCAAGACTAAAAATGATAATGTCCATCCAGTGTTGCATTATTGTTCACCAGTTGATCTTGTGTTGATGATGTGAGAGAGTGACCACTGCACAAAGCCTTCTCCAGCTCCTCACAAACACTCTCACTGAGGTTTAAATCTGCAGTAGATTAGTTTCTGCTTCTCTTTAGATGTTTCCTCTGCTTGACCCGTCTCAAACACACTGACATCTTTTCCATGGTTGGTTCAGACACTTCAGTTTGTTCAGGAAGAGAGGACCTACTGTATTTGCTTAGTAGAATCCAAGAGGCGACTTTATTTGGACACACAGAGTATTTTTACATAACAGTGGTCAAATCAAAATGTCAAAATCAAAATATGTATTATCAATAATACACTTTATTGGTAAATGTTCTCTATCTAGAAGCATCCAGTTACTGTATTTCAACATTTATTTGGTTCAAAATGTATTTAAAAAGTATCAATGTCAAGTAATTGTATATTAGATTTTGTATTTATTTGTTATTCACTAAATATTGAATACCTTAAGCCTGTTTGCCCATTCATAAAAGTCACTGCACGTTACTGGACAAAAAGTATACATAGGGCAGTGTCAGTCTGTGACAAACGCACACAAATACAGTCAATTCCAGCTTTAGTTTCCTGGTCACATACTGCACTTGATCTTGGGAGCTGTTTTCCACGGGTAGGATTTGTTTGCATTTATATTACATTATTACAGTCTTGGCTACAGTGATATCATTTAAACCAGGGGTGTCCAAACTTTTTTCACTGAGGGCCGAATTCTGAAATTTACACGGAGCAGAGGGCCACACACAACCCGACAATGAAGTGAACCACTGGACATTTTGCATTTGACCTAGTTTTGATGCACTTCCACGCCTTTAATAAGACTTGGAACAATACTGTTAGGTTGGTATAACATAAACAAGTTTGAATTCGTCCAATTTTACTGTAATACATTTTATAGTAATATTACTTTTACAGTAAAACTACTTTTTGTTGTTTGGGCCAATTTAGCCGGAAACCTGAGGGCCATCAAAACTTGGTCTGAGTGCCGCATTTAGCCCCCGGGCCGCAGATTGGACACCCCTGATTTTTAACAGTAAACTTCCCCTATTTCAGAGCACACGAAGTCCTGTCTTGTAAACGTAATTTGAAGATAATAACACACATTATACACAATGAGTAAAACAACAATCTTACCAGTCAGCGAGGATCCCAAACACCAAGTATCCAAAGATGGACCCGACAAGAAGGGAGAACTTTGCAATATGGACTTTCCAGGCCGAGTCGCACACCAAACTCCACTGTGAAGACAAACAAGGACATTTTAAATCCATCTATTGTATTTAATCCTTTTGGTAAGTCGTATTTGTTGCTCTTTCACCACAGTCGGTCAAATCTAACAATCCCCCCGTGCTCGGTATGTTATCCAGTCAGAAGGAAACACATTTGCTTGCACCATTAACTTGTGAAATGTTATTTACAGTGGCCGGTACAAACATTTACTGCAGGAGGACGGTAATGAGGCAGTGGTGGCATCTGGACATGGTTTGGTTGGATGAGAGAAGTTTACAGCTTATCTTCTGCGTGCAGGCGTAAAGCAATAACAGGTACAGTGCGAAATTGATTTGAATTTGGTCCAATCGACAGAGGTAACGCAGTGGAAAATGCCCAGCTGAAATGTGGCACCTGTTTGTGAGAGGAATGCACAATGTTAGTTTGTAAGCAAGTGTTTTCACTGGAGTTTTCGGTTAAGAAAGAGAAAATGGGTGATGCAGCTTTTTTTTTTTATGTTGGAATTGTGGAGTGGTGAGTGTCTGTCGGCTATGTTCCAAAGCTGATGTCAGATAAGGGCATTTTCTCTCCTCCTCACGAGTTATTGCTGCCAAATGCGAATGATTCTCATCGCCAGACGCCAGTTTATCTTCTTTTTTTAAAAACTTTTTTTAAAGTATTCCCATTACGATTTTCAGATAATATTATCTCCAATATGAATGTGCTGAAAGGTGGTTTTAAATGTATTAAGGGAGGTTTAGTTATCAGAAATGACAGTAAAATGATCCACCAAAGTGCAGCAGTGTCACTTTACACCCTTTTTTGGACGTTTATGAAACGTTTTTTTACATTTTCATTTTTAGTCAGCACTTTTTGCAACCTTAAAGGCGTAATGGACGATTTTTCGCCGATTGAGAACTCGGCCCGACGGATCGCATCGCATCTCTCGTCTCCCGTAGATTTCCGTCTCTTCTGAGTCAGCTCGAACAGTCTTTCTCTGTCTTAATTTTATCCTGCACACTGAGGGAACTATATTATGATAGATCAATGCGCTTAGACACAGGGAAACGTGCTGCTCTCCTGGGGACGAGCCGGACGAGGCTGCAGGTGAGCAGTAGGTGCTTTTTATGATTGATACGTGGCAGGACTAATCGGCCGTCCACGCCACGAGGAAATGAGACTCAGATTTGGGCCAAAACATCGTCCATTACGCCTTTAAAAAAAACAATTACTCAATATTAAAAATGTTCAAATCTTCTTTTGCTGCAGCCAAAATATTCCTCAGGTATCCATCAATCATTTCCATCGTTGGAGTTTTGTATCTGAGATTGAACATTTTAAAGTCGAATGGAATGTTGGTGTTGGAATTAAAGTAATGAATCGATAAAAACAGAAATACGTTCTATTATTTCACTGAAACATTCACTCCTAGATGCGAATAGATACCCAAACATCTCAAATAAAAGTTGCATTACACTGACATACATTTTTTTAGGTCTTTTAGGTTGTACTTACTTTAAATATTTTTATTGAATGAATTGTTGACATTTAAATGGTTTTGACTCAAAAAAAATTGCAGATATGTTTTCTGCAATAGCTAGATCTAGTATTACTAAATAAATTATCCATACCCATATTTTTCTTTTTTTGGGGGGTATCTAATAAGTTATCAAAATTAACCAAGAATTTTACACCTGGCTCTGCCCATCATTCACATCTATTTACCAGAGATATGTGATGTTTTCACATTTTTACTTATGAAAACATTGAGTAATAAAAAAGTTTAGCCCTTTCTGATTTCTTCTAAGAGGCTTTAACCTCTCATAACCTGTGCCCCAGTGACCAGCGCCGAATGGAACGCTCCAGGATTACCGAGAGCCGAGGCGGCATCACATGATCCGGGCATGCCACTCATTCACGCTTTTAGTATCGCTGTCAGCACTGAAAGACACTGAGGCAGGCAAACTAGTTCCTCTTGTGTAATCAATGGCAAGGGCTGAAGGAGAGCGGAGGCGGGGCTAAAGTGAAAGAAGCTGCAGTGATGAGTGGGCGACTACAGAGAGGCTGAGGTGGTGACAGGGCAGTCAGTGGAAGGGAGACTGCACTGGGTCATGATGGGCAGGAAAATACAAGGACGCCTCATTTCCACGTCATGAATAGTTTAGTGAAAGGGTCTTGGTTGAGTACAGCACAGTGCATGAGCGTATAAATGTATAATGAATGTATTATAGATCTCAAAGCTGGTGACCCCAAGTGAAAATGTATGCCTGTATTTGCCTGTACCTGTATTTGGATATTAGGGGTGGGCGATATTGACAAAAATTCATTATCTTGATAACAATATTCAGACAATATTTCCATAAAATAAACCACAGAAGTCCAGAAGAAATGCAACTTTATACTATTGTTGGAGATTAAACCAGACTTTTCTGTCTTTTTGGAGCAATTTCTTTTTATGGTTTTAATTATAGACAATATACTTAAAAAACAATTGTGATATTTTTTTCACTATATCTCCCAGTTTTAGTAGAGATGTTATTGCTTTGTGTAGAATGTTCATCAGTATGGCATTTAACGTATCCCTCTCCATGGAGACAAGCAAGTTACAGGTCAAATCTGTGGAAAGACGACCCCGTTTTTCATAGTAGTTTTGAGCAATAAACACGTGCATTTAAACAAACGCAGAACCATTGTCTGTTCAAGGTCATACTCTGGAAGATTACAGGCAACGCAAGAACATCTCCATGGAGACACGCTGCATGGTAGTGGACCCCCCAACAGAAAAGTGACACAGCAGTAGTACACCTTCCTCCAGTGTCTCACATTCTCTGCCAGCGTCATATCAATCACACAGAGACAGATAAGCTGCGCCATGTGCTTTGTTCAAGGATATAAACGTTTTTTCAAACTTCACTGCTCGACTGTTCCTCCTGAGCCGCCGCTTTGTGATTCAATGTCCATAGAAACCACGGGGAGAGAGTATTCTGCTAGTCTCATCTTAAAGTGATGTGACAAGCCAAACTGCATGGTATTGTCGGATCCATTTGAATAGGAAACACATGCCAGTCTTGTTAAGAAATATTGAGTTTGAATTAAATAGAGATCAGCCTGGTCCACAGCCAATCCTCTGTCAGGGAATGTATGTGGTTTGGGGCATGTTTGGACTAATGTATACGTTTTCTGGATGGTTCGCAACCTGCTCGACCCCATGGAGACTATAAGGGAGCGGCATCAAGGCCAAGTTACAGGTCAGATCTGTGGTAAGAATGCCAAGACCTTTTTGATCAATAAAATCACCTATAATTAAATAAATGTAGAAAAATAACGCCATACTGGTGATTATTTCAAGCAAAACATTACATCTCCGTGGAGGCAAGTAGCTATTAGAAAATTTAGATAATGTACCTATAAAAAACTATTATATTCTATTTGTTATGCTAATTAAATGAATATTAAAAGCTCTTCTTTGTCTCTGATAAGAAAAAATCCTATTGTATCAAACATTGTCATCTGATTTATTTGGTCATTTTGCTTAGCCACATTTATGGAAAAAGCTAATTACCGTATTTCCCAGACTATAAGGCGCAGCTTTTTTATAGTTTTGGCCAGGATGCGACTTATACTTATGTTTATAAGGAGCGACTTATATGTGATATTATTTGTTATTTTAACACATTTCATACTCCAGTGCAACTTATATATGTTTTTGTCTTCTCTATAATGAATTTTTTTGGCTGGTGCGACTTATACTCCGGTGCAACTTATAGTCCGGAGAATATGGGTACACATATTTCTTTACAAGCTTTTATTATAACACTGTTGCGTTCAAGTCAAAAGTATATGGTTTGATGATCCAAATGCGTCATAGCCAAGCTCCTATAAGACATATGAAGAATGTCCCCACAAAACCCTTCGTTGAGTCCAATCTTTGCTGCTCGCGAGCTCTAAACTTATTTTATTACTCCCTGTCAGTCTCGTCTCGCTCATTTGTAAGTGATGAATCGCGAGTCGCTGAGTTAAATGTGTGTAAATCTATTAGGCCGACAACACAAAACAATTAGAGAGTTGGTGCAAAGTAGTCAAAATACCCAGAGTGTTCAGCCAGTTCAGCAAGTGATTGTAGAGGCAGAGATGATGAGCTGCGATTCCCATTATGGCAGATGAAAACTGGGCGAAGCTGCACATCACTGCATGAGCTGAGGAAGAATGATGGCTGGACTAGGCTAATAAACAACACAATCATCGTTATGGAAGGATGAGAGAAAACACGGAGAACGGACTGCAAAAGCACAAGGAGATTGCTGCATAGTTACTGCCTAGCAACAGAGCGTTGGCGCGGTGGCTCTCAGACTTCCAAGTGTAAGTTTTAACACGGCGGCTTCACCGAGTGTCGCTGTTAAAAAGATGCAGTTAGAATGAATGCGGCACATATTCAATGGCAGATTTGAAGGGAAAAAGCGCAATACGGTCGTAGAAGTAGTGTCAAAGGGTTGATTTAGAAGTTTCTAAGCGTTTTCACGACGAGAAATAAGCTTGGTTACTTTATATTGGAGGGCGATATATATGTAAGTCTGTGTAAAGTAACAAGAAAGAGTTGGAATCATAGTTGACTGAAGTGATGAATGGTTACCAAATAAGGGGTACCGTATGTTGTAAATGATTGGAAAAAGTACAACGTTAAATATTACAATGATAAAATAAAAAGTAACTATTATTTACTGACGGGCACAAGAAGAACACATATCTATTAACTGTTAGCCCCCACCAACTTATGCTGTTTTCCATTTGTCCATGGAGGTCAGAACCCGGACTTCGGAGCGGCGGAGAAATAATGAGTAGTACATTAGAGTTAATGTACTATATAACGACTCAAATACACTGATAAAAAGAACAGGAAAGTGCTAAGTCGACCAAAATGTGGATCCAATCAAGTTAAATGACTAACCTGGGCAAGTTATAAATCAATGTTTGAGAGTGAATTTCTGCTTTTGTCGTCATTAGCGCCGTGTAGACGTTAGCAACAGTAGCATAACAGAACAACTATAACCACAGAGGCTCAGGAGCGGCGCAGGAGCAGGTTTAAAGGAGGAAGTCGTAGAGTACAGTAGAGAGCAAAGTACTACTAATATTTGATCTGTCGGGTATAAAACTGTATCCATATGCATTTCTGAAATGTTGCCAGATTTTCTCGATGTAAGAGTGAATTTTAGCCCAACTCTAATGTTGAACCTGAGGCCTTAGTTATTTCATTACTTGTATTAATTCAACTGTTTTTGACTTTTTTCGGCTGGATTTGAGTGTTTTTCGTTGCGTTCGTTGTGTTGTTGTGACGTGAGCTAGCTCCGAGCGAGCCCACCAGCCCCCCCCCCCCCCCCCCGCGCCCTCCGGCCGCGCTAAAGTACGGCGTGTCGTCGGTACACGTTTATATGAAAGAGGAACTTCACGAACGATCGGGACACGCACTGGAATCGCTTTAAATTAACTTGTTTTGACTTTATTCGGCTGGATTGAGTGTTTTCGTCGTGTCGTTGCGATGTGTCTTGGCTCTGAGTCCCCCGGCTCCGGCCCCGCCCCCCGGCTCCGGCCCCGCCCCCGGCTCCGGCCCCGCCCCCCGGCCGGCGCCGTACCGCGTTTCCACAAAGGAGGAACTCATGAAACTGCGGAGAACAGTCGTCTTACCCGGAGATCGTCACGTTATCCCGTCGCAATACTGACCTAACCTAATACTGATGTGCAATTCTGTCATATGTGCAATTACTGTGAAATTCATGTGCAATCTATGTGCTGTCGTGACACATAATTCATGTGCAATTACCGTCGTGATCACATGCAATGGTATTTATGTATTTATTTGTCTATGGGAGTTTTTATTTATTTATAGGAGATCTTCTACTGAAAGTGTTTTTCAGACTTCCTATAAGTGTTCTGTTCTTCTGTATCTTCCTCTGTATCTACCTGCGTTGCACCAATGAAATTTCCCCATGTGGGACAATAAAGGAATATCTTATCTTATCTTATCGTATTACTTACTTTATTACGGATCCGCCGCACTTAGATTATTGATTTATACAATATAAATAAAATAATTATCATAATTTATTTTTTTTATAAAGTACCGCCGATAACGCAAAATAGCATTAAATTAAATGTAAAAAGCGGAAAAGAAAACATCTTTTGAAATTATATTTATATTTCGTCCGCCTGTGCAATATATTTCATTTAAAAATCCATAAACCAAGTAATAAAATAACTGCGGCCTGATTGGATAACGTCAGAAATTGTCTGTTTGCTTCTGTATAGTTCTCAATCAACAAAACACCTTCTAAAACACATAATAGGGTATATATTTAAACATAGGGTAATATATTTCCCTCTCATTTTCTTTCTAAAACAACTGCTTTTACATTACACTGTTGTGAATTAGAAAGCTGGTAAAGTACCTTTAAATAAAAGTGTCAAAATTGAACAAACTCATAAATCTAGCAGTTGCATTTTGCCACCGAAACCTCAGGACTCAACGCTCATTAAACACTATAGTAAAAACTTGGCAGGTAAGTCGATAAAGACCTTTCCCTCTGCCCTGACACGTTGCCCATATATGTCACTTCCTGTTTCCCTTGTTGACAGACAGGAACTACTTCACATCCATCAATCTCCTCTGTTCCCGGCTGCTCGCTGACACGTTGAACGCACCACGGCACAGTTCTGTCACTTGGTATGTAAACCTACACAGACTATAGTTCCCACCCACTGACAAAACAACACTTATCACGCTCTCGGCACACAACTTTATCTGGAACACACAAGCAAGGCCAGCAGTCAGGGGCCTTGTTTAATAAAAACAACTACAGAATATGTGTTTTAATATGTAACATCAATATAATAACCTGTAGACACATGACAACTATTCAAACACAGCTGATTACAGTTGCTATGATGCATCTTCTTGTAGATGAGCCTTTTATTAACGTTACTAAGGTATTATTAGTATGTTACTAATAATACTTTGCAGTATGTTTAGGTCAAACAGTAATACATAGGTCTGTCACCGACTTAACGTTCAATAAATAACAGTTGGAACTATATTTTGTTATATATCTAGTTGTTGTAGGACATATTTATTTTTTCTATGTAGTACAATAATATCTGAGCTTCAGAGAGTCAAATAATCAAGTTCTATGATAAATTACTACGTAAGTACTACGTAATCACCCATTTTTATTTTTATTTTCATTTGGCTTTGTATTTGTTATGGCTGAATCGATTAATCGCAACTAATCAAATTATTTAGTGATTGAATAATCCTCAACTTGTCTATACACAGGTTCTAAAACACAATATGAGCTGAGAAAAGGCATTTAGTGACTGAAATTGAGCCACGAATGCATGAAAAAGGCACATAAAATGTGAAAATGTTGTGTATTTGTAAATGTGCTCCACCAGATCCTCAAACAGCGTCAGCTTCATCTGGTCAAATTTAATACAAATCTTTTCATTATGTGATTTTTGCATTCTAATTTAAGAATCGAAAGAATAATTATTGTTAGTTGCAGCAGTATTTGCAGTATTTGTTGGTTAACTGGAGTAATTGACGCAGTAGTAGTTTCAATATTATCACATATTCTGATATTTTGATGTGGGAAAAATATATATTGCACTAGATGTGTTAGTAATACACTAAACAAATGAAGTTTAATATCAATTTAATCAAGCTTGAGTTATTCCAAAAATAATAATCAAGAGTTTTAAAGGTTGCCGGGGGTGGTATGATTGTGTATCTCTATGCAGGGGAGCGATTGCGAGACGGGGTCAACCAGCTGGGTAAACAACAGCGCTGAGAGGACAGAGGGGACAGAGTGCAGAGTATCTCCTTTCACATCCACAGTGCAGTTGGAGTGAGCCGTCTCCAGCGCAGTGAAAGGGGACTCGGCCTTATCAGACACTTGCAACACCGTCCATGAAGTTATACAAGAAAACTGCACGACTAATCAGTAGAAAACAGCCAATTGTACAGCACGTGTTTTCTTGTCTGGCGTGAGGGACAATTGACAAGACTCGACAACACACAGTGTTATCACGTTCAGGGTATTGACTTTACTGTTTTGTCTCTCAGTGTAACTCTATTTCAACTATAGCTGGGCAATGTTTGAAATGTAGATTAAATCGTAGATGTTATTAAGGTGTATTGTTCAGAGTAAAACATGCTACAAAAAGAGCTGATTGAAAATTTGAATTAAAAGAGTTATGTTGTAAACCAGGGCAACATAAGGCCTGCGGGCCAAATCAGGTCCTCCAAGCAATTTAATGGCCAACAACCCAGATTACAAATTAAAAAAAGGAACAAACACAAACCAAACTTGTTTACTTGTTCATTTTGGGTTAGCACTAGTTTAGACCTGGTTTGGCCTTGGATTTATGCTTCTTTAATTCTGCTTTAGACCTGTTTTGATTCAGAGTTAGTCCTGGGTCAGACCTGGTTGGTACTAGTCTAGTCCTAGTTTAATGCTGGTTCAGTACTGGTTGAGCAATTTTGCAGAGCAGTGTCAGTGACGCATTTTGTATGTTCATTTCGCACAAAAATCTAATCTATCAGTAGGTTTTTTGTATTGTATCAACTGAATTTATTGAAACAGTGTTGTGGATATTTTGTACGATCTAAAATGTTTTTACAGTGGCGTGTTGTGCACCTCTGGTCCAGAGGCCTTGGCCCTCTAAAACAAACCAGCCCTTGGTAAAATTAAGTTGAATAACCCTGTTGTAAACTTTCAAATAAAGGTATATAAGGTGACATTTCTGAACAGTTGTGATTCATCTTACAGACATTTCACATCTATTTGATAATTAAACCTAAACTAATATCTTTAAAGACATGTTTCAAGACATTCTTATTAGACATAATATCATCTAACTGTTGTTATCATGATATACCGGTACATTTTTGCTCCGAATTTCAACACAAAGGAATAGGTTTGATACTCGAAACCAGTTTCAATACCAAAATAATACTACAAAACTATTTATTTAAGACAATAGACTGCAATTTACAACACTTATACTTTCTTTATGTTACCATGTGGTCTTATACTAGTTTTAGTAAAGCTCAAGCTCATTCTAAAAGTGTTGAAGTAACAACAAATGAAAAAAATAATATAGTGAAGATTCATTCTAAACTATTAAGCAACAATTTACTTTGGTCGAAAAGGGAATTGTTGCTTACATTAATATCTAGTTTTGATACAAGATTCAGTATCGAATAGAATCATACGCAGTGGGCTGTAAAAAGGATTGTCTTTCATCAATCTGAAATGTAAAATAAATTGCAGGTGGCAGGTGACAAATATCAGTATTAAAAGGTGAACTGGTGGCAGAAGTAGAGAGCCGGATGACAGCATGAACGAGGAGGCATGTAGGTGGATCAAACAGGCCTTTGAAGCAGAAACAACGGAGGACGGCGACAGCGCTTGTGCCCACAGTTTCACCAGTTGAAATGCAGTCAATCAAAACGGTCAGATTTAGCATGTTTGTGTCTGTGTCATGAATCAGAAAGACAATGCTAAAAAGGCCCACACTGATACTTCTAATTCAATCAGATGTACAGATGTAATCAAAGTACACAATAGCCCTATTTTAAACACTCGACTAGAGGTTGATGGCTTGATCCCAGCGCTGACCATTGTATATAGTTGTGTCCTTGAGCAAAAGACTAGTTCCACCTTGTCTATGAATACAAGTGTATGTTGTGTGTCTATGTGGTTTGCGGTGGTTAAATGGAGAACAGTTTGAACTTTCTGGATCAAACATGGTTCTAGAATAAGCTTAAATCAGGAGTGTCCGTGGAGTGATTGTACGAAGGACTAAATGAAGTGTTTAGGACAGAACTGTTTAAGACTGTACTATAACTACTGCAATCACTTCTGCTATTTCAACTACTGCATTCTCGGATAGTCTTACTGAAACCAGTACCACCACAACTTCTATTGCCACTGCTATAAAATACTTGCCTGACCCGCCAGCCCCGCCCACATTCTGTTCAGGGTCTGGAATCGTAGTCAGAGCCAATGAAATTGTCGGTAATCCATTTACCTATCCAATCCCAGTTGGAGGTTTTAACGCGTCACACTGAGATACGGAAGTAGCGCTTTCCAACACCATCAGGAGACATTTTCTGCGTTCGGGGACGGCTAACGCGCAACACGCCTTGTTGACATGGGCTACGTAATATCCGGACCCACACACAGTTTTGATAAGTAGTTTGCCAAAACGTGTTGGGAATGGCTGGTCACGCAAATAAAATACTATACTGCGACTTGTCCCACAGACAGGATTCTAAGACTGAAGACTGCTTTACGTTCAATTGTACATGTTGTATTCAATTGTGTTAATGTTTATAATGAATTGATGTATTGTATTAACTGTTTAATTTAATCACAGAAATGTTTTTTATGAATTGTATTAACAGGACATCCTTATCAATGAGAGCCCTCCCTGTATAAAAAAGGTTAGTAATAATATACAGCCTCTGCTGCAGTTGCCTGTTCTACAAAAAATGTTTCTTCAAAACAATTGTGTTTGTGAACTCCTTAATTTACAGTTTATGGCTAAAGACGATATATTGTGCTTTTTCCCCCAAGGTATTTAGCATTAAAATATGAAATTATACTTAAATCATTATTTTACATTTTGTTCATTCTTAAACCGCAATATTGATTCAAAACAGGTCCACTGATAAGCCCCACCTCTTTACCCTGTAGTGGCAATTCACCATTGTGAGAAAAAAATATTTCATTTAGTTGCTTTATTGTTGAATTTTTTTTTTTTAATTAAACTCTATGGAGTCAGAATTTTTTAAGTAATCGCAAGTAAGTTCAGAGCTGTGGGTGGAGATGAAATCTGAAATTTTGAGAACTTAAGCCTCGAATGCAAGACAATACAGCATAACTCAAACATGCATGAATCAAAATACAACTTTGAGCAACATAATTGTAGCGCGGTCACAAAACAATTCGGGAAATTAGACCAAAAATGACTCATGGCGATGTATATCGTTACAGCAGCCCACGATATCGATACTGTATCACCAATATATATATATATATATATATATATATATATATATATATATATATATATATATATATATATATATATATATATATATATATATATATATATATATATATATATATATATATATAAATACATTAGCATTCAATTTAATCACTTCAACCTATACAGCGCTGACATATGCGCTTTCTATATGCCGTATCATCACTGGCTCTTAGACGATGAATGGGCTCAAACGCATACGTAATGTCCCACCTGGGGAGTGTGGAAAGGTTAATCTTTGCTTTAAAGAGCATCTCAGGCCACTGTAAGTGCTGTGGCCATACCATAGACACCGAGCGCTCTCACTAATGATACGTTCTCAGACACAGCCCAATTACCACGCACCCCGAGGAGAGATCCAACTCATTTAGACTGGCTCTCCACATTAACCACTCAGAATCCTTCACCACAGCAGCCTCCATCAGAAGTGATACATCTCAACGTGATTTAGAAGTGTTTTACTGACCGGCTTCTAAGGTGAAGCTGTTTTACTTTCTTATTTGCATAGTGTGGTCATATTTCAATTGTTTTCTGTGATTTCACTGTTTGTCTAATGTAAACTATGCATATGTATTGACTAAGGGCAAAGCTTTGTTTTATTCACCCACATTGACACAATCTATTATTTGAATAAGCTTTAAAGTGTGCATATCA
The DNA here is from genome assembly GCF_026437365.1 of Eucyclogobius newberryi. Taxonomy (NCBI): domain Eukaryota; kingdom Metazoa; phylum Chordata; class Actinopteri; order Gobiiformes; family Gobiidae; genus Eucyclogobius; species Eucyclogobius newberryi. The sequence continues at coordinate 23,948,885 of NW_027315746.1, forward strand.
TAAAAACATATTATAATTGTTTTCCCCTTCTCATTTTACCAATAAAGTTGCATTTAGAGTAGTTCCTTCCTGCTTGAGTAATCGTTATTCACCTGCATTCAAAACACGGCCATTGCTCTGTGCGTGGATCTCAAATTGTGATTGTTTTCTTAATTTGGAATACACAAAAGATTCAGCAGTGTCACGGAGCCATTCTGGAAAAAGACAAATCCACTGCTCACTGCTGTGAACTTCTCTCCATAGGTGGGGCCGCCAATATGGTCCAGCAGCGCAGTCTTCACCCAGACGTCTGCGGAACCGTTTGTTGTTTAAGTCTTCTATGATAAATGTTGAAATTCAAAATGTCCATAACAGAAAATAATGATCCATGGGTGTCATGGATTAACTGAATCGCAGACAAAAGCATATGTCCTCTTTAGGGGTGTGCCAAAATATCAAAATATCGATATATCGGGACACTAAATCTGGTGATACAGTATCGATATCATGGGCTGCTGTAACGATATCTATCGCCATGAGTCATTTTTTGTATAATTCATTTTTGGTATAATTTCCTGAATTATTTTGTGACCACACTACAATTATGTTGCTTGGTTAAAGAAAGGAAACTCGTTTACGCAAAACATTTTACATTTTGACTGTTTTGATGATTAAAAATTGTGTATTTCATTTTAACTTTCTGCAGGTCGTGGTTTAAAGAAAACATTTTGGTAAAATGTATTAGGTTTTTAAAAAAAAGTGATATATCATAGAATATCATAAGAAATATATTTATGACTGCATGTATCGCAAAATCATGATATTACCGTATTGTTAGCCGTGTATCGTGTATCGCACCAAATCGTGAGGGACTCTGTGACTCCCAGCCTTAGTCCTCTTTAATCATGTCTTCTATGTTGTTTACTTGGCATTCATTTTAGTAATAAATATGGTCAAATCTTGATATTTATGTGTGATGGAATGTTTTAACACTGATTAAACACACCAACTTTGGCACTTGCAAGTTGATCACTCCATCAGTTCCTTTTCTAACGTGACAGGAAACACCGAAAATAGGACACGTTCTGATCCGTCAGTATTAAACCATTAGAATCATTCCAAAATGGCCTGGCTGCTTGCATCACAGATCACATTTACACGGCAATAGATTCAAAAACAGACATGGAAGCGTTTCTTTAAATCCACTAGACGCCTGAAAACCTTGTAACACAAAGACAATGCACTGAAAACTGTACTGTTCGGTTTTTAGATTGAGTTAACTTAAACCTGTATCACAAGGGCATTTTCCTTAGTATGACATTTTGTTGTTTATTGACACCACCACATTATGAAGATAACTTGACTTCAACTGAGCGGGCCGAAGTGGCGTACAAGAGCATATTATTCATGATCGGCATTTCACACATTAACAGTGCAACAGACTGATTTAAGACTCGTTTGTAGGTTTTGACAGTAACATTTGATTGTTGTTGCCACTCTACTCTGCTTTTGAGGGATCAGGTGTCCGGCTAAGCTCAGTCATGTGCGTTCAGCCCCGTGCAATCCAAACATGCACAGAACGGCCTAATCATCACTTCCTGGTGCCGTCACATCCTAGTTTATGTGCGTACAGAGCAATGGGCTGTCAACCGGGGAGAGCGTGTCGCAAGACAGTCAATCCTTATTTCGTTAGGGTGGCGTTAGGGGTTAGCCATCTGATTCTTGCCAAAGCGACCTTGTCAGAAAGTGAACTGAAGAGGTCAGGGAAGACAAGCGCATGTCTTTACCCTGTGCACGCATCTGTCACTGAGCCGTGCGGCTGCTGCTACTGTCAACATGACATTTGGAGCTATTTGTACAAAAGCAACCAATAACACATGCAAATTCAACATTTCTCCAATTGCAAACTAATGAAGACTGTTTTAGCCTCTTATTTGGGCTGCTTAAATGTAATTTAAAAATGTGATAATTAAATATATGATGTGTAAATCTACAAGAATACACAAAACAATGGTGTTTCATCATTCACGTTTTTTGTCAAAGTGCATTATGTATCTTTTAAAGGGTCTGTATGATGCTACATAAAGAAACACCACCTGATCGGCTCAGTGCCTTATGTGTCCCACTGTATGGCATTATTAAACGTATCTATCTCCATGGAGGCGCCACCAGGCCAAGTTACAGTTCAGATCTGTGGAGGGGCGATACTAAAAAGAAGAGTGCATGTTTTTCTATGTATTTTGGCAACAAAACCACTTGTGCATTTAATACAACTGTAAATATGAATAAATAAAAGGTGTCTCAGTTTAGCACCATACAGTGGGACAATCAATGCAAAGTAATAACAACCTGAACCTGAAAGTTACAGCTTTAAGGTATAAAATCTATGAGGGAACAGGAACCTTCTTACTTGGTTTCATGGTTTTACCCAATTCTCAATATTGAAGCGAGACACTGCGGGTGAATAGGACCAAATCTTAAATTTAGAGATATCAACTTGAAACATAAATGTAAGAAAAGCATGTACACAAGGTTTTCATACAAAAATAAGCCATTTGATGTGTACAAAATGCCAAAATTGCCCATATTTTGGACACATGAATCTGAAAAATGGATAGAGCCAGGTTTAAATGCCTTGGTTCTTTTCAAACGCAAAAACAATGTACATGTCAAGGATCATTTACATATCTATTTTTTAAAAGTCAACTTGATTTGTTGAAAATTGGCGTTAAAAAAAATCACTTAATTAAATCAGGCTTAGAATGAGGCATCAAATCCTTCTGCGAGATCTGTTAAAATCCTTCTTTATAAGATCGTAAAGTTTGATGTGTGTTGGTACTACTTAAACAGCTGATCTTTGTGTCTATATGGGCGACTTTATTTTGAGAAATATATGGATTTAAGTTGATCAAATGAAATAAAACCTCTTTAGGGGCAGATTGAACAATTCAGCTGTTTCCAGATGAAAGCTTATGCTGGAAGAACAAACTGACCAAAACACATTAGTTTTGCCTGTTGTGTCAATCATCAATTCATCAATCAATCCAACACATATTCATGGCCACATAATTGTTATTAACATAGAGACTTCACCATTACTAAATTCAGTTTCCGTTGTAATGTTTTAAAGCTATTTTAGTAGCCGTTATGCTTCTTAGTTCGTGCATAAGCTAAGAACAATAGTCTCCCACAGTAATACGAAGCCACAGTATTCTGATTTACTCTGCCAATAGAGAAATCCTGAAGCTTTTGTGATCACTTTTATTTTTGCCATCACTTTTTTCTTCTCACATGTTTTATTGCAGTAATACTCCTTCCTCCTCCTCTGCGTCCTCCACCTAGAACACTTTCTTATGACCTCACCTCCAGCTGCAAACCTTGAGAAGCCCCCAGTGTATTAAGCTCTGTATCACACCGTCTTTATGTCACCCCACCCACCAAACGACTCACACGCACGTCCCTAATGGCAGCGCTCGAATGCCACAGCTGCGGTTTATGTTGTATTTTTACAGAGGATATTATCAGCAATAAGCAGATCGGCTGTTTGCATTTCCCATTCCTCTCAGGCCTTACGCACCGGCCACGATAAAGGGGTTTGAATGTTGGCCGCTTCAGAAGGGACAGATGAAGCAGATTAAAATGCAATTTACTGTGGTCCGCAAGGGGCCGAGGGGTTATCGCTATCTTCTGTGTACAATACGGTTTCAGATCATGTATGGTTGACTTTGATGAGTAAAGCTGTGTTCTCGTTGAGGAGTTATTGCAAAGGGGCATTTAAAGGAGACGTATGATACAACATCAGCTTTAATGAGCTTTTATCCTTGATACAACAGTGTTTCCGCATCATTTATTTACTCACAAGTTGTATTTTTGATTGATTCATGCATGAAGTTTGAGTAATCCTGTATTCTCCTGCAACTGAGGCTTGAAAATGAAAGTGAGTTTTCACTTACTCCTTAACTCTGCCCCCATCTATGTACTTTATTATTTGATTTATGATTTTGATTTTATGATTTGATTTATTATTCTTTTTTAAATAAAAACACGTACATTTCAATCCACTTCGTGTTATGATGAAATGTCACCATGAAGAGGCGGGGCTTATCAGTTTTGAACAGGAAGTCAATGGATCTGTTTCTATTATTAAGGTAATTTAGATCAATAATGTGGTTTACAATGAACACAGTGTCATATTATGATCTACTTATGATATAGAGTAATTGATTATAAGTATCTGAAAATAGCATGATATGTCTCCTTTAATAGCGCAGAAGCAGGTTTCATAATGTTAAATCTTAGTCCAAATTCATCATATTCAGAACATATTTCAGGTATTGGAAGTGTGTTATGAACAAGATACAGGTTGTGACAGGTCTAATAACATAGGGGATTCATAAAAGTTGATATATATATATATATATATATATATATATATATATATATATATATATATATATATATATATATATATATATATATATATATATATATTGGTATATAAAGGTATATTCGCTGAAGTGATCGTATTATGTACATCAATAGAAGAAAAAAGGGGAAGAGTTGAAATGCTGATAGGTCCTGTTTGGTTAGGGCCTGGATTGGGAGGGAGATGTTTGGTCAGGGACGGTGTTGCATTATAGTAGAGTGTGCACCAGGATGACCTTTGCTCTAAATCAAATGCTCTTGGGTCTATATTGTCCATTAGAGCCAGGAGCTTCTACCATTTGACCTGAAACTATAGTGTGAATGGGGCTGTGTGTCTGTGTACTAAACATGTTACTGATTGGATGACTCATGGTCAGCAGGATGCACGGTGTCACCCAAAGTGGCACAGACACCTTCATTGGTGACATGTTTTCAGAGTGCCAACATTGTACATCTTGAGTTAGACAGAATACTAATACATAAGGAACAGGTAAGCAATACAAAGTAAATGGATAATGCTGAAACATACATCTTAGAAAATAACTTTTGCGAGGGGTTTTCCAGGTTTTCCAGGCGATGCAGACTCTAGAAGATGTTCTAAAAAATGTATATGGCAATGATTTCTATATAACTAACATTCAGCCAAATCTGAGCCTTCTCCTGAGCTTCTTTAAATGCCCTAAGCATTTTAAGATGTAGTATTTTGCATTAAACACCTGCCATTTGTGATGAATAATATAGTGGTTCTTTTCAAATTGTACTGTACACATGAAATCATTTATACTCTGAATATGGAAAAGCAATGGCTCTATGGCAACCTGACTTGTTGTCAATAAACCATTGTATATGTCATGGCACACGTGAGCAATAAAGGCTTGATAACACAACAGAAGGAGTGATGACTGCAGAGTTGAACTGTGCAGATGAAAGCATAGTATAGGAAAACAGAATGCTGTGGTGCATGGCATAATATCTGTGAATAATTCATAAGGAGAATGTTCCAAATCAGAACAGCTATAATGGTGCCTTATCCATCACGTGCTGCTTACCTTTGTGACCACATTCTGCACGAGCCCCGTGTGCATATCAAACGTCCACTCACTGCAATTGCACTGCTGCATGCTGCTAGTGTCATTGTGGCTGCCGCTGCTGCTGCTATAACTCCCGTAAGTGTCCAGGAGCGCGGCATCCCCGGCGGCACCGGTCACGTTGGTCCGGTTGGCCACGGGATGGACGCACGTGCTGTTGGGCTGCGCCAGGAGGAAATTGTCCGAGTACTGGCTGAATCCAATGAATATCGCGGGGATCCATGTCAGCACGATCAGCTGTTTCTGGTACTTCCCAAAACCCCCGAGGAACGGCAGCACGGCACCGTCTATGCGCGTGAGCAGCCCGGCCGAGGACGAGTTCTCCGGGGACACGAATCCGTTCTCCGGCTGCTGCTGCTGCTGCTGCTGCTGCTGCTGACGGTCCTCGCCGCCGGTGTCGAGCTGCACCACGGCCATCTCTCTCGCGTCTCGTACCGTGATCGGTGCTCGGTGCTTTCTCCCCCGCGCGCGGCTCGAGACAGACGTGTGTTCCGTTGCGCAGAAGGAGCGGAGAGAGAGAGAGAGAGAGAGAGAGAGAGAGAGAGAGAGAGCGGGAGAAGCCGTGGGGGGGTTTGCAGCGCGGACCCCCTGTTGTCGTCTCTCCGCCGCGATGCGTCAGTGAGTGAGCGCGGCGTGTGAGCAGTCACTCAATCGGCTCCAATGGAAGGACGCACGTCTCTATTATCAGGAAGCACTTCCCCCGTGCGCGTGTGCGGGTGCGTGTGCGGGTGCGGGTGCGTGTGCGGGTGCGGGTGCGCTCAGGAGCCGCGTCTGGGGCCGACTTCAAAACAAACTGCGGCCAAAAAAGAGGAGGCGGAGGCGGCGTTGGAGGGTGGCGGGGTGCAAGGGTGGGATGGGTGCCCTCTCCGGCGTCGCGTGATCCATTTGTGATTCCCTCTGCGTCCGCCGCGTCGCTGGGAATGTTCCCGCAGGTTCCCGCAGGTTCCCGGGGGCGCTACAGGTAACTCACCTGAGCATGAAGCCTCCGAGCGGCTGAGTCAAGCCGTCAAGCCGAACGTGGACGTCTGCAAACGCCGCGCTTGTGTCTTTGTGAGTCCAGGAGAAGTTTGACGGGGACGTTCGGTGGCGTTGTCCGCGCGTCTCCACTGCGCGCACACGGACGCCTGTGTGTTTGAAATAATAGAAGGCTTTGTTAGAACAGGCTCAGCCACCGCCTTTTCTGCTCCAGCATATTTAAATACAACTGCGTTAGGATAAAGTCCAAGGGTTGTGTTAGGATTGGGTCGAAGACATGAGGCCAATACGGTCAGAATTAAAATGAGGGGCGCACAATTAATGTATCTATAGTAACAAGATTGCCTAGTGTCAAATAAAAGGAAAAAAACGTTGAAACTGCAAATGAATATATTGAACTGACATCTGAACATGAATTAATTCACATTTAATTACCTGGTTTGGTCAGCATGTGCGTTTATTAGCCCATTATAATAGGCTAATATAAGGGCTAACAAGTGTGTGTCAAATTGTTGAAGAAGTTCCATCTCCAAAGTTTAAGTTTCAGCTTCTAATTCTACTAAAAACAAAAGCTAAACGGCCAAATAAGACTATGTTTTCTACAAACACAATTTTGAGAAGAGTTTCCTGATCATGTGACTGTCTCCTACATTTTGTCAAGACTGTGTTTATGCTGTGTTTATGTGCAATGCTTCCTCCTGCTGGACGTGAGGTGAGATTACATTCAGGTACTCGTAAAATCAAACTAATTGGACTTGATGACCCCAATGAACAGTAGGCAAATTTATACTGCCTAATTATGTACAAATGAAATATCAGTAACCAATATATTAGCTGATTCTGTTATTATTATTTAATTTACTTTAATTTGTTTGAATTAGATTAAATTCATTTTTATTTTCATTTTCTCATACGAACCATTCATCTCCTGCTGAAGATGGCCAAGTGCGCTGATGACCCCTAGTGGACAATTATAACATTACATGCACCATAATCATGATAACACGCAGGTGAATACACTACTTGGCTTGCTGTTTTAATAATAGCACAACATAGTATTAATCTAATTTATGAAGTATGAAAATGATTTGCCAAAAAGATGATTAAATTATATATCTTATGTACAAGGATGTCATTTGCAATTACATATTTGACTTGTTTTTATGAATTACTCTAGACTAGACTATTGTGCCTACACCTGCACTGCCATTTCGGCCCCTTTCCTTCCACTTTTTAGTCCCAGTTTTTCATTGATGCCACATGAATTATAAAAAGAGATATTTACATATATGATCACATCTTTTTCAAGACTTTTGGCTTTATTGGCTTTCCGGTTTGTAAGATGTTGGCACCTGTTCCAATCTATGTGTGTTGCATGCACGCCAACAGAAACCCTTTTTTTTTGTCCCTTGTACTTTGCTCCCTCTCCCTCGCTGGGCTGTGCTGTATCATTCAAATGCACCTTTCCTCCCTAACAACCAGGTGTGGCAGCTGCCCCGCCTGGCGCTCGCTGTGACTCATGCTATGACTGAGTGTGTGAACGTTGTGCATTAAGTCTTCAGTCTTCAAGCCAACTCGGCGTTACACGAACAGAAGATAATCAACTGCCCTAAGGTGTGGCAAAAATCTCACTTTTAAGATAACATTGAAGTTTACCAAGATAATGTTCATCGTAAAAATATGTACTCACAACTCATGGTTTGATGCGTGCGGGAGATACATTCTGTGCATTTTGGACTCACAGATAGAGCATTAGGGAAGGTTATTTATTATTTGTGGTTAATGTTTATGCCTCGGAGCTTAAGGGCCATGTCCTTTTTTGACAACAACAACAACAAATGGGAGGAAAAGATGGTCAAGTCTGTATTCAAATACTTCTCAAGCATATTACTTGCAGAAAGGACAATTTGATAGTAGTAACTTTAATCAATAGCAACAGTAGAAGTTGTAGTTACACTGTTACTACAAAACATAGGCCTCCAAATTACACTTTTTATTTCTTCCTTTAGGCCTAGAACACAGTCATTACAAGGCTCCACAACAAGCTTTATAAATGTACTACATCCTACTACATACTGTGATGTTATTTTCCATTCAAAACTGGTATTCCTTTCCACTAATTTAGAAACTGAATGAATCACAATAAACACGACAATGACACTTGCCTGTGACTCAATATAGTATGTAATAAGCACCTGTAAAGCGTTTCGACCGTGCACTGGGAGCATGATGTAAGCCGCCGTGTCTGGAAATGAAATCAGGAGTGCGTCTGCCAGTGTCAAAAGATCAGTATGTCTATGAATCACGCCACGGACTCGCCTAGCACATCATTTCTCACACTCCACCAGGTGTTAGATTCCTACATCCACGACCTTTTATGGCACTAAAAGTCTTCCGTGTGTTTTTTTTTTCTTTCCACACTACGACCCGGGTAAAAAGAAAACAGTCCAAAAGGCAAACATCAAGTTAAATATTTACCAGCACTAGGTGAAAAGAGGCCAAAGCTTTTAGTGTAGGTTTAAAAGCGTCCCATTTGAATTATGCAGAAAGAGGGGAAGGTATCAGATCTAAGTGAAAGCCAGATGCCAGGGGAATGTACTGAAGATCTAAAATACTCATAACTAATCATAATGAAGTAGCAGTTGTGATAGTAGCATGTTGTATAATAAACTAGTCCCACATAAATGGAAAGGGCAGATCTCAACCAAAACGGAAACCTACACGGCCTATCATCAGAGCTGGAATTTATCTATAAATAGCATTGAATCTGTTTTAGTACTTCTAACATAACTCTATACAACCTGAACACCAACATTCCATTTGACTTTAAAATAATGTCATTTGGATATAAAACTTCAACAATGGAAGCGATAAATGGATACCTCTGGAATGTACCATTGGCTGCAGCAAAAAACAAACAAACACAATAACAATAATAATAAGGAGATGGACGACAGGGACAGCGCCGACGGTCAAAGAATGGACTGAAATAACATTGAACATTTATAAAATGGTAAAAATTGTCAAATTTGGGACAGGTGACAGATGGGAACACGTCAGACTGACTTTACACAGACTGCTCTTTTTCTTTTTTTGTCATGTTCTGATACAACCAATAATTTGTCTATTTACTGGCTCATTGTGGTATAGATTAAAAGCTTACACAATTCCCTATGTCAACAATAGTGTTTACAGTGTAGAAAAATGTACTTGTCATACATCTGCTCATATTTGCATTAAGTTTGTTTTGTGTACTTATTGTTACTGGAAATTCGATGTACAATATGCACTGTTTAAAAAGGTAAGGTATATAAGGTAAGGTAATAAGGTATGTAAAAAGTGTATTATTACAGCTGCAGTCAAGTGGAGTGAGTCAGCTGAAGCATGTTAGTAACTCTTAATCTCTCTAATTAACAGGACGATCTTGGCTTCACATCTCAGTCCCTCCCTTTTCCGTGCACAAATGAGGTTCAGCGCTGCAGGTTCAGTCCTGCAAAGGGCTTTGTTTAAACCACATACTGTATAACAAAGTCTTATACACACCAGGATTATCGTTCAAAAATGCTCAGGGCGGGTCCTTTGAGTGTCACCTAGAGAACTATATCGTACAGATAAAATAATCAATCAGCGGTGATAGTATTAAATATGAAATGCTCCTCTATTTAAACATTGTTGACAAGTTAAACCACTAAAAAAGCATTTAATGGAATAATGTTGAAATATAATTAGAATTCCTATGTGGGGCGTTGTCTGTGGATGTGTTTTCTTTGCACTGCCTCAAGTTGTCTGTGCATATGATTACAGACCCAGGCCAAAATACCAGAGGGTAAATGTGTAAATGAGCTAGACACGTAAGATTTATTTCATTAAAAGTGTTGCTTGGTTATTTCCGTACTGCACTGTCAAATGTGTCAAATGTAGAACGTGAATCCTCATTGAACGTTTTGAACACATCGTTTGACGTCACAGTAACGTCCCCGCCTTTCACTTTTTTATTTGCAGAGACACACCCAGATGGAGTTGTGTGTGCAGGTTCTTCACAGGTGAGGGAGAAAAAGAAAATGGAAAGTAGCCAAAGGGTCGAAATGTAGTGAGACAGACATGAGATATGGAGCTTAGTGCTGCGGGAAACGGTGTCATTTGTCATGGAGCTTGAAGAGCCGGATGAACTCTTAAACGGGACACTTCTGACCTCAAGAATGTTGAACCCCAGATGCAAATTCTTCACTTGACCATGTAGCATCTTACTGCAGCCAGAAGATATGTGCTTGCTGCTTGTCAGTCCTGTAAACAGAACCAAGATAACACATAAAAAGCCATTATTGTATAACTGTTTTTAGATTTAAGTAATGTTGGCAAACTAATTGTCATTTCCATATCAGTGCAAATAGTTTGGACACACACTGAGAATATATTTGACATGTTTTGTATGTTTTGTGCAGTCCATGTTATTAACAAACAGTACAGGTTATGGTGAAAATGTTTGAGTCTAACACAGAAAAGAAATAAACTCCAACATTCCTAACCAAGATAAAGTTTTGTATAAATATGGGTTCATGCAGGTTCATGTGACTTGCACACATCAAAGCAACAGGATTCACGGATAAGCTGGAATAAAAACATAGTAAATAGTGCATTAAAAGCTGTGCAGAAGAATGTACGTTGTGCGTAAAGGCTCAGGTTAGAATTTTACGCACAAAACGTCAAAAATACGTGCGTCAGTTACGTTTGCATTGCCTTTTTAAAGAAACTGAGTCGGAAAATTCAATGTTTTAGCCCCTCTTGGTAACCTGTTATAACCCGTATTTCTTGAACAACGTCCAACAAGTGTCCTACTGTCTCTGAAAAGTGTGTGCCAAAGCATTTTTCAAACAGACACAGACACTGCGGGGCGACGCGCGCGGGACGTCCCATCAGAGGACAGGCTTTTGCGGTGTTCGGAGTGTTTCGTAAACACAGCAAAAGGTGTGGTTTGACTCCTAAAGCGAGCTGCTTCCGTCTATTCACTCCAGAGCTCTATCTGCGCCACAGGAGACGCGAGGAGGAGGCGGAGGAGACGCGCACGGCAAACACAGCCACATTCACCGGACGCACCGCTTTCACTCCGCGGGACCGCCACCATGAGCATGTACGGCTCCAACCAGCGGCTCAACTCGATGGGCCCCCGGAGCAACTCCCGGCCGGACCTGGCCGCTTTTCGGAACGACGTTTTTGCCGGTGGGAACGGTTACGCCGGGGAGTTCCATGACGGCGGAGGCGGCGGCGGCGATTACGGGTACAAGATGAGCTATTCCCGGACGTCCGCGCACGGAGGGGGCCACGGGGGGCAGAAGGTGCAAATGAGCACTATGGGGGGCCACGGAGGCGGAGGGGGGCTCAGGTAAGCGAAGTGTTTATTGTTTGTTTGTTTGTTTGTTTGTTTGTCTGTTTTTACTGTCACCTGTTGTTGTGTTCGTGCGTCATCGGAGAAAAGCAAATGCGTAAAATGAAGTCAGGAAACGGTGTGTTTGGTCACATTTGTATTTCAAAAAATGGCATTAAATTAGAACTATACTTAAAACTAATCCAGGACAAAACAACGAGTAGAACAGGACAAAACTGAGTCCACGTCAATTCTAAAATGGGCTCAAAGTGTGACACACCATGAATAAGCTGGGGGAAAGCACTGTTAACTGTGTATTGAAGTATAAAACAAATGTCACAAAGTTATGGGAATGGTTATAAGCAAAGAGGTGTGAAAACAAAATGTAATCTACCTGTTTTTAATGCAGATTTGAGTAAAAAAAGACTTGATTATACAGTCGAAATGGCACAGGAAGAGCCAGTTGATCCACTTTCGCTCAATGGCTCATCTATTACGCTCTTTCATGATAACAAGACTTTTTCAGCATTTTGCGTGCAATGTTTTGGGTTAATAACAGTTTGACTCCATGTGAACTGTTGCCAAATGTTCTGAATCTGGACAGATAAAGTATTCGCTCACGCCCCTAAACCGTACTCCCACTTTTACAACATTATGTCATCTGCAATAGTCATGTTTATACAAGTATATTCACCGGTTTAAACTAAACATGCTCGTCACTATGGTAAAAATGTGGTGTTTTGTGTCATGACCTCATGCTGACCCCTGACCATAACTCTAATTAAACCTACAACCATGAACGTCCACGTATAACTCTGTGCACAACTTTAAAATATACACAAAATAAAATTACACATGTCTACAAATAGGTAAACAGCCTAATTTGCAGTTATTATTATTAAAGTTATTAGGCTGATACCATCATTTTCCCCTCAAATTAACGTGTTTCCCTTTTCATTTCGTTTCAGTGCTCAGGCTATCCAACAGAAGTCTTTATTTCTCACAAGTCAATGCCAAGATTACCTTCAAAGAGTGAATATGATCCTCCAGGGTGTAAGTGCAGCATAATAAACCCTTTGACTGGAAAGGCCCTACATCATTGTCTGTGTTTAGATTGTGTGTACAGTTTTTATTTCATGAATTAGTATCGCATTTCTATCACAGACCGTGGAGATTACTCGACTGTATGGTTAATTGTAGTTCTCGCTTTTGTGCAGGGTGGGCCGCCCGCGGAAGCAGAGAAGCTGATGGTAATGGCCTTGGAATCAATGGAGCAGCTCAAAATGTGCGGCATCGACCTACAGCAACTGCGGATCTCAAATGACGTCTTCAGAAAGTAAGAGGACACATCCAGAGCTTATTTCCTACGCCGGTTTGTAGTAGTAATTGTGGCTTGGCGGGCCGGGCCTACACTGATTTACAAACAGTGCCTATGCCCAGGAAACATACTGGCCAATCAAATAAAGAGATGAAACATGGGCCTTGTAGTAGTGGAAATTCTCTCTTAAAATCTGTAAAATTAGGGTTAATTTTATTTTATTTAAAGTTCATAAGAAAGCAGTCTCATGAATTCTGCAATAAATATTTATCCTATTATTTTACTCATTTCTGAATTTCATGCACACATTTCCAAGCCTTGACAGAGGGCATCTCGTTTAAAAGTTTATTCCCGGAGTTATTCTTAGCTTCTGTGACCCATTTAATAACAGGAAAGAGAAATGTGCTGTATCTTCCTCCGAGCAGTCGCTGTATTCCTCCTATTAAAGGTGCAACATGTCACTTTTCTACTTGTCTCCATGGAGATGTCATTACCGGGAAATGAAACTTGTGAGATGAGCAGATGAGAGTGTTTTCGAGGAGTTTTTGAGCAATAAAAACACATTTAAATCTGTAGCAAATCCAGGCAATGTGGAGACAAGTAGGTGTCAGGACCCTTCATCAGAAAAGGTACATATCGGACCTTTAACTTCACTTTTATCGGACAAGTTGCACAAAATAAAATGGCTGGATGTATTAAAATCAGCAGTTCTTCCACACTCGACTGTTTGAGCAGCTGCGGTTCATTTCGCTCGTCTGCGTCACATTTGCAGCAACTTGCACAAAACATTCTTGGCCTCGCGGCACCTTTTAGCATTAGCAACATTAGCATTCATTTCGGGGACTAACTTGCACAATGCACACATATTTATAGTTTGCTTTTGTCCCGGTTTCGCAGTTTGGAGCAGCTCCAGCACATGCACGCGGCCATCCAACAGCAGTTCAATGGTGGGATGGGGACACGGAGAAAGCGGACCAGTGTTGGTTCTGCAGACGGGGGCCGGCTGTTCACTGATGCCATGGGTTGGATCGGACAACAGAAGGTAAACTCAGCAGTATCTACTACCCCAGAAAGTATTTGAACTGGACTGAGATGAACCCAACTAAAGGCTAAATTAGGTCTAAAAAGCTAGAATAAAGGGATTAACTGTGACACATCATGAAGAATATGAATAAATTGATAACTATAGGTTGAGACTGCACTTGGTTTGAACTTTCAATTGTTCAATTTATCTTGACACAAATTTACCATCATGATCGAAAAGAAGCAGAGAGAAGAAAAACAAATCTTAATAGATATAGCCCCTTTCTTGAAACACCATACAACAAAAAATACTATTGTTCACACATTTTGTTTAAACAACTGGTTTTACATATATTTTACATTTACAACATGCAAAACTTAGTAGATTTTAGGGTTGCCTTGACCCAAGTGTGGAGTCTTTTGTACATGTAAAAATGTCTTTATTCTGACATCACTAGCCTAAAATAAAAGGAAAAACCTAAGAAAAAACAGAACAAACCATGATAAAAATGGGAGGTGAATGATTGAAAAATGACCACCTTTTTTCATGAATTTACAATATTTCTCTTAAATAAAACCAATGCTAAAATGTGATATCGGTACATTCTAAGAACAATCCCATCAAAACTAAACCAGGCCTAAACTCGTTGTTACTAAAACTAGTATCAAAACCAGATACTTGCTTTATGAAGTATTGACACCAAAGATACACATTTTAGAATAAACTAGTATAAAACCACATGATACATAGCATCATATATTATTTTATGTTGAAAAGTAAACTAGTCTGAACCCCCACATGAATCTCCAGACATGAGTCAACTCAAGTCTGTCCGTGCCCCACAGTTTGAAACCCACTGCCTTCCTAGAATCTTCACGTACAAATACCAAGTCTGGCAAAGTATCAGTACGAGCCATGTTCCCGGCTCTACTGTTTGTTTTTCAGCCCGAAAAGTCGCATCTGCCTGTGAATGCGTGTCCCTGTGGTTACGATTGTATTTTTTTAATGCGGGAAGGGAAAAAGGATAAGAAAGGAGGTATGGAGGGAGGGAGGGGGCAGTTACCATATCGCTCCTCTTCTTCTTCTGACCTGGTGTAACTGAAACCAGCTGGACACACAGTATAAACCTGATCCGTGAGTGAAAGAGGCCAAGCGAGCTGCTCAGGGCATGAGACAAAGAGGAGACTGAGGGAGAGCTGCTGCTACCTGAGAACGAAGGCAGAGGGACAGGGAAGGACACATGTGGCGTTCAACTAATAATGGTGCAAAATGTGTGCTGGAACGCTTAAAAAAAAGAAATTGTACATGAAATGATTTCCCTGTTAAAGTAAAGCACAAGCTTACTTAGAATGTTAGAATGTCCAAGTAGTA
Source organism: Eucyclogobius newberryi (assembly GCF_026437365.1). NCBI lineage: Eukaryota > Metazoa > Chordata > Actinopteri > Gobiiformes > Gobiidae > Eucyclogobius > Eucyclogobius newberryi. The sequence continues at coordinate 23,964,427 of NW_027315746.1, forward strand.
ATAGTAGTAGTAATAGTAGCAGTAGTAGTAGTAGTAGTAGTAGTAGTAGTAGTAGTAGTAGTAGTAGTAGTAGTAGTAGTAGTAGTAGTAGTAGTAGTAGTAGTAGTAGTAGTAGTAGTAGTAGTAGTAGTAGTAGTAGTAGTAGTAGTAGTAGTAGTAATAGTAGCAGTAGTAGTAGCAGTAGTAGTAGTAGTAGTAGTAGTAGTAGTAGTAGTAGTAGTAGTAGTAGTAGCAGTAGTAGTAGTAGTAGTAGTAGTAGTAGTAGCAGTAGTAGTAGTAGTAGTAGTAGTAGTAATAGTAGCAGTAGTAGTAGCAGTAGTAGTAGTAGTAGTAGTAGTAGTAGTAGTAGTAGTAGTAGTAGTAGTAGTAGTAGTAATAATAATAGTAGCAGTACTGAAGTGCCCCATTTTTATTTACTTGAAGAGTAAAAAGTATTTAATTCTGTTGACATGTGTAGCTGTAGCAGTAGTAGTAGTAGTAGGAGTAGTAGTAGTAGTAGGAGTAGTAGTAGTAGTAGTAGTGTTAAGTTTCAGTAGGACAAGTTGTGCGTATAGAATTCAAATACCGTACTTATATTTTTTCACACACCCTTAAAGTACTTTACCTCTCTCTTAGAGTACTTTGTTCTCTCTCTTCACATCTACTGCCAATTTGAAATAATAATTTTGGCAAAACCAAAAGTAAACAGTTGAAATCTGATTCCCTCTCCTGACTGGGTTGTTATGGGACAGGTCGGTTTAGGCGATCTGTAACACGCTCATGGGAAAACGCCCATAGCTCTCCCTCCCTCCCTCCCTCCCTCTCGATAACACACCCTGCCCTTCTGTCACCACCGCGGCCTCACCCTTTAAAACTCATCATTTCAGTTTTGCCTTCAGCGCCAAATATCTAAACTGCACTTTTTATTTCAAACTTGATCTTACACTTTCCCACAGCCCAGACGTTTTGACCGAGACGTTGCAGTTAAAACACTGGCTTGATTCATGTGTTTTGTAGCTGAAGACAAGTATGCCCCGAAGGAAGGGAGTGGCCCCAGAACAAAAGGCCCAGAGAGCAGAGGAGGGGGAAAAATGTGTGTAAAGGGCAGAGACAGGCTGCGCTTGGTTCCACTAGAGAAAGGTCTTATCAAAGGCACTGTGGCCAGAGAACAAGGGGGAATAGTTGGCATAGTTTCCCTGCCTAGCGACGGATGTGGTGGTTGTATGCTGACATCTGGAGGGCAACGGGAGAAACGGCGCGGAGCAAAATGTGTCGGGGGTGTAAAAAGTCGCTTATGTACGGAATAGTAACAGAGGGATGATCCTTTAGACTTGCTTTTATTGTTAACGGGGATATTTTAGGCAACTTTAATGAGTGTTAACCTTGTTACAATGATGTTTCCTCATCATTAGTGTGCTCAAAGTTGTATTGAGTTTGATTCATGCATGTTTGAGTAATCTTGTGTTGTCTTGAGATTGCAAAGAAAAATCCTGTTTGTATCTACCCCCTATCCCCGCCCACTTCCCCTGTACTTAGTTGGGATTATTTGAAACATTAAGACTCTATTTCATGCATGTAGGCTTCTAAAATGTCACTTTTCGAAATTAAAAACACATAAATGCAAATGTGTTACAGTGAAATTTGACAGGGAAGAGGCGGGGCTTATCAGTTCAACAGTTTGGAACAGAAAGTCAATGGATCTGTTTCTATAACGAAGCCATTTTAGATCTATATTGCCATTTACAAGTAACAAAATGTAAAATTAGCATCTACATATGTTATACTTCATAACTAAGTATCTGGAAAAAAGTTGAATATGTCTTCTTTAATAAAAAATTACACCTGAAAAAAGATCTATCTTATACATTAATTCTAACTACAAAATTATATTTGTAGTTACCATTGAGCAACAAAACCTTTTTATTGTCCAATAATATGAATACAGATGGGGGCAGATAAATGCAATATTATTAAAATGCAGATTTCTTTCTATAATATATATAATATAAGAGGTTCTAGGTTCTACTACACACTAATAGAAATACGTGAATTTGTGAATTTACCTTTTAGACATTTCTTATGAGAATGCCATGTGAAAACTACAAATAGTGACTAAAGAAAGCCGACAGATTTGTGTGAAATTGCTTGGTCTGAGCAAAGGGAGATGAATATTGTGTTGTGTGTCAATGATTCATTTTTATATTGCCACAATAACTTTGCCATACAGTAAATAGTTGTCTTTACCAAAACATGTGATAACAGGGATAATTCAGCATTTAACAACTGCCACTGATGTTGTGCAAAACATTCTTTGTACAATATCTAGGCTGAATCAGCAGTTGTTTATTGCCATATTGCCACACAGAGATAAACCTGGGGCAAAACCTGGAACAAAGCCACATTTTTAACATAAATGCGTCACAAAACAGCCCTGACATCTAATATTCATGCATTTTTCCACATTGTTTTCAGCGTATGATTGAAACGGCTTCCTTTGGGGACGACGCGGCCACCATTGAAAAGCAGATATCCAGTCACCAGAAAACCCACAGCTCACTGCAGCGGAGCTCGGAGGTGGACCGCGCCAGAGACGACCTGGTACTGCCCCGACCAAACGCCTACAATATGTCTGATCATGTTCTATCATTTAATATCATTTTATTTCTATTTTAGAACTCTAGAAGTGACAAGTACAATCTCTACACCCTGGAACAAGAATGGGACAGTTTGCAGGTAACTACTGGGCTTGGATTTGAAGACGCTTTTATGTTTTATTTTGGATTTTCATTTCAGATTTCATAATAAATCTTGTGCGTTTTGCAGAAAATGTCTCACAGTCGTTTGAATCAACTCCGTGAGCTCCAGAACATCATCGAGGAGGTTTCTCGGGCCATTATGTGGGTGAACGAGCGCGAGGAGGAGGAGCTGGTGTTTGACTGGGGAGACAAAAACATCGACAACTACATCCCCAAGAAACAAGAGAGCTACTCGGTCAGAATCTGCAGACGCAATTAAAATAAAGCACACTTGAGTGATTTGTTCGGCTCATGTTGTTTTTTGTCTTGGCAGAGGCTGATGAGAGACTTGGAGGAGAAAGAGAAGGAACTGAACAAAATTAAAGTGAAAGCAGATGGACTCCTGACCAGCAACCACCCAGCTGCAGATAAGATCGAGGTGGGTTGCCACGTGGACAATGTAACACTACCGGTGGTCATTTTATCCAAAAGTGTCAAAGCAATTGTGCCTGATTTACTTCTTTTTGTCTTAATGAGGTCATATTGCACTCTTTTCCTACAATAAGTTACACGCACAAGTTGCACACTAAATGCCTGATCTTGATTGCACGAAACAAAATGATAAAATACATAATAAAGTATCAGAAAATAGTATATAGAGTAGAGATGTGTCACAATATCAAGTTGGAGTGCTATGATTATTGGGAGAAAAAACGATTCACAATTGTTTATGAAATGCTTAATCTCTCATTAGCATTGCCTAATACATAACCAACAAACCTTCAAAATGATAAAGTAACTTGACATAAACAATATATAAAATAGCAGGTGTAAATTAAAAAAGCACTGTAGATTGAATTGAAATGACTCACCGTAATTTTGTTCACTGATGTATTCAATATTGTTTTTTTAATTAGAACATAGAACAACAAAAACAACAGATATAACCCCCAAAAAAATAATCATAATCATAAATACATAATTAAATAATTAAACCGCCTTCCCGCGCACCTGCGTTTTGATGGCGATTGCCCCGACACTGCATTCTCTTAGACTTTAGACTTTATTCTTTAGACTTTATTCTTTAAACCCCCTCCTCCTTGTACCTCCGTCACCTAGCAACAGAGACCCGCTGCTAATGCTGATGCTAACGCTAATACTAAGACCACGGCACGAGAGGAAATGTTCCATCAAAATAAGAGGAAGAGGAAGTGAAGGCATTCATTGCGCCCCTGCTGGCCAATTGTGAAAATACACAATATCTGCAATGCACTTTTTTCATGGCGTCTGAAGGAGAATATAATCCATGAGTGTCTAACAAACCAGACAATGTTGAGTTTTTCACACAATGGGTAGGGGGCGCTATAGAGTAAATTTGTTACATGGGTATTTATTTCCAATCAGACCATAAAAATGCATTAGTGAGTGAAATATGAGCTCCGTTGATCAATTCCATTAGGCGTGACTAACAGGAAATTAAGCCTTTTTTAAAGGTGGTATGGACGATTTTTTTCAGCAAATCCTTTATCATATTTCCTCGTGGCGTGGATAAATCATTAGTCCTGCCACGTATCAATCATAAAACGCACCTATCGCTCACCTGCAGCCGCGTCAGGCTCTTCCCCACGTTTCTGCGTGCCTAAGCGCATGGATCTATCATAATATAGTTCCCTCAGTGTACGGGGCAAAATGAAGACGGAGAAAGACAGTTCGAGCTGACGCAGAAGTGGACAGAAATCTACGGGAGACGAGAGATGCGATGTGATCCGTTGTGCTAATAAACAAACGCACGTGTGTGTTGTATCAGTCCGCACGGGGGAGTGCGCATGCGCACTTCCACCTGCGTTCTCAAATCGCCGAAAAATCGTCCATACCGCCTTTAAGGGAGTGTTACGCAGAGACCGTAAAGAATATCAACATTTTTTTGAATATTTATTAAATTTCAATGTCTCTGGATGCGGAAAGTGTTCTTTGAGCTCGATCGGACGAAAAAACCTAGTACAATTTTGAAAATTCAACATGGCAGACTTCCTGTTTATCATAGAGCGATGCTGCCAGGTGTGTACTCATCAAAGGTCAGAGGTCAAAGGTAGCTCTATCACTGTCCCAAGTCTCATGTGCCTAAGCGTTTCATGTTTTTTCTTTTTTGAACTAGTCACTGTTGCAAGGCAAGGCTAGGCAAGGCAAGTTTATTTGTAGAGCACATTTCATACACAAGGCAGTTCAAAGTGCTTCACACAGCAGGAAAAATGCATTCAAATCACGGGCGTTCTCGCAACCTCCATCGAGTTCGGGCCGATCGCGTCTATGTCCCCATGTGTGACATTCATCAATGTTCAGGGGGTCAAAAATGCCCGAGTTGTGGCAAAATGACCACGAAAGAACAATAATAATAATAAGAAACCTGGCAAGAACAAAGACTCGTTCCATTCCATGAAATGGCTCAAGCCAATTATAAAAAAAATAAAAAATAATTTGAGCATATTAATTTCAGAATAGTTGTCCCATGATTATAAGTGTGTTTTGTCCCATCTCAGTTCATCTCAATAATACACCTTTTGAAAGATCCACAAATGAATGGCTGAAGCTCTGTCTGTGCCGTAGGCCTACATGGACACGCTGCAGACTCAGTGGAGCTGGCTTTTGCAAATCACCAAGTGCATCCATGTGCATCTGAAGGAGAACGCCGCCTACAGCCAGGTAACGCTGTTGACCTTTAACCTCTGAACATGTTACACTCTTGAGATGTTCCTAAACCTGGCTCTTCTTTACAGTTCTTCAAAGAGGCCAATGAGACGTACACCAAACTGCAAAAGGAACACGAGACCATCCGGAGCAAGTTCAAGTGCGACAAAAACACCCCGATAGAGAACCTCGTCGAACTGCTGAAAAACCTGGAGGTACTGCTCAATATTTACTGGGCAAATATCCAAGAGCACCGCAGTACAAACAAATAGATCTGACACACGCGCGCTGTTGAGGTCGCACCCAAAACCTTTTGGGAATTAACTATTAATGGCAAAACTTGGTAAAATTAATGATATATTTTCTGATTTTTTTAATGAATATTTTACTACTGAAAAATATGTTTTAGTTGATATTTTTGTCACAGCAAAATTATTCTAAATTATATTGTAATATTTTTATGTATTTCTTTTTTGCAATTGGGCTTCTGATTTACTTTGAAGTAAAACGAAACTCAAATCCAAAGTTTTTCGATGCTTTGTAATAACAGAGCATGCTGGATTGCTTTTATTGTTAAATATAATCAAATTTAGCACTTTTTTGTTGTTTTGTGTTCGTGCAGCACTTTGGAAACGGTTTGGTTCATAAAATGTGCTGTGTACATCTAAAAAAGTGGATTTCAACAAAAGAAAAAGGGGGAAATTGTAATTGTAGAGTTGTAATTGAAGTGTTTTAAGTTAGAATCACCTTAAATGTTTTCTTTCCCAGTTCTAATTCCTGTTTATTCTACAGAGAGAGAAAGAGCATATAATGGAGAACAGGAGGCAGGTCCAAAGCCTGGTCAGCAAAGCCAAGCAAATCGTCCGTCTGAAACCTCGTAACCCTGAGGAAAAGAGCAGCAGTCCGGTTCTTGTCCAGGCCCTGTGCGACTTCAAGCAAGACCAGGTCACAAAATGTCCAACACCAATTCGAAGTAGAAAGTAGAATCCCGTGTTTATTTAGCAGTTTTTGTTTTGCGTTGTAGAAGGGCATTTTGAAAGGGAACGAGGGAATCCTGAAAGACAACTCGCAGCGCAGTAAGTGGCTGGTGACTGGACCTGGAGGCTTGGATATGCTGATTCCATCTGTGTGTTTGCTCATCCCGCCTCCCAATCCACTCAGCATCGGACTGGCCAACAAGTGAGGGCAATGCTGCATAGCTATACTGTTGTTTTTTAAATTATATTGGTTGTAAAATGTTTTGTTTCTTTGCTAAGGAATGAGCAGTACTACGAAGCCATCATGGGCATTTGGAACCAGCTCTTCATCAACATCAAGAGCCTGATTTCATGGCAGTATTGTGTGAAAGACATCAATTACATCAACTCCCTAACAATGAGTATGGTAAGAGCATAAAAGTACAACTGTCTGAACCGGTAACTGTGTTTTCCCCCCAGGTTAAAATACATACTACATGCATTTTTATTAAGTTTGGTTAAAGGGCCCTTTTACTGTAGATACTATTTGCACTTCTTGTATAACAGAAGTGAATATTTAGTCATTTTAAGCAGTTATAATTGAGTACACAGTCTCCATACACCCAATCTGTAAAAGATATTCACTCTAGGGCTGCAACTAATGAGGATAACTACCGGTAATTATTTTTGTCCATTAGTCGACATTTAAAGTCTATTTAGTCCAAGTAATGATAATCAAATACAACCATGGTTATTGTTTATAATTGATTCATTGTTGCATCCCTTTATCACTCAAGCTGTTTAAAGGTTTATTTTATTTTATTTATTTTATTTATTTTATTTATTTTATTTATTTTATTTATTTTATTTATTTTATTTATTTTATTTATTTTATTTTATAAATATATATTTTACAAATATTTTATACATATTTTATAAATATTTTATTTATATTCATTTTATAAATATTTTATTTATATTCATTTCATAAATATTTTATATTTTATAAATATTTTATATTTTATAAATAATTATTTTATTTATTTTATTTATTTTATTTATTTTATTTATTTTATTTATTTTATTTATTTTATTTGTTATTGTCTGTACATTTTAATTGTGTTTTTCTTGAATAGAAAAAATAAAAATGAATAAATAAATACAGTGACAAGTTAAAATATGTGATAACCCCAAGTATTGCTTCAAAAGGCCCACATTTACATGATTTCTTCTTTTCTTTGCAGTTGTCTAAGATGCGTCCCGAGGAGTACCGGAGCGTCATCAAAAGACTGGAGACCCACTACCAGGAGTTCCTGCGCTCCAGCCAGGGCTCCGAGCTCATTGGGGAGGACGACAAGAAGAACATCCAGGGTCACTTCGACAAGGCCCAGAACCACTACGACACACTCATCATTCAGCTGCCCACTTACAGTAAGCTCAGCCTGAGGGCGACGCTCACAAGAACTGTCACGCACTTCTTCTGAACGTGTACAGTTTTCTGACACCATACTTTTACTTCAGTTTTTTAAATTTAGAAACTACTAAAACATTTGCACACTTTTCCCACTGGAATCAATAGACTTTGGGATTGAATCATCACAACTCAGAGTATTATATTATGGAGATTTGAACATGCAACATACTAAACTTGGTCACTAGTGTAAATACATGAACCACTCTATATAGTCTCAGAATACTTTGAATGAACACCAAGTTGCTCTCCCAGTTATTACTCTTTTGTTTACCTTTTATGCTGTTTTTAGCTCACATAAACAGTAGCATAAAGCAACAGTAAGTTTTTGTGGTCAATTTTATTAAAATACCAAAATCTCAGATGTTTTGTCTACTCAAATCCATAAATTAAAAGCTCTAAATCATAATTAAATGTTACATGAAAACAGTAACAACACTTTTATTCACAAATGTAGTAAGTATTAAAATCACTACTTTTTACTTTCATAACATGATAAATTAAAGTGATGGTGCTCAGAAACAGAACCAAGCAGTATTGCCTTTGTCAGTGAACAAAATCCATAAACTAGGAGCTTTCTTCCACAATGATTAGTAATAATAAAAATGAACCAATGATAAAATAAAAGGCATGAATAAAAAAGGCACAAAAAATACAAAATACTCCCACCCACTTCTGCAACTTACTAAATGTTTTCTTTTTGCAGATGGAGGGATCACAAACAAAGTTGTAGAGGTTGAAGAAATTAAAGAAACTAAACAAGTTACAGAAGTGAAGCAAGAACCCCCCAAAAATACTTCAGACACAACAGAAGAAGTGAAGGTCACCACTGTCACTGTGACCAAGGCTCCTCCTCCTACGTCCAAGCTGAGTGTGGCCCTTCTCAGCAGCCTCCACGACCTGAGGTACAGGCTGCAGCAGGCCGAGACCGACCTGACCCGCCACCTGCACGTGCCCATGGGGGAGAACAGCCTCCACGAGTGCTCCCTGCACATCCAGAGGCTACAGGTGCGTTCACATGAGTACAACATGTGTGGTGGTGAGCTGAACGTAAAGACTACGGTTTAACACAACGTTTAACTGTCTTAGTCGGTCTGTTATGATTCCTCCTTTATTTTTATTTGGGTTGTTGTCGGACTAAAGACATGCCCTGTTGAGCGTTTAGTTGACTAAAGGGTGTGGGGAAAAGCTGTCAAAACAGTTAAGTAGCTCCATGTATCTAACCCAAACTGCTCTCAAAAGACTACAACTGCACAGGAGTTTATGCAAAAACTATTTACATAGAAAAGTACCAATAAACAATGTATGTATATGTTAGAGATATATAAACTGGATTAAACTCATGATTCACTCCAAAAACTTAAGCTAATTCACTTCATATCTTCTCCTTTTTGCCGTTGTCCCATAGAAATCCTTCGACTCATAAAAAATGCTGTTCGATTAAGACACTGCCAACCAATTAATCGACAAAACGACTAAATGGACATGACATAAAGGAGCTGCGGCACTCAAAATATGATTATGAGCAGATTTTTTTAATTAAAAGATAATTAAAATGATATGTAAACAACAAAATCATCTGATTTCCTTTCAATCACGATCTCTCTTATTACTCACATCAGATAGAGTGATTTGCATGTCATTTAAATAAGCTCCGGAAATCAGATAATGTGAATATAGCCACTGATATATATTTATCTCTCCCCCCCCAACCTTTATTTATAGAGCTCTTTACAACACTTAAATTGACCAAAGTGCTTAACAATGCAATCAAGGAGATACAAAACATAAAACTAAATAAGAAAACAAACTGTACAAAATAAAGTGCCCTTACATTACATAGTGTTAAAAGCCGGTCTGAATAAATATGTTTTTAGCCTAGATTTAAAAAGGTTAAAATCTGTGATGGTGCGCACGTCGGGGGGCAGTTTGTTCCAGTTGTTTTGTATGTACTATTCAAAACACAAGGCAAACTTCTGAATAATTATTGTATCTCTGCTTTCCCCAATTGCCAAAGCAATTCTCTGTAAAGTAAAGACCCATTTTGTACCTGCTCATAGTCTATATATCTCTTATTTTCCAGCTGGTGCACCAGGATCTGGACACGATGCACGATGAGTACCTGCGCCTTCGGGAGAGCATCATGAAGCAGCTGGAGGGAATCCCGCTGGACTCTGAGCAGGCCAAGTTCCTCCGGGCCGAACTGGAATTCATCAACCAACAACTGGGCGGACTGCAGGGACTCTACTCGGCCTATCTGCAAAGGTAAAGAGGAGCGGACTGAGCTGTGTTTCGGGTTGTGTTTTGGACCCACTGTCATTGATGTTTGTCCTGACAGGCTGACGGCGGTCAAGGCCCTGATGCAGAGTCTTCTTCAGGCTGAGGACGTGATCAAAGTCCACGAAGCTCGTCTGACAGAAAAGGAAACCTCCTCTTTGGATCTGAATGAGATTGAACACCATCGCAGCACTCTGAAGGTAACTTGCGTTTATTTTGACGTGATATTTTCATAATTATGTGGTAAGAAGACAATTAGTATTTTCATAACCTTTTTCCAGGGTTCCTTTAACTTCTGACTGTTGTTTTAACTGTAAATAGTCTTGGTTTTCTTTGTAACGTCTCAGATTTGTTACTATTTGTCTGTTGTCTATTAGGTTTAATGTCTCTATTTTAATGTTTAATGTTTTTACCTGCCTTAGGACAACAGATGGAATTTAGATATAGTTTTAACTATACTTAAATCAAATATTAAATCAAATGTATATAAATAAAATAAATAAAATAAATAAAATAAATAAAATAAATAAAATAAATAAAATAAATAAAATAAATAAAATAAATAAAATAAATTAGACACTCTCGATATGTGAAAAATTAAAGATGCCAATCCAGACACATATAAGTTCCATGCGTTTATTGTGAATTAATGTTTTTTGGTATCTGCAGCAAATGAAGGCCGAACTGGAGCAAAAGAGAGACCTTCTGAATTCTCTCGAGTCCAACCTGTCCACAGCCGTCCACTGGAATGGACAGATCTCAGACTCCTACCACAAGTGCGACGTTGATCTGTCCAAGTACTCCGACCTGGTCAACCAGATGATCGACCGCTGGCGCCGCATCCACACCCAGCTTGACAGCAGGTAAAATCGTTATTCTTCTGTATTTGTGACCACAGTAAGGGTCACTTATGATAAACCCCAAGAATAACCTGGAATGTTTTCCTCTTCCGTCTTCCTATTTAGAGTGTGGGACTTGGAAAAGCAGGAGAAGCAGCTGAAGCATTATCAGCAGACGAGCACTTCCCTGGACCAGTGGGTAGACAATGCCAGGAAGCGCCAGGACAACCTGCAGCTGTTCAAGCTCAACGACATCCAGACCTTGACCGACCACCTCAACCAGCAGAAGGCACGTCCGCTATGGCTTACCTCAATAAACAAAACATGGAGGAATTGTTTGAAAGATGCATAACAATACACTGATAAATGACGAGGATGAATTGCACTAGATTCTATTTTCATTGTGGCAAAAGCATATTGATAGTGAGGGAAGATTTTGTGTTAAAATGTGACTCACATTTCCATAAGTTCATTGGACAGATATATATCAGGCAGGTTTCAAATAGCATTATCACTACAGAGTGGGCCATAAGTTTCCATACATAGAATTGGCCTCCCAGATCCCCATATCTTTTCCCTCTTGATTTTATCTTTAGTGGCACTTGAAGGCCATGGTGTATCAGGTAAAGATCAGACGAGACATAAATCATCTCAAGCAATCATCATTCATTAACGCCATTACATGCATAACTTCAGCTGTGCTTATGAATGTTCATCAGAGGTGGAAAACATGTATTGTGTTTCGAAACAATGGTTATCATGTAGAGCACATTATATAAATAAATACGGTTGTAACATTTTTATTTTTCCTGTTAATGGAAATGTATGGCCAACCCTGTATAATTGGTGAAATCATGCTGGTTCAGTTTGCATACTCACTCTCATATTTCCCTGGTATTATAACTTTTCATCAGTAAATAATATATTTTAAACGTATGTTGAATTATTTCCTTCCACAGTTGTTGCACACTGAGATCAAAGGCAAGAAGGATAAAGTGGAAGATCTGCAGAAAAATGCTGACACTTGCGCTGCCTCTATTAAGGTTAGTAGACAAGAGAACACACATAGTCTCTATATATGTGGGATAAAAACTAAAACAGACTATATTATACTCTAGGACTATGAGCTGCAGCTTGCGTCCTACAGCGCTGGACTGGAAACTCTGCTTAACATTCCCATCAAGAAGACAATGATCCAGTCCCCAGCATCTACTGTGAGAACAGAGGTATGGCATTTCAGCATCTTCTGTCAATAATGTTGTGAAGTGCTTGAATTTAAGGCCTGCAACTGTTAACACGATATCTGTGCTTCATTAGGCTAATGACCTCCAGTCTCGCTACATAGAGCTACTGACCCGCTCCGGAGACTACTACAGGTTCCTGGGGGAGATGCTTAAAACCATGGAAGAGCTAAAGGTAAGTGCACTATGGAGCTCAACAGTCCAATACACTTAAAACAGTCAATTTCACCTTTATTTTCCCCATAAACTTTCCCAAAAAACTATAAACTATAATACAAACTGGTGGGTGGTCACTGTTGAGCTCAATATATATTTAACCAAAATATAAAGAGAATATACATACAGTAGTTATTATATAGACTTGAATTGTATTATGTCTCTATAATTTACTCACTGTATAAACTTATTCTATGTAATTATATAGGATAATATGTTATATAATGTACCCACACATATTTACATAAATATTTTTAACATTCCAACACAAAATTTCAAGTAGTAAAATCTTTTTTTTTTCTCTCCACAGATCAGAAACACAAAAATTGAAATGCTTGAGGAAGAACTAAGACGTTTGAAAGATGAGCTGCAAGACCGCAATGGAAAAAATACACACCTAGAGAGTGAATTGGCACGTTTAAAGTTGGAGCTCAGCGGATACAAAGATCAGCTTATTTCTGTGGAAGAAGTCAAGCGAACCACGGTGGCGCAAGTTAACGCTACAAGGGAGAGTCTCGACAGCACCCACACGCAACTTCAAGATCTAAATAACCAACTTTCCACCCTGAAATACCAGCTGGATGAAGAAAAGAGAAAGAGAAGATTGGCTGAGGAGCGCTATACCAGCCAGCAAGAGGAATATGAGGCTGCGGTACGGCGTAGACAGAAAGAGCTGGAAGAACTGAATTGGGCCAAGATTGATCTGGAAAAGACAGTGAAAGACAAGGAACGTGAACTGGAGAGGATGAAAAACCTACTTGATGAAGAAGCAGCAAGACGCAGGACAGCCGAATCGGAAACGTCAAAGGTAAGATCACAGTGCAGCCAGGAACTTAACCAACTCAAACAGACTTACGAGACACAAATCCACGTGACCAAGACGACCATCCTGAAGGAGTCCAAGCAGCTGGAGGAGAGCACCACAGACTTGAAGCTGCAATGTGACCAACTGGCTGCGGAGAAGAGAGATCTGGAGGAGGAGCTGAGGAGGTTGAGGCTGTCCATTGCCCACAGCGAAGAGCAGAAAAACAGAGCAGAGATGGAGGCCGACCAGCAGAGGGCGGCAGTGACTCAGGAGACGAGAGTCCGCAGTGAGCTGGAGGTGCAGATCAGAAGTCTGTTGCAGCAAAAGGAAGAGGAGGAATTGAAGTTAAAGGAGGCCATGAAAAGCAATCAGGATAAAAACAGACAAATTAGCCTTCTCACGTTTAACCTGGAGGAAGAGGGCAAAAAGAGAAGATCGATGGAGTTAGAATTGAATCACTTGAAACAGTCGGAAGCAGAGCTGAAAACAAAGAACGCTTCCTACACCGACACCATCAACAGGATGAAAGTTACGGAACAGGAGATTCGTATCACCAAAGTTGAGCTGGAGAAACAGAGCAGCGAGAAGGCCAAAGCTGAACAGAATTCCACCAAGCTTCAAAGTCGTATCCGGGAACTTCAGTGCTCGCTTACCAGAGTGGAAGACGAGCTGGAAAGACAGAAAAAGTCAACGCAAGAAGAATTTACGAGAAGGAAAAGAATGGAGTCTGAGCTAGAGAGAATGAATCAAGTTTGCAGAGAGCACACTACAACCATCACGTCACTCAAATCTGTTCAAATAGAGTCGACCAGTGTTGGGAAGAAGTATGAGCAGGAGTTGAAAAACGTGAAGCAGGATCTAGAGAGAAGTCTGAGGGAGTATAAAAAAACAAAGGATGAGCTGGTGGCCGCACTGGCAGAGATAAAGGCACTGAAAAGCAAGCTGCAGCAGGAGCAAGTGAAAATTCAGGAGCTAAACCAGCGCAATGAGAGCCTATACAAAACCATTGAGGAGAAGAGCCGCCAGCTGAACGAGTACACCACCGAGATTGAGAAGCTGAAAAGTATGACCCAAACTCTGACCAAGGAAAGGTTGAGGTTAGAAGAAGAATTGAGAGTGGTGAAGCAGGAGAGAGATGAGATAAAGACTAGAAAGGACGCAGTTGATGGGGAAAGTGTGGCCCAGATCTCCGCGATGCATGTCCAGCTTCAGACTAGCACCAAGAGAACTGCAGAGCTCCAGACCCTCATCAATGACCTGAACAAGGAGAGAGAAAAGCTAAAAATGGAACTAGACAAAATCCAAAAGCAGTCAATTGAGGTACTTGTAAAATGCATGGACGGCTCACCTCCATGGCTCATTTCCGCTGCTGCTTGGCATGACTGTAGAAGATCACTCTTAACTTACTTTTTAATGACACACTGTGGATGGCCAATGCATGTTTTTGCATGTGTAAACACTGAAACTAACTCACCTAAAAATCAAATTCTAAATATAGTTGATACGTTTATTTGTGTATCTGCCCATTTGGCTAAAATCAAATACAGTGGTTCATTAATTGTTACATATAATGTCATAATCATTTAGATTTGTATATACGGTATATACTTAAAGATGAATAACACATATACAAATAGGTTGCGTTCACGTTCACAACATTATAAAATCCATTTGGATTCAAATTGAGCGGGAGGACAGGTCAGAATTCTTTGGTGCAATTTGCTGTTCAACTGTCAAATGGCAGATTTGTTGACCGATGACCAGGGGCACAAAGTGTATTTTCTGTTGGCATGAATAAATAAAAGTGAAATTATTTTTTCACAATATTTCCAGAAAGTCTTCTTCAACATCAAATATGTGATTGTTGTCCGTTAAAAGTACTTAACATAACATTAATATGGCAAGTTTGTGAAGTAAATTTCCAAAATATATGATAAAGTTCAATATTTTGTGAATCATACTTTGGCTATTTCTTTAAAAAACAGTGAATCTCCCATAGAGTTATATAGATCCCAGGCCTCATCTAAGATTGTGACATGAAATTCTTGAATATGAACGCAACATATTAACATACTTCATCTTTATAGTTTTGCTTTGCACATTTGCTAGATGTAGTATGACTTTTTATTTGAATACATTTTATAATTTAACTGACTTATTCAATTGTTTTGTTGCAGACAACCATCCTGATTCATGAATCCCAAAGCCAGTACACTGAAATTCTACGGGAGAAGGACAGCCTGCTGGCAAAGATTAAACTCCTCGAACAAGAGAAAAACCGCGGCCATCGGTCCGAAGACGAACTCAACCGCATCAAGGTCACACTAGAAACAGAACTACGCAACAAGCAAAGACTCCAGGATGAAAAGAACAACATTTTCAAGGAACTAACTCAAATTAAGAGCCAGTATGAGCTAAGAGACAGTCAGATTAAGCAGCTAAACACTGACAGAGAAAGAGGAGATCGCGAGAGGCAGTCCCTGAAGACTCAGATTGAGAAGCTGATGATGGAGCTGAGGACTGTGGAGGAGAGATACAAGAGCCGGCTGGTGAGCTCTGAGAAGGAGATGTCCGAGCTGAACATTAGGAGAGAGGCCCTGGAAAGAGAAATCAAAAGGCTTCAGCAAAGACCTGACTCTTTGACCAGACAAACACAAACAGATGAGAAGACCTCAACGGTCGATCCATCCAAGTTACTATTTGACGGGGTCCGCCGCAAAGTCACAGCCCACCAGCTCCACGACTGTGGCATCATCAGCAAACACACCCTTGACTTGCTCTTAAAAGGCAAGAAGACAGTGGAGGAGGTCGCAGTGGACATTCAAGTCAATCTTAAAGGTACTGGTGTAATCGCCGGCATGACATCTGGCTCTCAAGGAAAAATGCCATTTACAGAAGCAAAAAATAAGAAACTCCTAAGTCCTGAGAGTGCACTCCTGCTTTTGGAAGCTCAAGCAGCAACAGGCTACATGCTGGACCCAACATTTAGTGACAGGATGCCAGTTGATACAGCTTGTTCTAGAGGCATTGTTGACACAGATGACAGAGACACCTTGTTAACAGCTGAAGCTGCAAGCACTGGTTTCAAAGATCCATACTCTGGAAAAATGCTTTCAGTGGGCCAGGCTTGCAAACAGGGACGGATAAACAAAGATCTCACGCTCCGCTTGCTCCAAGCTCAAGAGGCTGTTGGAGGTATCATAGACCCAGTTTTAGGTGTCTTCCTTCCAAAAGATGTAGCCTTGGATCGCAATCTGATTGACGAAGATCTATACAGGGCTTTGAACAAGAAGCCAGCCTGCTACATTGACCCTTCTTCAGGGGGGAAGATCAGCTATGTTGACCTGAGAAAGAAGTGCATTGTGGAACCAGTTTCTGGCTTGCTTCTGTTGCGTGGCCCAGACAAACCTTTGACTGTAAAAGGTTTGAGAGGTGAGGTCACTGTTGATGAGCTGATCAGATCTGAACTGCTGGATGAAACCGACTTGCAGAAGTTAAACGCGGGCAAACTCACTAGCAAAGACCTCGAAGACAAACTCAAGAACTATCTGTATGGTTCTACTTGCATTGCCGGTATTTACGATGAGGCCAACGACAGGATTATGCCGTTCTATCAGGCTATGAAAGAAGGTCTGCTCATGAGAGGAACCACCTTGGAACTCCTTGAAGCTCAAGCAGCATCTGGCTTCATAGTTGATCCAATCAACAACCTCTTCTTACCCGTGGAAGAGGCTGCAAAGAGGGGTCTGATTGGAAAAGAATTCAAAAATAAGTTATTGTCTGCAGAGAAGGCAGTAGTCGGTTACGTTGACCCACACACTGGAAAGACAGTCTCCCTTTTCGAAGCAATCGAGAAAGAACTAATTGAAAAAGGTCATGGAATCCGTTTACTGGAGGCCCAAATAGCCAGCGGTGGCATTATTGACCCCAAAGAGAGCCACAGGATTGACGTTGATGTAGCCTATAAAAGAGGATATTTTGATAAAGAGATGAATGAGATCTTGACTTATGAGGGCGATGACACAAAAGGTTTCTTCGACCCCAACACTAAAGAAAACTTGACATATCTTCAACTGAAAGATAGGTGCATCACAGATCAAAAAACTGATCTAATTTTGTTGCCACTAAAAGATAAGAACAAAGTTCAGAAAACAGAGACCAGCCGTACCAATGTACTCCGCAAAAGGCGTGTGGTGATTGTGGACCCAGACACAGGGTTGGAGATGTCAGTGAGGGAAGCTTATCACAAAGAGCTTATCGACTATGACACCTTCCTTGACCTGTCCGAGCAAGAGTGTGAATGGGAAGAAATTACCATCAAGGGGTCCGATGGCTCAAATCGCCTGGTGATAGTGGACCGGAAAACAGGAACACAGTATGACATCCAAGACTGTATGGCGCGTGGCATCATTGAAAAATCATCCTTGGAGGACTACCGCAAAGGAACGCTAACACTAACCCAGTTTGCTGATCTGATCACAAGCAAAACTAGTGGAACAGGGATGGCCATTTCTTCCAGCAATGTAGAGGACATGGTTACCTGTAGCAGTCCCACTCAACTTGCCGCTCCATCTTCCCCCACTGTACGCAAACGCTTCAACAGCATATCCATCACTGTTTCTCCACCTCCCATTTTCGATGACCAGAGCCCAGTAGCAGCTATTTTTGACACAGAGACCTTAGAGAAAATAACAATTCCAGAAGCACGTCGTCGGGGTATTGTTGATACGATTACAGCCCAGAGAATGCTCGAAGCTCAAGCATGCACTGGTGGCATCATCAACCCTTCTACTGCTGAAAGGCTTTCCTTGCAAGACGCTGTTCATCAAGGCATCATTGAGGAAAGCATGGCCCCCAAGCTAAAAGCAGCCCAGAAAGCATACATTGGATTTGAAGATGTGAAATCTAAGAGAAAGATGTCTGCGGCAGAAGCCGTTAAAGAAACGTGGCTGCCCTATGAAGCTGGTCAAAGATTCCTGGAGTTCCAGTACCTCACTGGAGGGTTAATCGAACCTGGCACTGGAAGGCGCATTTCTATTGAGGAAGCCATTCATAGAGGCTGGATAGATGGAAAAGGTGCCCAAAAGCTCCAAGATACAAAGAACCATCAAAAGAACCTGACTTGCCCCAAAACCAAGCTCAAGATCTCCTACAAAGATGCCATGGATAACTGCATGGTTGAGGAAAGCAACGGAATGAAGATGTTGCAGGCTTCATCCGTGTCAACCAAAGGGATAAGCAGCCCGTATAATGTCTCCAACCCAGGATCAAAGTCTGGTTCCAGGGCTGGTTCTCGCACTGGCTCCAGAAGTGGATCTCGCAGAGGGAGTGTGGATTACTCTTCATACAGCTATAGTTTCACTAGCACCACAAGCACTAATTCTTTATCTTAATGCACTTTTAATACAACATCAACGACAGTATCTAAGATGTCTTCGTGCTATGCCGTTTGAATTCACTTTTTGTAACAAACTTGATATGATGTAAAAACAGCTCTTTCATATCCATTGTCATTGTAATTAACACTTTAAAACTAAAATTTACATCATTTTAATGGTGAAAAGGCCTCAAAATGATGCAGGTGGAAGAAACCCATGAATACTAATGTGTAATTGTTTCTTATGTGGGTGATTTGTTGTTAAAAATTTTCAGACACCTTTTTGTAGCATTGCTGTTTAACAATATATTACTGATTTTTTGTATTGCTTAGAATGTAATTTTTTGAAAGGGGCTTGTTTTGACAGACAAAGAGCGTTCTACTAACCATTTGTGCCTTTTTGTGTTTTGTATTTTATCATATCACGGCTTTGCAATATTTGACAATATATAATGAAAATGTAAGGTCAATACTTAATGTTAAGTATGGATCAAGTTAAATGAAAAATAAATGCTGTTTTATGATTTGGAAAATAAAGCTTTGCATTCTAAAAGTGCGTGTAAATCTTTTATCTGCTTTATACAAACTGACAGAATAAGTAAGATGATATAACATTTATGAAATGTAGGTTCATGTAGGGGTAATGCATTAAGGATCAAATTAATATTTTACTTTACTTTATAGACTCATCGACTGGGAGATCTTAAATTCGATTAGACATATGCTTTTTTTCTGATACAAATGATTAAACTACAACATAAGTAGATTGCCATTTTACATTTTGTTCATTGTAATATGCACTAGGCCTATTGATCTAAAATGGCTTAGAAATTAGCTTTTATTTTTGATGAACATTAAAACCCTATGCGTATGACTTGGAAGAATGAATCTTTCAAATAATCACAATTAAAGTTGTGGGTGGGAATAGGGGGTAGGTGAAAACAGGAATTTTCTGAGCACTTGAGCCTCAAATGCAAGACAATAAAAAATATTCAAATATGCATCAAAATAGTCACAACTCCAAGTAAGCTAATGAGAACTCTAGGACTTAAAAACTTTTCAATTTTGCACAATGTCCCCTTTATTTTTTGGAGTAATTTTCCTTCTAAACTCAAACCATGTGACTTTGTATTACCATAAATGTGACTAATAAATAAATAAGACATAATTTGGTGATTTAGAAGTTAACATATTGGAAGTAGTACAAGTGCAGTTGCAGTAGTTATTAAAAGTTCATGCAACTAGGCCTATTTCTATTCAACTATAAAGATAAGATAAGATATTTACCTTTACTTGTCCCACAATGAGGAAATTCCATTGTTGCAACACAGATTAGGCACAGAACTTACAAAAAACACTCTTAATACACTTAATAAGAATAATAATAACACCCTTATTTACAGTTGTCATATGGACAGAAAATATTGCACCAGGATGATTGACATTGAGGTAACAACTCGAGCCATCACATTTTGAGAACACGTCCAGTGCTTTTGTGAACAACTGTACCACCACCACCACCACCACTACTACTTACATATTTAGTTTGAATGAAGTATAATCCAGATAATACTGCAGGTTTACAAGGGTTTACTCTGGTCTGAGGGCTCCAAAAGGTGGCGACAGCAGGAAGTCCCGTCTGCGTGATAAGGATAAAGGGTGAGAACAAATGGGGAGCGATGGAGAGAGGGGGGAGAGAGAGAGAGAGAGGGAGGGGAAAGGTCCCGGGACAGCAGCAGCAGCAAAGGGGGTAAGTCTATAACGGAAGGGGGGAGGGACCTGGGAGACAGACGGGCCCCAGCAGCAGCGGCGCAGGGGGAGGACCATATCCCATGCCAGGACCTGCGGTGGCTACGGCGGCTTGGACTGGAGGAAGTGCGCGGGCAGAGCAGTTAGTTACGCGCAGACAACACCAGCACTTCCAAACAGAACAAGGAAAAAACACACACACATTTTGGAACACAAATTTAAAAACCGTCGGACAAACGGCAACAGCAGTGACGCGTCTCATCAACATCATCATCATCATCAAGAAGAAGAAGAAGAAGTTAGAAAACACAAGGAGCATTTCTGCAGACGACTATGAACGGTTGAGGACTTTTTTGTTGTTGTTGCTTCCATCTATTCCATTCAGCTTTTGCAAAACGGACTCCAGATCATAAGGTAAGCGCAAGTTAAATCACGCAACGTTTGCGCAAGAAACGCGGGCGACAAACGCGGCGACTTTTACGCACGAACGTGAAGCATTTTGCGCGTCTGCCTCAACCACCGCGTTTAGTTTGATCTCGTTCTCTCGTTTGTTTTTTCTCCAAAAGTTGCGTAGTGTGGCATTGCTCTGAGTATTTGTCTTGGCTCGCCTCGCAGTGCTACTTAACCCAGGAGTGTGTGAGAAGTCAGGACTTTGCTTTACTGTTGTGCCAGGCTTTTTCAGCAGTTTTCCCAGGACAGAGGACACAGTCATTGAAGCAGCCCCTAGCAGTGATCTCCTGGTATTTCTAAATGCTACAAGAGTATCATTGTAAGCTTGAGTTACTTCAATCTGACCTCCTTTCTTCACTTTTTTTTTTTAAATGCCTCACTTCAGTTGTGTGTGACTATGATTTGGGGGGTTTATTCTGGAGAGACCTTTTTTATAATAATGTGAAACATATGCAGCCGCGCTTTGGAAAGTCTTCTCCTGGTTTGTGGACGTCCAACAGCAACGTTCCTTGTTTGGAGATGGATAAAATGTGGAGACAGGCAAACAGGCAAAGGGATACAGGCTGTTTTCTTTGTGGCGCAGCTGGTGTGTGGTATTTCTGGGCCCTGGGGCTGTGTTTTCTTGCTTTTTAGGCAGCCATTATAGTGGATGACATGTACAAGTGGCTTTACACCACAGTTACCTGGATAAATCTCCCTCCCATTCACTTCTAAGTAAAAGAAAAAAAGACCCACACCTGCATTTACACCCTCTTCCATCTTCTCTTTCAAGCAACTCTAGTCGTGCAGGTTGTGCTGGACATTTTGCAGAGTGGCGGCTTTCAAGATTGGCTCTAATTACAGACTTGGAAAGTTAGGAAAACAGTCCAAAACTTGCAATTAGGGCTTTGTTGGTGTAAAGAGGTCAGGATATATATCTACGCCTTAATGTGAGCTCGATGTGGAGTGTTTGTTGATTCAAAGTGCTTCTTTCCAGAGATATGGCAGTGGCAGGTGGAGCAACATATGAATGGAGGTGGTGATAACGCGGTGTGGACAGGTGGGCAGGTGTGGTGTACTGTAAGAAATGTAGTGTACGCACACATTGGGTTTGATTGTAGGACTTTTATGGCGTATTTCCTCCCACTGAACAACTTGACCCATTTTAACCTTGTGGCTTGTGTATCTTATCTAACCTTTGGAACATGTACAAGGTTATAGGGCAGCAAGATTAATCGCACTGAAATAGAAATCACACTTTTGAATGGACGCGATTAAAATGGTTAAAAAAAAGTACAAAAGATCCGGTCTAATTCTGTATAAAAACTGCCAATTATAGTTTATGTCTGTACAAACATGTTCTGAAATACATGCACGTTTTTTTCTCTCTAGTTTTTCAATTCATAGGCCTATTTAAGTCTTTTTGTATTTAAATGTGAACTTTGAACAGAATCCTATTATTAAAACACAAATCGCAATTGTCTTTTTTTTTTTTCTTTTTCAAGTTCAGACATAAAATACTGGGACATTTTAATTGTACACAGAGCAGCACTTTGACAAAGATGGGATTTTTTTTTGACAGTTGGCCTCAATTATTCGTAATGGATTCACTGCATTTTTGAATTATCGGATATTTAACGCAACGATGAATTACAGCTTTAAATGATTATGTACAGAAAATTGCTGCTTGGATCAGGAACAGTTCAGTAAGTCAATTTAGCCTTCAAATGGATTTTTGGTCTCGATCCATCCTTTGGAAACCACTGTTGTCAAGCGCAGACAGGAAGCATGTACAGTTGAACGTGTCCCTTGACTGCCACTTGGGCCAACATGTGTAAGCCATTATCCAGGGATGAACACATAGAAAGAAAGGAAGTCAAAGCAGTTAAACATACAAAAGTGAATACAACAAGTTCAAAGCAGACACTGCCCAGTCCAATATGGGACAGCAAAATGACCATATTATTCCTCACATTTTTCATAATCCTGGTCAACATATTTACTCCAGTATCTTATAAAACATGCTAGTTGTGGCTTTTCCAATGGAACTGGCCGGTTTGTTTATTCCAGCTCTTGTGCAGTGAATGGGTGTCAAAGCCACAGCGTAAACATATGGCGCCCCAGACAGGAAAGGACTAGAACAAACTGTGGCCTTGTCTCCCTGCAGGCCCTGTTAACCGGAGCCTGTTATGTCACCGTGGACATGCTATTCCAGACCAGTATGGGGCTCGCACGATTGCCAGAACCGAGCGCAATTTGGAACGGCAATTTGGGACAGCCGCCCTGATGGTATCTGGGTGATTACGAGGCCATTAGACGTGAAAGCGAAATACCAACTGGACGAGTGTTTTCCAGACGTGAAGCTATCTCTAGACTTCCTGGAGAATTTATGGCACTCGAGGCGTTTCTCAGGTTCACTGGCAAACCGTTTAAAAGGAGGTTTTGAGTTACTCGGAGGGAAATTTGTCATCTGCATTTGACCCATTCCTAAATGCCAGCGACCACCAGCGTTTTTGTAACCCTTCTCCAGATACTGAGCCGTGATTAAGAGTTTAGCTGGAAGATGGTGGTTTGGCCATTATATGCGGCGAGCTATTAAAAAGTAATAATAAACTATAGCTATAAACTTCATTGAATTACTTGTCAACACTGATTCAAAAATGTTATCCTGACTGAGTTTTTGTAGGTCAACCAAGCAAACTAGAGCATCAAAAAGAAGGTTACCCACTGAGGGGAACAATCCAGGGATCTAACTAGGGATGACAAGATCATTCGGTTAATCGATAATCGTGATTATTCAGGTCACAATATAATCATAGCGACTAACAAAGTAATAATCGTGACAATTTAAGAAGCAAAATCTTTTTAAATCCTATCTGTTGTCCGAAAATGACTAAATGACTAAATCTAAATGCAAATCACTTTTTTTATCTTAACTTTTTTAATTCAGTTTAGTTCCGTTAAGCTGGTCACAAACTTGAGGAGTTGTAATGTATTTGACGATGTTTGGTCATGATCTCGTCAATAATTGTTAGATTGTGGCGTTTTTTCTCACAATAAATGTAGACTAAAATTTGATATCATGACAAGAAAGTACAGAATTGAATGAATGTCCAAAAAGGCACACTATTATTGTGATGGTGGACATTGGCATCACGTTCAAATTTGCACACTATATGTATATTGTATAATAAATAATCATAAAGTGGAGCTGAACGGCATTTTGTACCAGATATAAAGGTTTATTTAGACATATTACAAAGGGATCTATTGTTTCTAGTTAATGAAGTATACACACACATATATATATATATATATATATATATATATATATATATATATATATATATATATATATATATATATATATTGGCATAGCTCCTTTCATTTCAAACACACATTTTAACTTTATTGGGCAGTAAAAATATCAAAGCTGTCCCAGGCTGGCGATTGTTGCCTCAGCATGTCAATCATAAACTCAAAAGTTAGAGCCTTGAAGCAATTTTGGTGCAGTTTTGCTGTGTTTTTGCAATATTAACATGGCAGGAATAGGTTTCTTGGTTTCATATGGGCTTTTTTTTAGTGTACCTAAGCAAATACAAGTGTAAGCTATAATTATGGTATGATGTCAAAATATGCTACAATAAAACAAAAACATATGTTATACTGGACATTGAGGCACATTGGTATACACTTTCTGACTGCTACTTAAACCAATTACCTAAATTCTTCTCAGGTCTTATTCCTTCTTTGAATGTTTCCAGTATGTAAAAGTAATCAGTGTGGTGAAGATGACAAAAACCCAAATTGACTTATGGAGAATACAGTCGTGAACATGTAGCAACCGTCCCATCCACACACACAAACAAACCCACACAAGGAGAGCGTTGGTTGCCGTGGCGTGTCCAAAACGTAGGGAGAACTTTATTATTTGCGAAAGACAAAGTATGCAACGTTTTGCCAACTACGTCTACCACAATGGGCTCCGAAAATGAAAACAAGCATGAGCTCACCGCTGACATGATGAGGCTGGGACTTAACCCTTTAGCGTTCTGTGATTTGCAGTCGCTTTATCTTTTTCCAGACCGTGCAACTCCGCGGTACCTCCTCCTCCTTTCATCTCCACCTGCGCGTGCATAATGGAAGATTCCACACGGCCAGGGCCAGGTGGAGGAGGGTGTGGCTCCCAAAATAGAAGCAAGGAACATCAATGGCTCAACATTTTGGTCGGGGACTCAGACTAGCCCACGTTTATGGAGAAACCATCACCAATAGCTACCAAAGAAAGTATAAATGGTCTTGGTGATCATAATTCTAGTTGACAACATTTTACAATTAGTTTTGGCTTTGCAACTCATTCAAAAAAACACAAAAATAAAAAAAACTCAAATATTTAAACAATTATTCTACTGCAATTACCACTTTGTTCTCGGCTTAATTTAAAACAAGCAATTTAGCAACATTAATGCTTTGTGTCTTGTGATATTCTTTCCCCTTTCCTTTTTCCTTGTGAGCAGACATATTTGTTTTGATACGGCGGATAATGTGTGTCCCTGATTGGCTAATCCACTTCAGTCACACCCATCTGAAAGGGAAATTAAACTAGTCCAGAGTCCAGACTGAGTCCAGACTGAGTCCAGACTGAGTCCAGACTAGGGATGTCACAATATAACATTTTAGTGTAACATTTATTGTGAGAAGAAATATCACAAATGTACGATTATTAAACTATTATTCACACCAAGACCAAACAGTAAGATACAACATTTTCTTATCAATTCCACTAGTCTGTGACCAAAAATCAAGCTTTCTGAATGATAAAGTGACATTAATATATGCATAATACACTAATAATAAAAGTTAGCATTTAAACAGACAGATATCATACTGGTTTACATTCAGATTAACCTTTTTTCAGAGCTAAGATGGAACTGAAATAGCTTATTTTTGTTTCTAAAATATTCATAATCAAAACTGATCCGTTTAAAAAAAATACAAAAAAATATAATCATGGACTTTCCAGACAAGTCCTTCACAACATTAGATACGAGAATTTCCTGTAAAATGTTAAATTAAACGTTAACAAATGGATGAATAATTATATCGTACTTTCACTATTGCGCTAACAAAAATCCCCCGAAAAGAAACCTAATGCAAAAAGTTCTTGTCTGATCTTGCCTTGGATCGCTCTGCGCTGCAATGGCTGATAAGTTCTTGTACATTAGATATGTTCTGGGTAATTGAACATCAGGGATTTGAAGTGGGTGGACAGTGGCGGGCGGCTGACTGACGGCGCCCGTCCATGAAGCCCTGTTACCTGCAGGGCTCGCAGCTGTAATCCCCCCACATCCTGACCTTAACAAACCTGCCCACACTTGTTTCCAGACTCGGCAACAACATTTTGGCCTTTTACCCGCCTCGCCAGCCCCAGCTCTCGACGTGCCATGGGTGGGCTGTCGGGATTTGGGTTGTGTGGCACTGCTTAGGACGCGTTTGTGAGCGCTGCCTCGGTCCAGGAACAAAAGCAGTCGATGCAAATTAAAGGCCAATTATCTTTTGTGCGTGCTGGGGCAAGCCGCTCGTTTGAAGAGAAGTGAGAGGTGCTCAGAAGGAGCTAGAAGGATGTTTGTTACCGCGGTGCTAAAAATAGGCTAAGCTTTTTTTTTTTAATTCACATTTTTGAATGAAATGAATGGTTCGACTTATTATAAATTCTGCAATGTGCTCTATTTTTTTCAACTAGATATTGCGTAATAGAAGGACATCTTGTGTATGCAATTGCAAATGGAGCTTATTAACAACAAAGCGCAAGTTGGTCCAAGGAAGGAAAGTCTGAATTACTTAAACTGACATTAATTTTCGGTAGTTAAACAAGCTGTTCTGTTCCTTTGGTAGATTAAATATAGTTTTTTTTTAGGTTTGATGTATTGTGGCCTTGAACAAGATAATCAGTGATAAAAGCAATTTTGTTTGCTTTACTGTAACTTTTATGGTAGTAATAGCCAAATTATTTGTAGTATATTTAACATATGAATTAACCTACATCCAGTTGGTTTTAGAAATAGATCTTCTTGTTCTTGAAAATGTATGATCTGTGCCATACTATATCAAAAATCCACAATTGTTGCCAAATAATATGATCAATATAAACACATTTTTACATGAAGTGTTGCTTGTACTCCAGTAGAAGTGTTGATTATATCATTTAAAATATTCATGAGCTGCCATTCATTTCTGACTTGATTGGAGCAAGAGAGGGCGTAATTCCCTGATTTGTAACTTTCCTCCACTTTAACTGTTGAATCGAACATATATTTTAAATTTACACTTATTCACTGGTAAACAGTTGGTTAAAACCCACAGATCATGCTCATTTCACAGATCCTCTTGAACCTCCAGCTTACTGAATTCCAGAGGTAAGAAATTGATTAACACCTCCAGGTCACTCAGGGGTCAAAAGTTAGGCGTCCTCCCGTTTAATAATGAGTTTGCACAGTACTTTGACACTTCCACAACATCAGCAAAGGTCTTTCCTCGTGCCTCAGCCTCGAGCCTGGAGATGCACGCGAGGCCAGGCCATCAAAAGCACTGACCAATCTGTTCATTCATTCCCCATTAGCCACCATGCCATTTTTCTCCTCTGTCTCTCCAGGGAAATGGACTAACCCCACCATTAGTTTGAATAAAGCCCCAGGACCAGGACCACCCCCCGTTCTGCTCCCAGAGAGGGTTTTCTGAGCTGTGGCCACATTTCACCCACTTTTATGGCTTTGGGTCTTTCTTCCTCTAAAGTGCTGGCTCCATAGCCTGCAGTTATCTTAGTCTTAATTGACACAGACATTCTTAACTGAGGAGCGTTTAATCATAACAAACATTTGGGGTCATTCCGGGAGGAGGAGGAGGATGATACTGTATCTTTGGCTGCAGTTAGAATGTGTTGGTTAAAATCATTTTTGTAACCGCGTATTATCTATGCAAAGCTATCGGTTTGTTACTGTTCCTTGGATAATATTTTATGTATTCATATAAATGAGTGGTACATGGTAAAAAAAAATAAAGTAAAATTGAGATATTTCAATGGTCAGCCAGAGATCCTTTTCAATCTAAAGGTTCTAGTCTGACGAGTACAATTATATACAAATCTTCCAGATGGCAGTCAAAATGTCTCAGATTCAAAGAATTTGTCCTTTGAATCTTTTGGATTATTGTCCAGTATTTGAAAAATACAATATCATATTTTTGCAGCACCAAACATCATGCAGTGATACTATATTTACACAGGCAACATGTTACATGGGTGAGGTGTCCAAAAAGCACAGCAACGGAATTCAGTGTCTTTGGCAGGAATGGAACCGCTTATCTTTGGCTTGGAGAGGCTAAATATGGAGCTACTACCAGCAGCTAGTAACGGGCAATTATCTGTATAATTAACATCAGAGAAAATGACTTGGACAAAAAGTGCATCATATTGTTTCTCATATTGAACAATCTTTATTTCTTCTTTTAATTGGATTTTGTCAAATTAAAAACAAATAAAATAGATTCTTGAGCTTAAAACAAGACGGAAACAAAGTCTGAACCCTGCTCCAAACAACATGCTAACATGCGACTAATGTGGCTGTGAGCTCCTCTAATAAGAAGACCCACGCATAATTAATAATGATAATAATAATGCCTTTCACTTTAAAGGCATGTCACCTCAAAGGGCTACACTGTTGTCATGGCAATCTACGCCGTCGGCCCCTTGACCCCCACCAACCATTCACACACACAACACTTTCATACTAGGCATTGTGGGTGAAGTGTCTTGCCTAAGGACACAGCGACAGAAATTGGCCTTTGACCTACTGATTGGTGGATGAGTGCTCGAACCACTGAGCTATGAAGGAATGATTTCATTTAGATCTTGATTCAATTTGATTAATTGCACAGCATTGGCATTAAGTTTTTTCCCCCCTTTACATTACTTGCAAGGCACTGCAGCTATAAACAGGCAGAATGTTTCAAGACCTGACTCATTCTGTTTGTGACTCTTTGGGCCAGTCCCAAGCCTGGTTTTATTAAGAGATCTCTCATCAATATGATTATTTCTTCATACTAGATTTGAAATTCAGATTTACTCTTCAAAAATACATTGTATATAGATGCGAGGACCGTTTTCCCATCTCTTAAAACGCATCATTACACATGGTTTCCTAAATATAACATTAGAAAACACCCATGCATTGATTTATAACCGCGAGCTGTCTGCACCCACTCTTCTCTCATAAAAGCAGCAGCAGTGAACATTTCCTTCCATCTGCCTAATCCAGAATACAAAATAGCCGAGCCCTGGCAAACTTTCACATTCTTTTCACTGACACATTACTCCGACCGAAGCAGAAACTAGAAACTTAAGATGGCATAGTTTCTTTCTGTTAAAGCGCGTCTGATTACGGCTCGTGTTGTTTTTCCGGGATGCATTAGTGGAGTGCAGAGGTCAGCCAGAGATGACTGGATAAGACTGAAGGGGTTGTGTCTGTGTGTGGGTGTGGTGCTGTGGCCTGGATACACAGACTCTCTGGGCTTCACCACGCTCAGGACTATGCCAACACTCAGGGCGGTTCAGCTACTGGTTTGATCCGGATTGTTTGTCTGTGTTGTTTATAGATTAAGCTTGTTCATGAAGTGTTTTTGTTATGTGTAAAAATATGAATTGTGTGCAGTTTTGCTTTAAAGTGCCTATGACAGGTTTTTAAGATGATCTAAATTGGATTTTGTTTAGTGTATTTATACTTGTTGTACATATAAATAATAGTTTTACACCAATCGAGTGGCTATTTGTGGAGAAAAGTAGAAAAATCTGTTGAAAATGACAGGAAGTGACATCATTCCAGTCAACGTTTATGCAGAACTTACACCTAGAAACTACTTTTCTGACCCTCAAAATATTAATTCAACAAAATAAATATGTTCTCATATATTTTTATTGGTCATATAAAATTAATTGTGACAAGAGATGAGTTTTTGCCCAGTGTTTGCTGGGTAATTTCCTACTGTGATGTCATCAATTACAAACAGGAAGTAAAACTATAAACATGTCGGTGTAATCCCTCATTCGTAATCCCTCATTTTTTCTACAATAAAACTATAAACCTAAAAAACAAGCTACTCTGGGCCAACTTTTTTTTAATCATTTTAAGCCAAATTTTAAATATTTAAATCTTAACTGCATTTTGTTATAGGCACTTTAAATCTATATATTTTTTTAGTTTAAAACACATTTAAATATTAACTTTTAAGATTGCTGTTCTTCCTTGATAATTGATTTGGCCATGTTTATTTAAGTACTCAGTTTAGCTCCTTCAGTAAAAGTACAGGTATAAGAGTAAAAGTATCACGTATCACATCGACTCGAGTAAAGGTTTTGCAGTACCCGTTTTAAAATATACTGTAAGAGGAGAAGTTAAAAGTACTTCACACAGATTTGAAAACTATGAAAGCATTAAATGTGGTGATTTTGATAAAGAATTGTGCAAAATGATGGAACAAGGCGATGCAAATCCATGTTGTAATTTTTCTAGTGAATATTATCTGCAGATTTTGTTTACTCAAAGCTGGGGCTTGAACTGATAACCTTGTGGCAGAATGTCACCTTGAATTTGTTAAAAATAACTCTTCAAACGAGTCCACAAGTATATGCAAAGTACTTTTCAGTCCAGTTCCACAATGCGTAGAAAGTACAGATACCGTCTCTCAAATGTAGTGAAGTAAAAGTAAAAATTATCCTCAAACAAACACCTAAATTCAGTACCTTTCCTTTTGTACTGTTACTTTCTATCACTGTTTATCCTACAAAGTACTCAGTTCCTTCTCAAACTGTAACCTCACATATCCATTAAGCTGCAAAGTTCTCATACTTTATATATAAAAAGAAAGCACAAGACCTTTTTTTTTGGTTATTTTACTTTTCAAAATGAATACAAATCTAAATCTATTCCGACAGTCTAACCTTGTTCATACATAGTGACAGTCGGCTTTGCAACAAGGCACTTCTGTCCTACACAGTGAGGAAACTTTGACAGTATGACGACCGCCGCGGACTTCGCCGAGCAAATATTGACTCGAACGTGTTGAAGTCGGTGTGAGAACGCGCCTGTTGAACCGCCTCTTTCTCTGCCCGCGCTTCTTTCCACAGCTCTGACCCCGACACGAGATGGAGGAGGGCTACGAACTTGACTTGACGTACATCACCGAGAGGATCATCGCCGTGTCCTTCCCCCGGGGCTGCTCCGAGGAGATCTACGCCCACAACCTTAAAGATGTCACGCGGATGCTCAAGTCCAAACACGCTGATAATTACCTGGTCAGTGTCCGGCTCGAGCTGGTTTTCAAATGTCGAAACTGAAAGTGGATCATCTTCCTGGAGGTTTACGTTTATGACATGTTTATCTTTGTGTTGTGTGTTTTGTTAAGATTATCAACCTATCGGAGAGGAGGAGCGATCTGTCCAGAATGAACCCAAAGGTACGCTCAAATTGTACAAATGCAAAGCATGTTAATATTACAGGTGGGAAATACAGTATATTAAAAAAAAAAAACTATTATATTATTATTATTAATATACTATTATTTAATGACAATATTGCAGTTGTTTGTGTTGGAGATTAGAATATTTAGTATATCTTCAATAATTACTATCAAAAATAACCTAAAACATAAATCTTTCTAGTATAATCGACAAAAAAATTGAAGGAATAATGTGATATTTTTGCACTTTTCTGGTTATTTTAATGGTCCAGTTACATTTAGTGCAACCAAGACATTCACAGATACTTTTAAGCACATTCTTGATTCTTTAAAAATACAATTTTAAAAAATGTTATGGAAATAATGCTAAAGAAATACATTAATATTTACGTTTCTGTCAATATCACCCACTCCCAAATAATATAGGTCTTTTCAACAATTAAATTCAAATATGTTTCTGATTTCTACATTATCATTCATTGATAGTGACACTCCTGGTGATTGATTATTTCTTTCCTTCTCAAATAAATTGATAATGTGACACAAAACATATATATTTTTCTTCTTTTATTTTTTATTCTGAACTAAATGCCATTCTCCTTACAACAATGGAAATATCTACCAGGTTATTTATGTATTTTAAAAAATCTGGGGTTATAAATGTATAAATAAATACAACAAAAGTTAACCATACATGTATATGATACACACATAATATATTTCAGTGATTTTTAACCCTAGCAAAGCACTACTATGAATTAAAAAATGAATTAAATACGATACAATATGAAAATGACCCCCAGATTACTTTGTACTGAAAATGTTTGCCCCTGAGTTTACATTTTTTATTTTTTTAAAGGTTAAGAATTGCTGTTATATTTTTGGATATTTCCCCCTTGTAGACACTGGACACGGGTTGGCCTGATCAACACGCTCCACCTTTGGACAAGATCTGCACCATCTGCAAGGCCATGGAGAGCTGGTTGAACGCCGACCCGCTCCATGTGGTGGTTATTCACTGTAGGGTGAGTTTTGGCCTTCAGGTTTTGCCTTGACAAAAGTCTTTTTTCCCGTGTCTTAGATACTGTAACTCTATATGAGATGAATCATATCCTTGTTTTGTGTCTTCTTTAGGGTGGAAAGGGCCGCATTGGTGTAATCATATCATCGTTTGTCCACTTCACGGATGTGTCAGCCAGGTAACCGCTTCTGTTTTTGTGACTGAAATAAGATGTTTTAGCAATGGTTTATTTTTATTTATGAGACCGCGTTTAACAATTTCATGACCAACCACAAGTAGACCGCAAAGCAAAGTCACTGTACAACCTCATCAGATTTATTTACCCCTCTTAATTTTGGGTCAAGGTGATTCAGAGGGAGTCTTTGAAATCCGGAGAAACCACAGACTATAGGCCATGAATCATCCTGTATAGAATTTCCTGAATCAACATGAAAACATGCGACTTACTGTAAGCGCTCCTGGACACAGTGTCAGTGTCATAAAATCTATTCATCTTTTGAGAAAACCCATTTGGATTTTCTAACCATTGTGCCTAAACTTAATTTAATATGGCTGCTGCGGATTTTCAAAGCCCTGAAGTCACAACAGCAAAGGTGTCCCATATTATTTTGCTATTGTATGCATTAACATAGGTTATTATTGATATTATTATTATTTATTATATTTTATTTTATTCTCATTGCCAATCCTCTCCTCAGTGTACCATAAGTTCATTTAATGTATTAGCAGTATTTTGCTTTGAAATGGGTCTTAACAATATATGGCTGTATCGAAAGTACTTTACTAAAATTAGTATTGAAACTAGATTGTCATTTGATTCTCATTGACTAAAAAAAAAAAATCTCTCATAAAATTTGACCTTTCCTTTCCAGAACAGTTTTAGAATGGTACTCTGTGTTAAAAAAAACAAAAAAGGCATTTTTATTTTAGTATAGAGGAATTGGTATTTCGTATCGAGTCTATTCCTTAGCAACAACACTAATTGTCAATAGGTTGTAATGACCTCCAAATTATGTCACCATACATCAACTAACATGTCATTTTGTTTTGTTTTTTACTATTTTATTCTCACACAGTTGTAGAAGTTGTAGTGGAAGTAATTGAAGGTGAATCAACTCTTTGATCATGTATATTAGTATGGGAAAAGCAAATGGGTAATTGTTTTGGGTCTTTTAAAGTAAGATAAGGTAAGATAAGATAAGATAATCCTTTATTGTCCACACATGGGAAAATTGCATTGTTGCAACGCAGGTAGATACAGAGGAAAAGAACAGATAACTTATAGGAAGTCTCTTAATAGAAGAACTCTTATAAACAAAACTCTTATAAACAAAAACTCCACTATAGACAAAACCTCTCATTTCCTAATAAGGAATGGAGGGGAAACGTACAGATAAAATAAAATAAAATAATAAATAAAGTAAAAAGTACTCAAGTGTAATACTATCCTATAAAGACTCGATACAAATGCTTTCTTTATCATCAATTACAACTCAAACAAAATGGCTGCTGCATCTTTTACTAATCCCTAAAGTGTAGCAAACATTTGGAGTGAAGAGCTTGTGTAATGCCCCTATGTAGATCCCCCACAGTGCCCCCCCCCCCCCCCCCCGCCCCCCCAGAGCCCTCACAAAACACAAACCAGCACAGTGGGACCGACTTCCCTCCCTCGCCGCTGGTTTCCCGCCGAGCACAACGGGGTCGGTAAGGTGAACGTGAAGGCAAGAGGTAGGGGAAAGAGATAGGAAAACAATGAGGTGGACTTTGAATGGATGGATGAAGCGACCCGACAGACCCCGCCGTGAAAAGGCCGTGTTAGTTTTAGGGTCGTCTGAATGGCCCGGGCTGTGCACACACCGCCGCCTCCATCCGTCCCCCCCGCGCTGTTTGTTTAAAACCGGCCTCCTCTCCCTCTCCGCGGGACGCCTTTTTCCCCCCCACTTACTTTCACTCTCGTATGCATGAGCGCGCGTCTGCGTCGTCGCGATTCGAGATGGGCTTAGCGCGCATACATTACATTATAATTACCCTAACAATGTCTGTCTCTCGTTCTCTCCCTAAAGTGCTGATCAGGCGCTCGACCGCTTTGCCATGAGGAAATACTACGATGATAAGGTCTCGGCGCTGATGACACCCTCGCAAAAGCGGTAGGCATCCAAAACACGCGCACGCCCCGGTTGTTTATCTAAAGCTGTTGTTTGACCATCATTCACATGTTTTTTTTCCCACCTGGTTCCATGTTGTTTACAGCGATTTAAGCGACTTTATGTTTGTAATCTTAGTAGTTTAGAGATTTCTCGGTGACAGTTGATATCTGAACCATGTTGAGTCTTTATCGCTTATAAAAATGGCTTCACTTTTCTGTTCTGTACTGTTTTAAACATATTAAACAGCTAGATAGTCAATACTTAGCCATAGGGATGCTAGATGAATTGCTATTGAATATGAATAGCAAATTAGCAAATCATAACAACTGCAGTTAAAGTAAAATCATTTCCTGCATACACACAAAAAAGTGCCTTATTCTGCATAAAAAAACTGTTAACCCTGTAGCTTAGATCTGTGAAAATATGTTAATGATATGCATAGTTTGTCAGTTCATCTTTTTTTGTCATTTAAATTGTTGACCTGGAACAGAATAGGATTATTATTAAAACACTAATTTCAAATCTAATTACAATCGCAATTCTTGTCAGAAAAATCACTATTAGATAGTTTACTTAAATCGTTCAGCTCAACTTTGGTAATAATTGCAACTTAAAATCAACTTTAAGAACTGCTAATTGGTTTAGAACGTAGTTGCGGGTAAATATTACAAAAACATGGCCTAAAGGCTTAAAGCTACTGAACTGATTTCCCACAAAACAAACAACAAAAAACATTTAATTTCCTATGGTCAAGGTCAAGTTTATTTAGAAAGCACATTCACAAACAACCATCACTGCCTTAATGTGCTGTACAAGATAAATAATGGCGAAACGAATCACAAAATATACTGTAAATACATATATAAAGAGTTCAAATAAATCAAACACTGGGCATAATCCTTCAAATGTTCATATTAGGCTTGTCTTGAGTTAAAAGTTAAAAGTGCATCTTTAATAGAGATTTGAAACTCTAAACAGAAATGGCCCTTCTAAGAGGAAACGTGAACCTTGTCGTACACCACACACATGACCAAATAAAGTCAAACTATGGCAATTCGTCGTGTAATTCCTCGCTTTTCCCCCCCTCTCCAGATACGTTTGGATCCTCAACAGCCTCCTGAGCGGTTCCATGAAGATCAACGCCTCTCCATTGTTCCTACACTGCATCGTCCTTCACGGCATTCCCAACTTCGACGCCGCCGGAGGTGAAGCGCGCAGCAGATCTTGTGTTTTTTCGCACCGCCCTTTTCGAACACGCGCGCGGCTAACGGCTCGCAGCCAAAATACCGGCACTGGCGCTGTTCGAGAAGCCAGACGTGACCACATCAGAGCCGGAGCAGTAAACAAGACGGGGACTTTGTCTTCGCTGTATCTCTCAGACTTCCAGCACACACACAGTCGCACACATTACTGCACATAAAGGCTACTGAAGCTAAACTCTTTGTGGCTTTCCATTAAAACCTATGGAAACTCCCACACATGCTGTCTGGTAAATCATTATTTTCTCAAGTCGGTTCTCAAAACAAGAGATCATTGTATTAGCTGTGTACACAATATTGCTTCTTTGGCAAATGTCCCACGTAAGAGTTTGTGAGGGTGTGCTTTTTTTTTTTTTTCCAGTTTGTCGACCGTACATCAAGGTGTACCAGGGAATGCAGGCGGTGTATTCATCTGCCATCTAGTAAGTAAATAATGGTTACGAGTCATTATGTCAAAGCAGGCTTACAGTAAACAAGTTATTCTATTCAGTTCGCTCTTTATTACAGCCGCCAGGTCCATATAAAACGATAAAACACACATAAAACAGACACGATGTTGTAAAAAGGAACGTTTGTCACTTTTAGGATGTATAAAATTGGCATATGACTGCAGAAAATGACTTCATCCAGACATTTTTCTTCAATGTGTTTTATAGTTCTCGTTCTTAATCCCGTTTTCATTTAAGTTCCGCAAATATCTAATGGTGTACTTTCTGTCCTCAGTCATATCGGGCCAAACCACAGAGACGGAGTTTGCATCCCCTTAGAACCAGCTCAACTCCTAAAAGGCGACATCATGGTAAAATAAAGTCGCACGTTCATGCTTTTATAATGTTAATATTTGCAATAGTAATGATTGTTTTGTTTCAGATTAAGTGTTACCACAAAAGCGAACTGCCCGCTGAGCGTGAGGTCATATTCCGGCTACAGTTCCACACGGGAGCGGTGCAGGGCTACAATCTGATGTTTGAGAAGGAGGACATGGAGAATGCTAATAAAGGTACTTTCATTCATACTTTATTCACCGCCATGAACCACAGATATGAAAAACGGGCGCATTTATACATGTAAAACTAGAGTGGATTAAAGTACACAGGGCTCTTTATAGTCACTGTGTGTTTGTATTATGGTTTGAAAGGCCACTTAAGTTCATTTCAATCAAGAATAGAGAAAGAACGCACACAAATCTTAATTTATGACCACATTTCTCAAGTAAAGAGATGTTTAATACTTTTAGAAAACAAATAAGCAGCATGTTTTTGAGTTGGGGCTGTGAAATCAGTCATATTTCAATCAAATTTGAGATTCAGTCATTTTAATTGGAAGCCAAACAGCAAGTCAAGGCAAGTGGTTTAGAACATATTTTGCTATTTTTTTCTATTATTAAATGTCCATATTATTTAAGTTGAGGAAATTAATATTGAAAGACATTTTTCTTTTTTTTCAAGACAAATCAAATAAAAGTAGAACTGGGTAAAAATTGATTAATCTATAGTAATCATTCTTGCTTTTTTAAGTCCAAATTGGCTGTATAAAGCCAGACTACCATCCTTACATTCATTCTCAAGTGCCCATTGAATCGAGGTTTAATTAGCATGTTTCTGAATGGAGTGATTAAAGAATATTAAGGATCTTTCCCAATAATAAATAATGCTTCATCATCCGTCTTCCAGATCCCAGATTTCCAGACTACGGTAAAGTTGAACTGGTTTTCTCCGAGGGACCAGAAAGGATCCCAGGTAGGTGTCCCTTCTTTTTTTTATCTTCCCACTTTGGGGTGATTGAAAGGGGGAAATTGGTCTGGCCTTGGCCCCTGAGTGCCTCCCCCCACTCCTCCCCCCGGTAAGAAAGGAGGTGGAATGCAGAGGGGAAATGTTGTGTGAAGTGTGCGCTGACAGAGTGGTAAAGACTCACAGCAGGGCCCGGGTCTGGCTCGACGGGAGAGAAAGTATTTGCGCGGCAACGCGTATGTGGTTCGGCTTGGAAAAGTGTCTAAACCCGAGTGCATAACAACAGGGGGATGTGCTGGTCACTTTTAGCTACTTAAAAATTGCACAGATTTGAACTGTTATAACTATTAAGCTATGAATCTACACTAGATCCATAGGTAAGATAAAACATGCATGTTTTTTAAAGATTTGATAATGTTGCCTCATGAAATTATGATTTTAAATTTCAAGTTATGTATTGTCTTTTTGCATTTTATCCTCAATCGAATATATATAGATATATTTTTTGCATTTGCCTGGATGATGCATTTTTTTATCATTGTCACTAGCGATTTTTTTAAATTTAATTTTAACTAATAGGGCTGGGCCATATTGACAAGAATTTATAAGTGCTCAAGTGATATTATGTCAGTCCAGCAGAAATGTGTTAAAACTTGTCTTTAAATGCATTAGTTTAGGTTTGATTATCAGACAAATGTGAAATGTCTGTCAAACTGATCACAAAAGTGCAGAAATATTACCTTTACAACATAAGTTTTTACATTTTTATTTTTAATCAGCTCTTTTTGAAGCATTTTTACTATAAACGATACACGCAATATTCCACTATCTTCAAAACAACATTCACAATATTATCTAAATTGCGATATATTGCCCACCTCTAAGGATTATTTCTATTGTACATTGAAATTTGTAAATAAATTATCTATAAAATAAATGTTGATAACTGAAATAAATAAAATAAATTGTTAGTATTGATGAAAATCTGACATTGTTGATTATTTTTTGACATTTTGACTTAATTAGCCTCTTCCAACTCGACCATCTTCCCCCACCTCAGCTGCAGTGCAAATACTTGCAAACTGAGATTAAATGACTCCAGAAAAAGCAGTATCGATCCTAAATATAACATGCTTAAGATGGTTGAAATTCCACTGAAACGCTCCGATGACTTTCACAACAACAATAATATCTGGCGGTGCTGATGCTCTTTCCTGTCCAGGAGCAGGAGCTACAATAATGTTGATTCTGGGTCCAGGTGCCGACAGGTGGAAGAACGGGGCGGATGTTATCGTGGACTACAACACGGCGGATCCTCTGACTCGATGGGACTCCTACCAAAACATCTGTGAGACAGAAGGTACCGTCGCCTCGCTGCACCACCATAAACGCCCCGTGCATCATCGGCGCTCTCAATGTCACCTCTGGGAACGTGACAGATTTGTTTTTTAAAGGATATATACTATGCAAAATAGACTAATAAACTTAAAACTTTGTTGTAATCGTTTTCCCTCATCACAAACTACTCAAAGTGAAAATCTGCTGCAACAAAAGTGTCTAATCTGTTCCTAAAGTTGTTTTATGATTTAATTTGATCCAATTACATTTATTGATTTATATTGGTCATTGTAACTTTAAAGGTCGTTTACTTAAAATGCGTTTTTATCCTGTTTGGATATAAAGATCACCACTTAAAGTAGCACCTACACAAACTTGTACAAGATTGTACTTGTACAAGATTTTGATGGAACGTAAGGCAGGATTTGTTGATATCCAATTCTAAGCCGGATTTAATAAAGTTTAAAAAAATGTGGACATTTTAAGCCAATTTTCAGTCGGATCTAGTTTACTCAAAAACTGAATAAGATATCCAAAATCTTCTCTCAAATTGTTTTTGTAACTAATATGTGTACAAAAATAAGAAATTTAGACCTGGTTCTGTTTATTTTACAGATTTAAATGTCCAATTTTGGCCATTTTTACACAAAACAGTCCTTTTTTAAATTTAAAATACAGGATATGAATAGCTTTCAAATTAAGGTGTTTTTCATTTTCCCCTGAAGTGTCTCGCCTTAAGCAGGAAGTCAAAACACTTCTATTGCTTACTACTTTATTTCTGTTTTAGATCAATATTGGTGTTTACAATGAACAAAATGTAAGATGATGTTATGTTATAGTTCATAGTACTTGAAAAAAGCATAACATATCTTCTTTAATGAGCTTAAAACCACATTATATTGCTTTTCCCCTCCATCATAAATTACTCAAAGTTGTATTTTGATAGATTCATGCATGCCTGTAACCTTTACTTAACCAGGATTCAGAGGTCAAGGCTAAAAACAGCTCTCTCAAGTAAAACAAATCATCACACTTTTTATATAGTGTTCTTGAATTTATCAAGTGACACCACAGCTTTTTGCAAGTTTGAGTGCCAAGACACTTTCTGTTTTCACCTTCCCCTTATCTCCGCCCACTGCCCTCCCTGTATTTACTTGAGATTCTTTGACAAATGCTGACTGCTTGGCAAGCATAAATGTTCAAAAATGCTGTGTAAAATAAATACACCTTGAATGAAA
This sequence comes from Eucyclogobius newberryi, assembly GCF_026437365.1. Classification (NCBI taxonomy): domain Eukaryota; kingdom Metazoa; phylum Chordata; class Actinopteri; order Gobiiformes; family Gobiidae; genus Eucyclogobius; species Eucyclogobius newberryi. The sequence continues at coordinate 24,004,428 of NW_027315746.1, forward strand.
ATGCGCTGCTGTTTAGAACGAAATGCCAATGTGAAGACTCCGGGTCAGAAGCAGAGAATCAGTGAACATGCTTTTTTCATTTTAGGTTAGTTTATTGGTTTATTATTAGTTTAGTAATTGTTTATCACAGAATACAAGAAATAAAATCTTGTTTTATTTAGTTTAGTCGATTCCTATACACACAGTACTAGGTCTATTTCGACTTCCACGTTGTCTTACGCACACAAACAGTTATAAATACTCTCCTCTCACACTGTACACACTGTAGATTTAACAACACGAAGACCTAAACATGGCAGACTAAACGTTTCACCACATCAGACCTGGCACTAAACCAGGACTAGAACAGAACCACATCAAATCCACATCAAGACTAAAATGGGTTCAATTCCAAATACTGACAAGTGTGAACTGACTTCACTTGTTAGACGCTCCGCCACATTATTTGTACAGTGTAATGATATGTAACGACAATAGAAATGTAATCTGGGATAGATTTGTTGCCATGGCAGTGGGGCCTTACTAAATACATACAGTGACTTTACAATTATTCAAGTGCAATCAAGAGCATTTGGGAAAGTTATTGCAGTTGTATTGCCTTTCTGGTTCTCCAATAACCTTCATTCTCCAATAATGAAGGTCGTCTTTGTAGTTTGAAGGCAAATTGAACTTGAAAAGAGAAGGTTTTCACACACAAACAGTGGAATTGCTGTATGTGAGGAATGCTGGAAGCAGTTGGTTCTCAGGAGATGTCTATTTTGTTGTTTCTTTAAATGAAAAGGCAAGCTTTAAACCCTCCCTTGTAGTTTCTCTCACACACACACACACACACACGCACACGCGCACACGCACATAAGCACACACACTACTCTCACCGCCCCAGAGCCACCCTGCCGGGCCCTTGTGTCCCCACTGCGGTCTCCTCTCTCCACTCAACCACACCATTCAACAGCCTCCCAGAATAGAGCTCGATCCACCCTTTCCCACTCTCCATTCACTCCTTTTTTTTTTTCTTATTTTGATGAAATTGTGCAGCAGTTTTGATGTCTTAATTATTCTCCCCCAACAACTCTCAACTTTCAAGCACCAATTTGGAGAATCAAAGAAGAATAAAAAAGAACAGGCATTTACTTTCTTTCATGCTGGATTTCAGGAGCGTTCATGTGGGATATTTACAGCTTTGTGTTCTCGCGTAAACTCCACGTCTGAGAGGCAAGAGGCTGAGGAGCTTTAGTTCAAATTCGACATCTACTTACCAAGCCCGAGTGTCCCTCTGAGCAGCTGTCAGTCAGAGAGGAGGAAGTCTTTACTACGGCGGTGCTAAAGTTGTGAAAGGAAAACTTCATTTACTCCTTTGCTTTGCTTAACTGTGTGTGCTTATCCCCACGTGTGAAGGGAAGGCAGAGATTTTCCAGACAGCTTCGGTTTATTGTCAACCCAGATCTTGGCGGTTATTTTAATTTACTTCATTTAGTTGTGGAGTGAAAATAAAATGTAGTAAAGTTTTATAGGGCTATGTTTTTGACAGTACAGAATTCCAGCAGAAAGAGGCTCGCACACTGGGGTTTTCAATTACATTTTTTATGCGTGTTCTATTTTGCATCAGTACTTCAATGGTAGTTAGCTCAAAAATAATAATAATCTTGGTACATATTTCACATAACATGGCTTTAGTACAAGTTAAACCCCTTAACAATGCATTTAAATGTTCCTTAGTATCCCAGAATATACATTTGTTTCCTCCTATTGGCAAACAACTCCTAAAATCAAATGCATAGTAAGTTTTAGTGTATCGTTTTAGCAATGTAAAAACTGTGTATCCACAAAATCCACTTCAAAAGCAGATAAATGGTTTTAACGTCCCTCCGATAGCTGTGGGAAGTTGTTGTAACACGAGGATAGTTTCTGCCAGTACTGATGGGGTGTTCTTCTGGAGGAAACGTGTAATTCATAGTTTGAAAACCTCAAATGGAGGAGCTCGCTTCATAACTGTTACTGACGGCAGCCTGGGAAATGGAGGACGATTTTTCATATTCAAAACACATCATTATAATGTTCATAGCAACAGTTAGCAAACTGCTGTTTTTGTTCAAAGATTGTATTCTATTTTTTTTCATTAAAGAACCAAAACATGATTAAAATACGTTAAAGATGAAAGTTTGCACTCATTTTCCAAGCATTTATGTTATACGACATCCTAAAAATAAGTGCTGCTTCTTATTTATTTTATTGTCTAAATTTGTTGCAAAATACCACCCTTTTAACTTATTCCAAACTATAAAAAAGGAAGAATATTTATGTTGTGTAGGCTGCAGTAAGGAGAGGATAGGTTGGATAATTACTTAGGTCACACATTTTGATGGAATTGACTAACAAATACAATTACAAATACCCTGGATATACCAACACCACAATAATGATAAAAGTAATTTTCAACAAAAATAAATATTACTTATGTGGTCTTAGACAAGTTCTTATAGAAAGACCCTTCTAAAACAATTCAGGAAAGGTAATACTTTGTCCTGTTATGTGACTTTTCTCAGTTTCTATACTTCTACTGAAACTAGATACTCATTTGAGTATGTTTTGGGATATTTGATGAAAAAGAACAGCATGTGGCTTTAGTAGTTATTGTAACAGGTTAAATAGCCGTCCTTATCCCGACCTCCTGCGATGGGAGAGCAGTTTGCACATTCTCCACTTTCACATCTTTCTGCACTGTAATTGGCCGATCATTCCGGACCGTAGCCGAACCGCTGCAGTATAAAAGCATCGACTCAATCTCCCAAGTTCACTATTAGGAACATTCCCGGTTAACCATTCACAGCGTTCGTTAATGTGTGTAGATATTTCCCCCCCCCAAAGAACGATTGAAAAACAGCGTTGGGCACATCTGTTTTTGTTGCTGATATTGCCAGTCACGAGGCGCGAGGGGGAGAGAGAGACGTGTAATTTCATGACACGCAAGTTTGGGCGAAAACTCACCTTTGCCTTTCGCCAAGAGCTTCAAGTACTAGGCAAATATTGGTCTAATTAAAACCTTTCTTTTTATGGACTTAAAAAAAGCTCCGAGCTGCAGGAATGTTGTTTTCATCCCTGTTTCTTTCTACTTTTTACCCCCCTTCCTCCTCTGCCAAGAGGGGTAGTCCCTCGAATCGGGGCAAGAGGTCGGGTTACTCTGTTCCCCTTGTCCCGCCCCTGCCCCCAAGCCCCGCCCCACTTGTTTACATTCCTCTGTCCATATTTGGCAGTCTCAAGCCCCCCCCCTTTTTGCTGCAAACGCTCTCACCTTCTCAGCGGAGCGGCGAAAGAAGCAGATGCCAAACTCCTTTCGAACAGTTGACCCTCGCCGCTATCCACTCTGTCTAAACCATGTACGCTTCAGCTAAATGGATGGAATTGCTCTTGTATTCGTACCTGGAGGTTTCAGCGAAGGTAGGAGAACTGTTTTTTATGTATTATGTTCAAATGAGTGGCCGCTGTTGGACAAGAAGTTGCAAGCAGTGACACAGGTTGACAAGGAAAGATGGGATAGCCACACGACTACCAAAACGAAACATTCGTCTTCCAGCTCGAGACACAGAATGCAAGGATTTTTTTGGGCAATACTCTTGTTGGATCTGACCTGCTTGGAGGCCACGGGAATACTGACTAATGAATACTTTTTACAATAATCCGTGCTGCAAAAGTTGGATTCTATACTTCGTAGCCCTAAATCCAGCTGGTCGATCCCATTGTTAGACGTCTATTGTGATTCCTGTTGTCATGAGGGATATTCAACTATGAGTAACCTCCATGACTCTCCCGTTACCTTTGAGGATTAAGGAGATTGTTTGGACATATGCCGGAGGTCAAGGGGCAAGGAGAGATGGAGTAGGGGAGGCTGAATCGCGGCAGGGTGAGGAATGCAGGGGCTGTGAAGGAGAGTAGTAGCAGAATACGGAAATCTCAGCATCTTTTTTTTGTGTGTCATCTGATACGGGAGAGGAGGACATGCTCACGGAGGCTGGTGAGTTCATGATAAGTTGGGAATGAGTAAGTGAGGAGGCTAACACTGGATTGTCAGTATAAGTGTATAAGACAAGACAATAAGTTGTAATTGTGCTGATAATGGAAGTGCCTGATTCATTCATACACTGTCTTTTTTTTAGGAAACTGTATTGTCGAAATGATAGTATTCATTTTGTGTTAGTCCAGGTTTAGTTTTGGGTTAGTTCTGACTTTAGACCTGGTTTACTGTTTTTTTTTTAAGTCTAGGCATGTAGCAAATGTCGTCCAGTCAATGCATTTAAATCTCCACAAACATTAAAAAGGCAAGCGCTTGCCCTGTCTGTGATCCTTAAGGACATTTGCAATGACAAATGAGGAAATGCCTTCAGATTCTTTGTGATATTTACCGTGGGTCGTCTTAATAATATAATATTGGACACTCCAAAAGGCTTCACAAAACAATAATAAAACAGTAAATTAAGGAAAATTAATTGAACAAACAATACAAATATAAAATAAACACAGCAACTCGTATGAAGAAAATGTATTTAAAGATTAAAAGCAATTCTAAACAGATTTTACAGTAGAGTTCAGTACAGTCCTGCAGTTTTAACATATTGCTTCTTCTTTTTTTCAAACCCAGATAACTTTGTGCAATATGTAACGGTGTTAAATGAATCTACTGTATGCAACTATGTTCAAACACAACTATTAATATTTTAAATTGTTACATACTGTATTTTGTACTGTGTTATGTGTTTGTCTCTGTCTTTTTGTTTGAAAGAATGTCATTTTGTTTGTTTGCCCATAGATAGTTTGTGAATGGTGGTGGGTTGTCTCAGGTTTTGTCTTGTATGTCGTCTCTGTGTGAAATATATGTTCCCATTCGAGCCCAGTGCATGTATGAAGCGCTGCATCTTCTTCTTTTCCAGCCCCACCTCGCATTCTGGCTCTAAACCAGGACAAGACCGCCAACAAGAGGCGAGACCCCAGCGGAGGAGAGCCATCACTGGGTCGCGGGGCGCGCACCACCTCCGCCACCTCCAGCCCGGACCACAGCGACCACGCTCTGTCCGTCAGCAGCGACTCGGGCCTGTCCAGCACCTCTCTGTGGGCCGACAAACCCACCACCATCTCCTCCGGGACCATCCGACCAAACCAGGGGCCCAGCCAGCAGGAGAAGGTCCAGCTAAAGCGTCTCCTCAGCGGCTTCGGGCTGGAGGAGCCTTCCCTGGATCCGATGGACGATCCGGGCAGCGTGGTGCAGCAGGTAGTTCCGGCGCAGGTTCACATCAACGGAGACGCTCGTCCCAGAGAGAGGGAGACGGACATTTTAGACGACGAGGTGATTACGGGTCACGATCTACATAGCGTGGACAGCTTGGGGACGTTGTCATCCTCTTGTCACAAAAGCAGCCAGAATTCTTTGCTATCCGACGGCTTTGGAAGTCCTGGCACGGAGGAACCGGTTAGTCAACCCCAAAATCACATCCAGAGCGTTGCCGTCGAGGAGTACGACAGGGGTTACAGTGACAGTCGAAGGGCTTGCATGGCGTCCAGAAGCAACTCGGTCGCCTCCTCGAACCCGAGCACCGCCACGCTCAAACAGCTCGTGTACAGGCAGGGAAGCTACTCCACGCAGTCCTGGGTGCGACAACAGCAAATGGTCGCCGCTCAGAAAATCGCGTACATGCCCGACGACGACAGGTTTTCCAGCAGCAAACAGCAAGTCTCCGTCTGCGAGCCGCTGTCCAGAGACGCGAGCGATTCCGTGAGGATTCCCCAGAAAGAACAGGCGACGGTCAACAATAACAACAACAAGAAGCGCGACGAGGAGTTCAAAACGCTCACGATGGACATTGATAACTCGATCGATCAGCTAAACCAGCTCATCATGGACTTGGACCCAACGTTTGTGCCGGTGAAGAGCCAGAACAGCACGCTAAAGAGAAGCGAGAGCCCGCACGTGAACGGATCCGGCAAATACACCAACGGCAACCGATTTGGTGATAGCAATGAGTCTACGCTCAAAAGCACGCAGCAGACAGGTAAGCTCGCACCAATAGGCTGGAATCTATAAGTCACAATTTCCTCTAACAATGTCTATTAAACCTGTTAACTGTAATTAAACAACAGGACGCGCATACTTTCACAATGGAGTAGTTCCGTTGCTGTTATTTAGCTTTTTCTTTGTCTCCCTTCCCGTAACCAAGCGCACTTTTTCTACCTGCAGACCGAGCGTTTTTGAGTGGCAGAAATAGCAGTGTTGTTGCCAGCTTTTGGAGATGTTTGCTGTACGTTTGGGAGCGAGAGGGGCCGTCCAGACTTGTCGCTGGAGCTATGTGGTTAAGAAGAAACAAAAACGGAACAAGAGCAGTTGTCATCAGCGTTTAGAATTCGGTACAAGTTTTGGGCTGGAAAGTGCAGCGATAAGGACACAGTTATAAATGAATGAGTCTATTAGGTAGGCGTTTTTTGTCGTTTTACGTATATATTTAGTTGTGCTAGTTTTAAATAAGCAAAACATTTTAATTTGGGAGCTGTATCCCACACAAAGTACAGTAGTGATTGTGGTTTCAGGGGCCACGATACAGGGAGGCCTTGAGGAATTTCCAAGAGAGATACAAGCGAGCCCAGAGGGAAAGATTTTTTCCTTTTGATTCTGAAGGCCTGTCTGTGCAAATCAGCCACTCCGAGTCATTCCAAGAGACAAACGCTGAGAGCTACGGCTCCGCTCATTAGTAAAGAGGCGGGAGGAAGTTAAAGTAGGACAATTGTTGAGGTTTAAGAGGAGATAGTAAAGTTTGTATGGCTCTAAAGATAATGGCTCAGTGACATTAAGTGATATAAAACAAGGCTAAGGTCGTGAGAGTAAACTTGTTTTCCAACTTGTTTGTGGGAAATATTTTGTCAGTCGTCATTTACTTCCGTAGAAAAGTAGCTCAGAAACAGATACACAAATATTCTTGTTTACTAAGGTTGTACTTGACTAAAGAATTTCTAAAGATTGCATTGATTAACTGATTAAAGGGGTCGAGGTAAAAGCTCTCAATATTTTGAGCATAATATTGATACAATATTTTGATATCTTGAGCAAAAAAACTGTACAAACTAAGTAAAGGAAGTCAATTGTATTTGTATAGCTCCTTTCACAGACAGAAGTCACAAAGTACTTCACAAAAACAATGAAAACACAGAATAAAAGAATGAGCAATGAGAAATGCACATAAAACTATATACAGTGAGGTCGGTCCCTAAAACAACTGTGATTAAAAGGCCTGACTGAATAAAAAGGTTTAAACTGACCCTTGAAAGCGACAACAGATCATTTCAGAGTCTGGGAGCAAAACGATGTGCAGCCCTATCATACAGCCCTATATATAATTATAATTTTATGACATTTTTTAACTGAATCAAACATTGATCTTACCTCTACTATGTTTTTTGTGTAAATACTTTTGCATATACTTTCCTTATATTAGTATATGTTTGGTGTTCTGCCTGTCACAATAAAGCATTTTCAACTGCGACATACTTTTACAGAAAATACCGATAACATTGAAACTGACGCACTAAAGCAGGACATTCTGCAGAAGGCATGAACTAAGACAAATAAATGGCAGAATAAAACTCTTTTGTTGTTAGTTGGTGTCAATAATAAGTCATAAAAGTTACTTACTTCGCTCTCAAAAAACATCCAAAAGTGCATAGAGAATGTACACGTGATAAAGATTCAGCCCCGACTAGTGTTTTTTTCAAGTCAATAAAGTCATTATTGTGAAAGACTTATTTGGAGTGCGTGGGAAACTTAATTGCCTTTTTTCTCCTTTAATTAACTCTCACCACTCAAACTTTGAACAACCCATCATTTCGTTTCAGCCGTTTTCATGACAAACGGCGCCATCATTTGCGCGATTCCAAAACGTTCTTTCGCTTTATTAGATGAATTGCTTCCTCGCCACAGCCGCTCGGCCCTTAAGGACTAACTGTAGTACACGAGGAGCTCTGGAGCGTGCGGCGTGGATCCTGCATGACCCGGTCCGCTGTGTGTCATCTGCGCCGGCCCCAGACAATATGCGTAATGATCCTGGGGCATTAGCACTTTTGCACCATTGGCATTCTTCAGGGCTGAGTGACACCCTGGTGCTGAGTGGCCCATACTCTTCACAGCAGTCACAACATTGGAAAAAACTCACCCCTCACTTCACCTCGCCCGCCCCATCTCCCCCGCAGGCCCACCACCTAACGGACCTCCCAGCATTCCTCAGCTGTGCTCTCCAAACATGACTCCGGGCTGCATCTGTACGGAGGAGCTCGCAAAACTGTTGACCCAGCCTCGAAACGGTGTCAAAGGTGGCCCGATGCTACAATGTGATATGAGTCAAGAATGTAGCCTTTTAAACGTCATATTTTTGAACTTTTTGTCATGTGATTTTAACCCGTTTTTGAGTATTTCTTTGAACTGATCATGAAATAAATCCCTTCTGGTCCCAAAACTACTCAGGTCATTCTAAGCAAGGCTGGATAGTCCATTTTTCACTCACAATGCTCTAAAATATTTGGTATAATTATTGTCAAAAGAGCTAGTGCCACCAGATAAAATGGCCACAAATATGTCACAGCGTCGTATTTTAGTGTTACGATTATTATGAGAAGAAATATCACAATATAAAAGATTATTCACCATTATTGACATAACAAAATCAAAGTTAAATCCTTCCTTTTCTTTCATTCTAATACGTTACGGTTCCAATAATGTGTGACCAGCTTTATGAAATCATTTTTTCTGAATGCAAAAGTGAAGTTATTGTGATGTAATCAGCCACATAAAAATACACTTAATATACAAATTTTGCTTCTAAAATAGTTATTAGTTTAGTTTTCTTAATCCTGACAGCATAATCTTGAAATATTTCTTTCTTGTTTACTTTTTGGCTAAAACTAAAAAGGTTACAAGTTAAGTTACAGTTACAGCAAAATTATAAAAATCTAAATAAATAGGCATTTGTGTGGCCAAAATTGTCAACTGAAACGCACTCTCTATTTTGAATTTGTCATCTTGTGGGAATTGTCCCATTTAGGCAATCACAATAATATAGAAACTACTTTACAACACAATACACAATAACCTTAAAACAGAACTATCCCAGTAAATACTTTTCTAAATGTACAATATAATATAAAAAAAAACATGAACTGCAATAAATTAACACCTCAAATCGAATCGCCCAAAAAACAATAATTTCCCCACTGTTGCAAAGAAAACGTGCACACAGTAGTTATTAGAGGCCTAAAATATGTTGAAATAGTCATTATCGTGGCAAGCTTAATCCCACTGCTATTATTGTCACACATCAAGCATTTCCCAGTGATTTTTATGAATTTTGTTACTAATCTTGGTCGTCATAAAATACAACTTATTTCAACATCCCGTTTCATGACTTTCCGATCTCATGAGACTCACATCTATCTTCCCGTGTGTGTGCCCAGCTGTCCCGTCCAGTGAGAGCCGATTGGGAGTGTCTCTGGGCCTGAGTCGCCAGGACAACGGTGTCACGGATCACCCAGGGTTCTGCAGCTCAGGGTGGGCCGGGGGCGAGGACTATAGGAGCCAGAGGACCTACTCTCCGTGTGTCCCACAGTCTCAGGTGCGTTCAGTACGAGACACGAATTGAACAAACATTTGGACAAATATAATGTACGTGTGCTTCTGTTAAAATTGTTTCCCGTGAGAATAAAATGTAGAATTTAGCCCAGAAAAATAAGTTTATCCATCATCAAGCACAAAGTTAGGAGAATGGTTCTTGTGTTGCTAAAACTGTAGATGTTGGTTTGATCAGTGCAGTAGACTATATTTATTTGGCTGAATGTTCCACAATATGACATTAAACTTAAAGAATATTGCTTTAATTGCAACTATTATGAAGTGTTATTAATGCAGAAAGGTCTATCTGAATGATAACACAATCTGCAAAAGGCAATGGCTGGTATTTCAGTATATTTTGTCTTCTGCAAACAAATTGTCTCCATTGGGGTAAATAATGCTAACACTAAGCGCTGTAGATATAACCAAAATATCTATATAGTATCACAATATTGTCACAATTTATCAAATGATTAGCTGCTTTGTATAAATGCATTGTTTTGTTGGAGCTACAGCAAAAAACGACATAGATCATGTTCCGTTTATTGTATTTCAATGCAGACAACTTGAATACATAATGAATGAATAGATATTTCTCTTATATTTCTCTTAATTCTTTTTGATTACGACAATAATTAATCACACCAAAGGCTTGTCGAGTCATTTTAAAAGGAAAAAGCACCATTTCTGCACAATATTATAATAAATATTGTAAGTAATGTAAGATTTTCACATCCTTGCAGGTCTGCTAACCTTGTCCTTTAGACTTCTACCAACAGATGCTGAAATGCAATGTAATTAGGCCCGAGCCCCAGCAGGGCGGAGGGCCTATTGCTCCCGCAACGCTGCCGAAGGCAGCGTTGCAACTGTCTGACGGTGCCCCGTCGCCCCTGGCAAGTACAGTGAACTAGCCCATGCCGAAGGCATGGATCATGCATACTTACTCCTGCTATGACAGAAATAGTCAACTTGTCAACTTGAAATAGTCAAATTGTTGACAACAGCAGCGCGAAGCGCTGCATTCCTCCAAAAACCCTCCTGGCATCGTCCCGTACGCGAGAATCCATGCCGCAGGCATGGGCCATGCTTGTTTCTGCTCAAATCAATGGAAGTCTATGGGGAGTGGGCGGGGCATCCCGACGAAATAGGGAGTGACGAGCGCGTAAGCGCTCGTAATGGTGATTCCACCCCATGGCGGCATGGGGAAGGCTTAGAGCTTTCAAACGATGTATAATTTGTTGTTATAGAAAAAACGGCTATATTGTTTTTGCTAAAAATATTATTATTATTAGGCCCGAGCGCCACAAGCTGGCGAGAGGCCTATTAATCTCGTAAGGCCGTGCGAAGCACGGCTGCGAAAGTGCGCACGTAGTGTGCACGAAATCGAGCGCGAAGCGCTCGCCCACTTCCAAACACTCACTAACGCACTCCTTCACTCATGCACGCCCCGTGCATACTAATTAGTAGTAGGAAAATGGAACATTACCGTTGTAAACGGGCGAAGCCCGTGCAAAAGTGCGCACTAAACGAGCACTTTACATTGAAAGCACTCATTTGCGCTGAGTAGCTCACGAATACGTTCCCCATCTCTTGCATGTTCCGTGCATATAAGCATGTAATGCAAAAATTCAACATTATTACTGTATAGAGGGCCAAAAACACAAAGTGGGCGGAGCCCACTCAAAATTAACGAAAGTACCCGTCAGTGACCAGGGACCCACACCATGAGGTAGGAAAGCGCGAGCGCTTTCCGAAAATGTATAGTTTATGATATTTGAAAAATGGGAAACATTGTTTTCGCATCGGAATATTCTTCTTCTTCTTCTTCTTCTTCTTCTTCTTCTTCTTCTTCTTCTTCTTCTTCTTCTTCTTCTTCTTCTTCTTCTTCTTCTTCTTCTTCTTCTTCTTCTTCTTCTTCTTCTTCTTCTTCTTCTTCTTCTTCTTCTTCTTCTTCTTCTTCTTCTTCTTCTTCTTCTTCTTCTTCTTCTTCTTCTTCTTCTTCTTCTTCTTCTTCTTCTTCTTCTTCTTCTTCTTCTTCTTCTTCTTCTTCTTCTTCTTCTTCTTCTTCTTCTTCTTCTTCTTCTTCTTCTTCTTCTTCTTCTTCTTCTTCTTCTTCTTCTTCTTCTTCTTCTTCTTCTTCTTCTTCTTCTTCTTCTTCTTCTTCTTCTTCTTCTTCTTCTTCTTCTTCTTCTTCTTCTTCTTCTTCTCGGGACCAACCCCCCTATTTTTCACCCAGTGAACATTGACGAAAAGTCACAAAAATGTTCACACCTCTAAAAATCGTGCCTCTCTACATTCTGGCTATTTCCCTTTTCTAAAATAAAAAAAATTGGCGCGTCAGCGCCCCCAAATGTACCAAAAATGCATTGAGAGATGGGAAATGACCCAAAAAAAATCTGATCGTAGAATCATGAAATTTGGCGCAGAGGTAGATGGTGACAAGAGAAGTAAAAAATATTATTACGGCAACGCCGTCCGCCCAACCAAATGTCGGCCATATTGCTTCAAAAATGGCTAAACATGACTTCGGAGTTTTTCCAAACGTCGTACTTTTACGAACTCCTCCCAGGGCGTTGGCCCTAAAAAGCTGAAATTTGGTGAAAATGCTACTGAGGAGTGGGACATCAAAAGTTATCCAAATTACATTGATACCTCTCACGGTCTCTGTGCGGCGAAGCCGCAAACTGTAGCTAGAATTTCAGAAATCTCCCATATTTAAAATTTCTGCCGTTTGCGCAGATAAAGTCCGAATTGCGTCAAATTAGAATCAGTTGTTAAACTCTTTGCCCTAAACCTACTTGAAGTGAAATCAATTAATTTGGAGCCACAGCGACCCCTACAGATTTTATATGGAGGTTAAATGTTTAGTTTTGCGAAATTATATGAAATTTGACACACAACTCAATTTTAGCATCCCCATCAAAAAAGTCAATGAGACCCATGTCATAATTGTTATGGCGTTGCCGTAACGATGACCGAAACCTTTCATGTTATTCCAATGGGGAAATCGCCAGAACATGTTTACACTTTAGACTTTCACAAACTCCTCCCAGGGCGTCAGCCCTATTAACCTGAAATTTGGTGAGACTCATCTTCAGGGGTGGACCATCAAAAGTTATCCACATTTTCATTCAAAGAGTCACGGTGTCTGTGCGGCAAAGCCGCACATTTTGCCAAGAATTCAAAATAAAATTGCTTTTTGATGGTAAAACAAAGGGGAGAAGATGTGACAGCGTCACAGATTCAGCAGTAGGCGTAATAAAAGGACAATTGGGGCGCGTTAGCGCCCCCTCCTCTTGCGGCGTGGCGGCGGTGTGGCGGCGGCGTGGCGAGGGCCGATCATTGCCGCTTGCGGCTATATTTTTTATTATTTTTCTTGTTCTTCTTCAGCGCTTTGATCTCTAATTTGACCCCCTGAACATGCTCAAAAACTCACCAAACTTTGCCCAAAATTCAGAATCGGCGAAAAATTTTGTTTTTTCTGGGCCATTTTTTTTTGCGTTAAAAAATGGCGCGACAGCGCCACCGACAAAAGTCAAAATACATTGCGCCTATGGAAGACGCCCCGAGGTCAACTTTGTCGTAGAGCTACGAAATTCGGGACACGCATTCCTCTCGTGAGGATAAACAAAAAAAATCATTGTGGCCACGCCCCCAAACTTACCCTATGGCCGCCATCTTCCTTTGAAAATGAAAACAAGCTGAGTTAGCCATTTTGTTTACGTCAAACTTTGACGAACTCCTCCTAGGGCGTTTTGCCCACCGACTTCAAAATCGGCGTACGTCCTCTGGACAAGTGGGGCATCTAAAGTTATTCAATTTTTTGAGATACCTTTTACGGTCTGTGTGCGGCGCAGCCGCAAAGTTGGACAACTTATTTTGGAATATTGCAGGTCTAAAAATTGCTCCCATTTGATCAAAACCAGTCCGATTAGGACCAAATTTGAATCAGTTGTTAAACTTTCTAGTTTGGACCAGTTTAGGCTGACAAAATTGAAATGGCAGTGATAGCGCCCCCTACAGAGTGACCTTTAAATTAACATTGAAGGTCAAAAATTAGTTTTACCAAAATTGTCTAAACTTTACCCAAAATTCTATTTTGCCGTCCCGATCACAAAAGCCAATCACAAAAATGCCTAATTTTTTACGCCGTAGTCGTAGCGATGACAGAAACCTCCCATGTTATCCCTATGGGAAAACCACAAAATCTCTCAAATTACCACATTTTTATGTTTTACACTTTAACGAAGTCCTCCTAGTGCGTTTTGCCCACCAACCTCAAAATCGGTGTACGTCCTCTAGACAAGTGGTGTATCTAAAGTTATCCAAATTTTAAGGATAACTTTTACGGTCTTTGTGCGACGGAGCCGCAAACGTTTCCCAGAATTCTGACTATTTGGCCTTCAGAGTGGCCTATAAACAATAGAGTTTTTCCAAATGACATGATATTTTGAACAAAATTCTAATTTGCCATCCTGATCATAAAAGTATGAGAGCCAAAGTCATATTTTGTACGGCGTAACCGTAGCGTTGACAGAAACATCCCATGTTATCCTTATGGGAAAATCGTAGAATCGCTCAAATCACCACATTTTTACGCTTCACACTTTAACAAACTCCTCCTAGGGCGATTGTCCGATCAAGTTCATATTTGGAGAATATCATCTACACAAGCGGGGCATCAAAACTTACCCATATTTTGATTCTAAGTGCTACGGTCTCTGTGTGGCGGACCCGCAAATATATGTCAGAAATGGGAAAACAGCGAAATCTCTAAAATCACCACATTTTTACGCTTCACACTTTAACGAACTCCTCCTAGGCCGATTGCCCGATCAAGCTCATATTTGGGGAAAATCATCTACACAAACGGGGCATCAAAAGTTATCCATATTTTGATTTTAAGTGGTACGGTCTCTGTGCCGTGGAGCTGCAAATATACTGTCACAAATGGGAAAAACGCCAAATCCTTGAAATGTTCACATTTACGCTTCACACTTTAACAAACTCCTCCGTGGGCAATAGCTCGATCAAGCTTTACTTTGGGAAAAATCATCTACACAAGCGCGGCATCAAAAGTTATCCATATTTTTATTCCAAGTGCTACGGTCTCTGTGCGGCGGCGCAGCAAATTTGACTGACACTTGTGTTCATTTGCACTGGATTGGCCATGTCCAATGTGTCGCCGTCTGTCAAGTTCTTTTTTTATTCAACACACAATAAGGGCGCCATCTTTATCAAGTCGAAAGCGCAGAGTCGGAAGGCCGGCGGCCCGCGAGGGCCGTTGGATGCCGCTTGCGGCTTTAATTCATATTTGTTCCACCCTTTTAGTGAGCATGTTTCATCGTGTCGTTGCAGGCCGTGTCGTACAGTGCAGACTACAGGTCGCAGGCTCCAGACGTAGACAGTGGGGTCGAAGCAGGAAGTGACATGACTCCTCCTACGCCGGCGTTCCCCATCTCCCCCCCAACACCTTATGGTACCTGAGCCTTTGTGTGTCATCTTTGGACTGCGGCTGGGAAATCCCTGACGTTTAACTTTGTTTGCAGTGAAAAACATGTCCGAGCTGAATCTAAGACAAACACCAGCTTTCATCATGCGTTCCTTTGACTTCAAAAGTGAACATGGTGAGTTATTATATTTCATGTGCCTAAGTTATATTGCAATGTTTCACTCATTTTACCAGTATGAATGCGCCTGATTGTGAGTTGGTGTTATAGTTAATCTCTCTTCAGTTTTAATTTGAGTTAAACTTAAATTTTTGAGTTAGTTTTGGTAGTTAACACAATTACATTTAAGAATTGGCTAAAAATCTTTCTAGTTTGACAGCTTTGGTAAAGTTTATACTTTTACTTCCTGTCTGGAAGTGCATCTAATTTACAAACTTGTTATTATTTGACAATTAAAAACGATGAGAACACCTTTATGCTGTTACAGTACAATGATTTAATTTTTGTAAATTGTCCCTTCATATTGGATGGAAATGTTTGTCTTTTGTCATTTTTTTTTTTTTACTTCAAACCTTTAATTTTTTATTCACAAACTGTCCCTTGACTGATGTAAAACTTTGATAAATATTTGCCACAGATATAATCCTACTAAATTAAGTAGTTATTATGAAAACATGTCGTATGCATTTTAAACCAAATTTAATACATTCTATAAGCATTTTTAATTAGAATTATCAAAAGTTAGTAACATACCATTTTAAGTGCTACAGTAAGGCAAATAGTATTTTTTACTTGACATACAAAACAATCAGTCAAATTCAGAGTCTGTTGAGATTGAGGGGAAAAAAACATTCATGTTTGCCCTTTGACCTGTTTAGTGGATCCTCGCTCATTAGAACTGCTAAACTAAATGTTTCTTGACCTTCCCTATTCCCTAATAATAACATTGTTTGAGGAATTTGAGTCGTTTTTGTGCAAATGGGAGAAAACAAAGCCACAGGGAGATTCCCAACCAGTCTTTGCCCTCAATTCTGGCCTCAAGAAGGATTTTAGTGTCCACATTTCTACCATATACATACATTTAGACTTTTTGTGGCCTTTAAGATGGCCCACGCCCTGGTTTTAACATTGTTGGTTTGCCCTATTGTCAGCTTTGCTCAAAAATGCTTTCATGGTTTCTCAGTTTATCCAAATCCAGCATGCATCATATACAGTTGTAATTATAGAATTTGTTGTGAGCAAACTCCACACGAGATGCACCATTCCCACCATAAACACGGCTTTGACTTTGACTTTGCTACCAGACTTAACTCTGAAGTTGCCATAGCGATGCGTCGTACATGTAACTGTCCCCCGCTGTGCCTCTCACTACCTTCAGTCTTGTGGTATTGCCATAGCGACTGCGGTGTCTGTCCCACAAAAGCAGAGACGGGGAAGACATTCTTTGGACTTTTTCCAACATGGTGGTTGTGTTCAGGATTAGTGTGGGCATGATACTAAATTATACTAAATGATACAAAAAGATACGATAATTTAAAAATGCAGAGGTTTTTTTAGGTTAAGGTTTTAGACAAGACATTTTTAATACAGAATAATTGCACTTTCTTTTTTAAACCCTGCGGTCTTATACTAGTTCTGAGAAAGATCAAGAGCGTTGTAA
Organism: Eucyclogobius newberryi; assembly: GCF_026437365.1. Taxonomy (NCBI): domain Eukaryota; kingdom Metazoa; phylum Chordata; class Actinopteri; order Gobiiformes; family Gobiidae; genus Eucyclogobius; species Eucyclogobius newberryi. The sequence continues at coordinate 24,021,172 of NW_027315746.1, forward strand.
ATCAAATTTGTCTTATTAATATGATCTTTTGTTAGTTTTTTATATCGATTAGTACCTGATTTGCAGTGGGTTTGACAATTCTAATAACAATTAACACTTTTAGCAGCATTTGAATAACTTAATGCGTGTTACGAATGATGTTTTGTCTAAAAGTGTAATATTTATTCACGTGTGTAAAGGATTTTTAATTAATGGCTCACAAAAGATGGTTCGTGATCAGATGTGCTTAAGATTCTTTCACAATGATGTCTTTTTCAGATGAAACGGTTGCTCAATCACAAAATCCGATATTAATCAATGCGAAAAGTAGTATTGAAGCGAGATAATCATTAATTGAAGCAAGTATCAATATTATAAAAAAAAACTAAATATCAAACCTATACCTTAATATTAAAATTGAGTTCAAAATGTTAGTATCTTTCTTGACAATACTCTAAGAAAGGCAATAATCATGAGAAAAGACGTTTTCATGCTATGTAAAGATGACTGTAGAATAAGTAAAATCATCAAGACTAGGTCCCATGGTGAAAAGTGTGTTTACAACTCCTAGTACTTCCTTTTTCTCACTCCAAAACACTTTCCTCTCAACATGTCTTTGTTCCCAGAGCCCCGGGGGTACTCTGATGTTGACGCTCTGGCAGACCCCTCCATCAGCTGTCACAGGGCGCTCACACATTCCACATCTGTCGTCGGGACGCTCCAGCGAACAGACAGGTACAAAGACATGGCCCAAACCTACAATGTTTCACTGTTTAGAGCAGCGGGAGCTCAGACAGTCACTATTGCAAATCTACTATCTACATACTGACAATACTGCAAACTGCCATTGTGTTTTTGGGCAAGACGCTACTCCTGCTTTGGCTCCGTTCTTTGCACCTCAAGACATGCCGTTTGCATCAGTTATTTGACTGAAAAGGAGTGAGTGCGAGAAGAACTCTCAAAACATTTAAGTATTTTCATAATCTGACCTAAAATACACACACAAAAACAGAAAAGTACCAAAAACTCTGCATTTGTATGTTAAAAAGCAGAATAAATGGATACGTCACAACTCTATGTCTTCTCATTTGTCTTGTTGTGCATTACCGTATTTTCCGGACTATAAGTTGCACCTTTTTTCATAGTTTTATACTTATACTTGAACTCCGGAGCGACTTATATGTGATATTATTTGTTATTTTCACACTTGCAACCGCATTTCACACTCCAGTGCAACTATATATGTTCTTTTCTTATCTATTATGCATTTTTTGGCTGGTGCGACTTATAATCCGGTGCAATTTGTAGTCCGGAAAATATGGTAAATCTTTATAATCCCAATAAAATAATAATAATTAGACTCATTGTGAAGTCGTATTGTGAAGTTTTGAGACTGTCGGATGCTTAGAGAATATGACATGGCATGACATGACAGAAATCATAAATGGCCCACCATTATCATATGTTTTAGGACTGTCCTATTGTTCGTAAATATTGGACTGAGATGAACTAAGCACCAAATACACGGAATGCCAATACTGTGTTCAGTATTGGCATTCCATTTGACTTCAGAACTATGTATTTGGGCCTAATAACTCCTGCCGTGGACAGGATAAACGGATACTTTTGGAGCATACTTTGGGCAGCAGGAAATAAAGAAATGGATGACATACGGGTACATAAATATATATAAAACCACAATTAATACTTTCTCTGTTCCTGTCAGCTCTTCCGTAAGCCCGCCGTGGCCCGAGCACCCCGCCCTGACCCGACACGCCTCTCTGAACAGCTACGCCTCCTCCCGAGACCCCGCGCTCCCCCATCACGCCGTTTCACTGGACTACAACCATCACTCGCCCCCGCTCCACCACCCGCACGTCCACCCGGCTCCCAACGGCCACAGCTCGCCCCGCAGCAGCCAGCGCAGTCGCATGGCCCACTTCGCCCTCGCTCACTGTCCCGCCCGGAGCTTCGACGAGCAGGACGAATCCGGACTGGGCTACGGTACGGACTCCTCGCTGCTGGTGAACGCGGGCAGAGACAGGAACCTTCTAACGGTGGTGGAGGGGCATCACCAGCCTCCGCTTCTGCCCGAAAAGAAGCGGGCGTCGGACGGGGAGCATTCTCTGGGAACGGCCTCCCCGGCTCTGAGCGGGTTCTCCAGTCCTCACAGCGGGAGTTCTCTTAGTATTCCTTTTCCCAATGTTCTGCCCGACCTCTCCCTGCAGATGTCTGGAACTGCGTCGCCGCTGCCAGGTAACGGTCAGAGCGAAATCATGGATGGACTGGTTCTTGCACAACTAGAACGGGCTCACTAACGTGTTTCTTTTTCTAGATGTATTGGCCAGCAAACAGCTTACGGTCAAATTTGTCCAGGACACGTCCAAATTCTGGTACAAGCCTGACATATCAAGGGATCAAGGTAATGTATACTTATTTATCAATATTATAGTAGTATACAGTTACGCTACACTTTGGTTTGGTGTCAAAATAATATGCACCGTTTAAGATACTTCAACTCAGAAAATGAATCTTGATTTGAGTCGTTTTGGCATCATTTCAGTCTATTTACTAAATCTTTGTACCTTTATACATTTGTGCTGGACCTGCACAAACAAAAAATACATTTAGTCTGCAAAATATAGTTAATTTGAAACTCGTAAACGCTAAGAATTGACCCAAATTCAATACGGGGAGTGAGCTGGCACAAGGGGAGTGAGTAGTGAGCGGGGGGCTGGCACAAGGGGAGTGAGCGGGGGACTTGGTACAGCCCATTCACCAGAAAAGTTACAGAGAGCACCTTTAAAGACTAAATGTATACCTAAAATAGCTTGCATCACGAACAATACTATTTCATTTATTTAGATTTATTTTCTTTTTTTTTTGCGGTGAAACGAAACATGACATTTTCCATTCATTTGTTTTCAGCCATTTCGGTCCTAAAGGATAAGGATCCGGGTTCGTTTATCGTGCGGGACAGTCACTCGTTCAAAGGAGCTTACGGACTGGCAATGAAAGTGGCAACACCTCCGCCCTCCGTCCTGCAGCAGACCAAAAAAGGCAAGACACACTCCACTACTCAAGTGGAGTCCAAATAGTGGGTTTTAATTGCCCCTCCTTTCATGCTAAATGTCAATAGACCGGCAGCAGGATGTCCCGAACATCACATGACGCCAAAAGTCCTCTACGGTTTCAGTCCTGTGCGTGTAGAACCTGAGAGTCTGGCCCAGTGTTTGTGTGTGGGAGCGTTTCTCCTGGGCATCGCGGCCATAGAGCCTCGCAGACCCCTATTGCCTGATAGTCTTAGATGTTCAGCTAATGTTTCAGCCCATAACAAAAGATGTGCTGGCCCATAAGCCGGCTCTGATCCAGGCACTTTCTCCTGGGAAACTTCTGCCCCACATAAACTCAATCAGGTGTTATTGAGGGACTGTGTCAGAAGAGGTTTGGTGTTTAGTTCAGGCAGTGGAAATTTTCAAGAATATCCAGATTTCAGAAAAAGCTCTCTAATGATAGAAGTACACCGCGCTTTATTATGTTTGTATGAGAAGGTCTAGTTAAAAATAAAGACAGAAAAAATGTGCAAACACAATTATGTTAAAGATTACGTCTAGAACTAGATGTTGACAATACATAAAAAAAATACTTGGATAATATTGTCAATGTTGCTTTGAAGATATGCAAAGTTTGAATATAGAGAGTATCGTTTATAGTAAAACAAAATAAAAAATAGAAGTGATCTTTTAAACACTTACATTTAGAGACACACTTCTGTTGACATAATATCGATATCAGGATACTCCAAAAAATATACATATTTTTTGTCAATATCCCCCACTACTAGACCACACATCAAACTAATTGTCTTGTCCTTAAACTAAATGACAATTAAAGCTAGACTATAATTTCAATAATGCTGACCTAATGAAAAAACACACTATTACAGACTACAACAATATGACACAATCCAAATTAAACATTACAGGCGTGTTGAACGTTGCAATGCCATTATCTTATCAGAGATGTAGCAACTAGACAACTGCTCATGCATCATAACACAATTACCCAATATTCAGTGCGTTTTCTTCTTACAGCTGTTACTTGGAAACATTCATGCGGAGCTGACTCCCCCCCCCTAAAAAAAAAGTCCAAAAGTCATCTTAACTGACCACATTGATTCCATCATCGCTGCTTTAAAGACCCACAGTTTATTGTCACCACAAGTGAGCAAACACTTCAAGTTTTTAATGTCCTCCCCTGTCCGAGCCCACCCTGGAGTTCTCCCACCTGGCCTTTTGTGTTGGCCCCTCTCCGGCCCATGTCTAGCACCTGTAGTGACATCATGACACGCTCCTTCACGCGCTTTCATCCCGGGGCAGTGCCTATCCCAGTGCGTGTGAAACCCAAGCCACCTTAAGGAGAGGGCCTTTGTGTCAAGACATTCCTAACTCAAACCCCGTCGGCCCCCCACTGCAGCTTCTGTGCATTCGTAATCCCATTAGGCTCTTCTAGCGCAAAACCAATGGAATATGTTCCTCGTTTTCCTTTTTTAATTCTTGGATTGTTTCGGTTATGCATAGATTGGACTAAACTGTATATTCTTTTCTACAGGGGGCGATCTGTCAAACGAGTTGGTGCGCCACTTCCTGATAGAGTGTACGCCAAAGGGAGTGCGATTAAAGGGTTGTCCCAATGAGCCATATTTTGGTGAGTGCCCAGTCGTGTCCAGTAGTGTCTGCGCTTCTGGTTCGCAGCAGTGTCCTCTTGTGGCAGTTTGGCATATCCACATGTACTATTTACTGTTTATCACTTGCTCTGTTTGAACTGATAAACAGATGATTAGATGTTCAAATACAAATGATAAAAATGAATCGTCTCTGTTTTCATAGGAAGCTTAACTGCATTGGTGTGCCAGCATTCAATCACTCCTTTGGCTCTGCCCTGCAGACTCATCATACCAGACGGAGGTAAATATTTCAGTGTTATTTATCCACCGTGTGCTCATTGTGTGCTTTTTGACAATTAATCACACAATTTTCTCTGTTTTAGATCCATTAGAAGATGTTGTTGAGAACACCTCTCCATCAGTGTCCAACTCTGCTGCTGAACTGTTAAAACAGGGCGCAGGTATTGATCATCAATGTGATGTTAGCAAGATTAAAGGGGACACATTTTCCTCATTAGTTTACCCAAAGTTGTATTTTCATTCATTCCTGCAATAATCCTGTATTGTCCTTCAACTGAGTTTTTTTTTTTATTTTTTGTTGTTGCCGTTTTCACCTACCCCCTATCCCCGCCCACATCCCTGCTCTTAGTAATGCATTTTTTATACATTTACAGTCAGTTTCTAAAATGGCAGTGAGCAACTTTTCAATTATAAAAACATGTAAACTATGAAGAGTCAATGGACCGGTTTTAATTACTAAGCCATTTTAGCTCAATATTGCAGTTAATAATGAACAAAATGTCAAATGATTATCTACTTATGTTGCAGCTCAATGCCCCTTTAGCGATGGCATTTGCAGCATGCACCTCAGCCTGTAGTACCTGAATGAACTCTGTTGCCGTGTCGTTGCAGCGTGTAACGTGTTGTACCTGGGCTCAGCGGAAATGGAGTCGCTGACTGGCACGCAGGCCGTGCAGAAGGCGACCACCATGACGCTGCACGCTAACCCCCCCGTCACCTCCACCGTGGTGCATTTCAAAGTGTCCTCCCAGGGCATCACCCTCACAGACAACCAGCGGAAGTAAGACGTCACATAGAAACGTGTTACGCAGTTTTCAACACTAAATAACATATATTTCTCTCTGTTTTAGACTGTTCTTCCGTAGACACTACAATGTAAATACAGTCATATTCTGTGCATTGGATCCCCAAGACAGGAAGTGAGTATCGCTTCTTTTTTAAGTCCTTAACTTCAAATATTTGTACAGCCAAATTACATCATTGGCCTATTTTCAACTCTTCCAGGTGGAAAGTAGCTGGTTACCCCTCAGCAAAGTAAGTAAATGACTATTTTCTTCTGTGTTGTTCGTCTATAATTTAACATTTAACAGCTATTTTTAAAAGGACATAGCCAATTTCACATAGATGACAGTGCTGTTGTTAACCTCAGTGCTTTACTTTGCAGAATCTTTGGCTTTGTGGCCAGGAAAACGGGCACTTCTATGGACAATATCTGTCATCTGTTTGCAGAGCATGACCCTGAGCAGCCCGCCAGCGCTATTGTTAACTTTGTTTCCAAGGTGATGATTGGGTCGCACAAGAGTAAGTAGAGTAGAGAACTGGACTTGACTCACAAAAAAGACTTGCGGACCAAAATCCAGCGCTGAAAATTAAAAAAAACAAAAAACATTGTTACATTGTTCAAAATATACAAGATTTAAAGCTATTTCTGTAATTTTGTGATGAAAATCGCTGGTTTGTATATTTTGTTACTACATTCTAATGTTAGACCCTAGAATCATTTATTGTTGCATGTTTATTACTATTATTATTTTGTATATATTTAAACACAAACATTTTAACTTTTAACGGTTCATATAATACAATCAGTAGGTTTGTTATAATCAGCATCATTGGCCTGTGTGCCATTTTTAATCCACAGAAAGTGTTACAGATGAACTAAAAAGAAAGTGGATTCTAACTATGCAATGTAAAGGTTATTTCTGAATAATTTTAACAATCATGGCCTGATTCATACATTTTTATTGTATTTTTTATTCCATTCATCTCAGTCATTATCAATGTGTAAATATGACCACTTTTCAGCTGCCAGTAATGTGTTCGAATGAATGTTCCTCATAGAAAAGAAAGAAAATTAAATATTTAAACCCTAATATATACTGATTCACACACAAGAACAAATGAGTACTTTTGGATAAGAACACATGTGATAAGTCTTTTTTCATATGAATATTATTATTATTAGCACTACAGTGTATCAGTATTGGCTGCTTTATTAAGAGATATACACTGTTTCATCGGATTTAGTTTTTTGAATATGTTTTTTTTTATATATAAGAAAGGTCAAATTACTTCTACAGTACGCCAGCGCGGGGTCAAGACTACAATTACCATCATTTCCCGTGATTTTTGCTGCTTTGATTGTACGTGTTGATGGCCGTATGTATTCTTTTGTATTGGGCAGCCATAGGGACAAGCAAACCACCATAATAAAGCTCAGCGGTTGTTCTTATAATAATCCATGGTTCCTCACTCTTACTGTCTCCTACAATGTTGTGCTTTTGTTAATAACTTGTGATAACGTGTGTATATTGGCCGAGCGTTGTTTGATCCTATATAATGTAAATAAACGGGAAACAACATGTTATTTTGTTGTCTTTTTTTCATATATAGTAGGAGTGGTCAGACAGCAGCTTGTTCTGGCTTGTTGAGAGGCAACACACATATAATAGTGCTATCTTTATATGTAAAAGTGTTATTATGCTTGTTAAAAAAAGAAATAAATTGATGAAAAATTTTTACTAAGTCGACTCTTTTAGTCAGTTATATATTAAAGCAAGTGGTGGGTTTAAACCTTACTTAATGCATTAAAGAAACCGATACAAAAGTGGTTAATACGGTCAAATTTCAGTTTTATTTATATGAAAAAACAAACAGGCTTAAAGGAGACGTGTTGTACTTTTTTACAGGAACATAGTATTGAATTATATTTGACAGTTTCTTCATTGTAGACTGAAATATTGATCAAAACGCTTCAGAGAAATGGTTTCATTGACTGCTGTTCAAAAGTGCAGAACTGATAAGGCTGATCCTCCTTTTAACGTAACAAGCAGTAAATTGAATTGCCATGTAGGCGTTTTTTATGTGTCCTTTAGAAACCTACATGTACGAGTCTTGATCTATGTATTTATTAATTTGTAATTGCAGGACAGTATTTCTCAAACACAAATTAATCCATCAAAATACAACTGTGAGGAAACAAATGAGGAAACACTGTTAAAAGTAACGATGAATAAAGTTCATTTTGCATATGTATGTCCCCTTTAATACATGTCACGGTCACTTTAAAGAGGGTGTCACACTGGCTAAGCACTCACAGCAGAGAAGGTCGTAGGTTCGACTCCCGACTCAACTGGAACTGAAGGATGGGTCAAATGCACAGGACAATAAAGTGTAACTGCTTGAGAATGAAAAACAGCTGAACAGTTTACACATGACCAGCAGAGGGCGCTACCACTGCACATGTAAGTGGAACTATATTCTTACTGACATTGTTTTGTCCATATCTTAAGACTTATAGAAGCTTTTGCATCTTAGCCCAATTCTCTTCACACTTTGAGGCATTGTAAAGACCTTTAACTACCTGTCTTGGCGCACAAGCCCGAACAGGCCGCAGTGACTGGAGTAGTAGGGGCCCGTGTGCTGCTGCAGGGGCCAGGAGCTGCTGCAGGGGCCCGGAGCTGCTGCAGGGGCCCGGAGCCACAGGTGGTGAAAGAGAAGAATTCCCGGGGAGGAAGCTGACCCAGGTGTGGTGCTGCGGCCTCTCCTCTCTCGGTCACGGTCATGGTTACGGTGCACTGCAGATAAATAAGGTGGGTAAAGTCCAGGACGCCAGGGGCCCGTGTTTCACTAATAACAGTGGTTGTGGGAGGACTGTGGCCTGTTGCTAGAATGCGGTCGAACTTACTCAGAATTTTGGAGTAACTTCAGAGTTGAGAGAGCCAAACCAATGCAAAGTGTGTAACTTTAGGCTCTCGTGTTTGAAGCTGGATGTAAACAAACCCAGAGCCACTGATGACGCTGCAGCTCAGCCAATAGGAGGCAGGCTAGAGGGAAGGGGGCGGGACATCTAAGAGCACAGTTGCAGTTGATTTAAAGAAGGCCGTAAAGAAAGAAAAAAAGAAAGAAAAAAGCTGTTGTTATTGTTTTTTTTCTTTTCTTTGTTTTTTTTCATTAGTAAGTTTACACTAACACATTAATTCAAAACCAAATTGAATTACCAGAAACATCCGATTTTGCCCCAGTTTAGAGGTGAAAAAAAAACAAAAAAACATCTCAATTATTTAATTTTTGATATTGAAGATAATATAATAATGAATAGGATTCTAATGTATGAAATACGTGCTCATGTAGTGTTTGTATCAAAACATTTTACTAACATCAGTAATAAATTCATTCTTTGAAATAAGTGAGGTCCTGATCCAATGGTTTTGAGTCATGGATGTATTATATTATCGGTTTGAGTTAGAGTGTGTCACATGTCAGTGAGCTCACAGCTGATTGGTCCATGTTGTTTTTTCTAACTCTAAACTAGATCTGAGCCTGATGAGCAGTATATGTGGTGATTTACTCTGAACTAAACCAAACTTTAGTGAGCTTTGCCCAAACTCAAACTAAACCGGCTTCTAGCAGCGGGCCCTGGGCTACATCCAGAGGTGGGGACAGTAGAATTTGTATTCAAGAAAGTGTAAAGTTACTTCAGAATTATTTTACACATGTAGAACAAAGTAGTTGTACAAGGGGGGGGGAGTATTTTGGGAACACTCAAGGAAGCCTTAGTGTAATTGAATGCAATAGGAAAATCTGATTAATAAATGTATTTGTAAGGCTGCTCAAAATCTGATATTTTCAAAGGATAGACACACAAATGAGAAAAATGAAATAATATCTGAACAAGCAGTGAAAAAAACATAAACGTTCAAATAATTTAATATTGTCAACATAAAGCTTTAGTCACTTATAGATTTATTCACAGGAAAGGGAATAGATTATTATTCAAGTAAAAATATCTATGTCTGAAAACTAGTATTTATTACAATTGTATTTATCCAGTAATGTAACTCTGTCTAAATATTAAAAATGTAAATGAATTTGAAAGATTCTGAAAGATTGAAAGATTCTGTTAAATGATAATACTTACAAAATAGGTCAAAATACATTCTTGTTATCTCAAACCAGCATCAAATATAAACAAAATACATTTCCAAATTTCAGATTGATCTTGAGCATCGAAAATTCATCTTATTTCTTCATTTGAATGTCACAAATTTTAACATTGTTCTCTAGTTCAGACACCAATATCAATAATAATAATAATAATAATAATAACTTTTATTTATATAGCGCTTTTCAGTGACCCAAAGACGCTGAAGCAATACATTTGCTCAAAATATTTGACAAAACCATGGCAGACGCTCAAAATTAGCATTATTTCCTTACTGCGGAACAGCTTCGTATGAATAAAAGTTCAAACTTTGGAGGACAATCTGTGCTAACATTGTCCTGTACATCAGTAATAATAATAATCCAATACCAGTACGTGCATCACTGTTGAACGCAGAGCATCTACAACACCACAAACCAGCCTTTCCACATCGCTCTGCCACATAGTCACTCACAACCTGCCTTACATCCAAACACCACCGAGGTGAAAGACCTTTGATTCTGTTATTGACCACAGAATTCCCCACGGCCCAACATTTTACACTGCGCTCTTGATTAGAGGGCGGCCTTTGCTCTCGTCTCCCACAACAACAAAAGATTACTGAAAATAGCAAATGCATTCACAGATGACCACAGTGAGGCCCTGGATGCTTACACTGGGCACAGAATCAGGATCGCTTCAGGTCGGGCCAGATTATGTAACAGAATTGTCCATTGTGCAGAGCTGCTGTATCGGAAGTGTTTCTCAGGCACTGCGCTGACCTCTGGGGAATGAGAGGTGACCCAATGGGTGGCAGTAGCTCAGTGGTAGAGTAGTGCTCGTCTTCTGATCCAAAGGTCGGCGGTTCGACTCCCCGCTTGGTCAGAGCGGTCAGATCCACTGGCCTGCAGGTTGGCGGTATGATTGCAGCTGCCTCATGTGAATACTGCCATTGTGTCCTTGGGCAAGACACTTAACCCAACTCGCCCCCCCAGTGTCTGCGTATATCTGGCATGTGAATGTGTGTGTGAATGGGTGACTGGTTCCTTGATGTAAAGCGCTTTGAGTACCTTGACGGTAGTAAAAGCGCTATATAAATGTGACCATTTAACCAATAATAAAGTTAATGATGCCGCTGTTTACAACTCTGTTTGGGTTCAGCCTCCAAATTAGAAGTTTGTTTGAATACCGTTTTCTAGGCCAACATAACTGTGCAGGTTCTAATACGATTATAGGCAATATGAATGCCATATTACACAGCAATAACTCAATTAAACCAGTTGGAGGAAGAAGGTGTATTATTACATACAAATATATTATATATGTTGAAGGTATGGTCAGAAGTATTGGACTGAAATCAACAAAGCGCTACAGACTACATTCCATTTGATTTCAGAACTAAGTATCTGAACCTCAAGGCTCCTGCTATGGAAACAATCATTGGATACTTTTGAAGTATACTCCTGGCTCCAGAGAAGACCATTACAAAAAGTTGGATAGCTCAAACTGCTCGGACAGCCAAGGACTGGGCCAACATTATAATTAACATGCGGAATATGAAGAAAATTACATTTGGAACTAACTTGAAATTGGACAAATTTGACCGACTTTTTGGACTTTTGTTGGAGTTTGTGTGCCGTTGTTTGGTTTTGATGTCTTGTGTTTTTCTATCTTCTTTCTCTCTCTGGTTCTGTTTTGTGTTCTTTTATTTGTTAAGTGTTTTAAAAGTTTGTGCAAAAAAGAAAAGAAATCAGAGTGGAGCTCAGTAAAAAAAAAAAAAAAAGGCAATCCAAAGGCAAGACCAAAAAATGGACTAAGCACTGGGCCAACATCAGAACTGACACACGGACAACGGAAAAAAATCACACACAAACTTAACGTGGAAATGGACCAATTTGAAAAAAACTCGGCTTTGTGTAACTAATAATAATAATTTTCTTTTCTCAGGATGCGTTATTTTTCCTTAAAACTTATTTTCAGATACATCTATTTTAATTGTTTTTTTCTCTTGTTCTGCCCCGTCTGTTTTTGTTTCATCTTTTAGTTTTTTTGCTTGTTTGATTATTGAAATCATTGTCAACTAATTTAGTAATCGAATATTTGTTTTCTGTACAATACATGTGCTGAAAAAAAGAGGTTTTATGACAGAGACACAGCCGCAATGAACCAAAAATGACACTAGAATCGTGTAAAATGTTTGTTTTGCAAATATACTCATAAAGATGTTCTCACTTTTTGACAATCATGATCAAAAATCTCTCATTCACAGGTTTTTCACCAGCCAAACAACAAATCAATTCATCGAAAGAAATAATAAACAGATTGATCAATTGCTAAAAGAATCATCAGTTGCAGCTCTAAGGTCACGAGTTGCAAAAGGACCATCTGGAAAACGAATGTAATATTCTTCCACAATTACAAAAATATTACACACAAATTATTCACGTTTTACATATTGATGATTATTCAGTCAGAAAGCACATCGAGCTCTTCACTCCTCACTTACAAAACTTTACAAAACTTTAAATGTCTCGCTGCCAAAAAATGGTCCCTGCAGAAAAAACTACTTTCCCGATCATAATATCATCCCCGCATTCATCCTCCGAGCTCGTGTCCAAACTGGTGTGGCTGTACGCACTTTGCCTTTGTGTCGCCAAGTTACACAAAGTGGATATCGATATTTTCACCATTAAAACGCTCTTGTTCCGTCTCTTTATGCAGAACGAAAAGCTGCCAACTCATGTGGGAGTTTGTGCTCCTGCCTTGAGATTGATGCCAGAACCTGAGTCTGTCTGTGAGGTAAGTGCACCGTGTTCTCTGTTTTATGTATGGTCAACAAAAAGGACAATAAAACATGGTACGCCTAACCGCGACTTGCACTTGTAGACAACCCTCACTTAAAACAAATTGCAGAGTTCACATGAAGGGATAATGCCTCCCCCGCAACTTTTGATGAGGTTTTGAGTCCAACTGACATTGACGTAACTTTATAAAGAGAAAATTGCATAAAGCGTTGTCTTCCCTTTCATTCAGTTTGATGAAGTTATGTGGGATGGAAATGTGCAAATCTGGCTGTAGAAGGAGGAATGGAGGCGGCAGATGCAAGTGCAAATGGACAAGTGTAAGTCCGAGTGTAAGTCCGAGTGTAAGTCCGAGTGTAAGTCCGAGTGTAAGTGTAAGTGTAAGTCCGAGTGTAAGTCCGAGTGTAAGTCCGAGTGTAAGTCCGAGTGTAAGTCTGAGTGTAAGTCCGAGTGTAAGTGTAAGTCCAAGTGTAAGTCCGAGTGTAAGTCCGAGTGTAAGTCCGAGTGTAAGTCCGAGTGTAAGTCCGAGTGTAAGTGTAAGTCCAAGTGTAAGTCCAAGTGTAAGTCCAAGTGTAAGTCCGAGTGTAAGTCCAAGTGTAAGTCCGAGTGTAAGTCCGAGTGTAAGTCCGAGTGTAAGTCCGAGTGTAAGTCCGAGTGTAAGTCCGAGTGTAAGTCTGAGTGTAAGTGTAAGTCCGAGTGTAAGTCCGAGTGTAAGTCCAAGTGTAAGTCCGAGTGTAAGTGTAAGTCCGAGTGTAAGTGTAAGTCTGAGTGTAAGTCCGAGTGTAAGTCCGAGTGTAAGTCCGAGTGTAAGTCCGAGTGTAAGTCCGAGTGTGAGTCCAAGTGTAAGTGTAAGTGTAAGTCCGAGTGTAAGTCCGAGTGTAAGTCCAAGTGTAAGTGTAAGTCCGAGTGTGAGTCCAAGTGTAAGTGTAAGTGTAAGTCCGAGTGTAAGTCCGAGTGTAAGTCCGAGTGTAAGTCCGAGTGTAAGTGTAAGTGTAAGTCCAAGTGTAAGTGTAAGTCCAAGTGTAAGTCCAAGTGTAAGTGTAAGTCCGAGTGTAAGTGTAAGTGTCAGTGTAAGTCCGAGTGTAAGTCCGAGTGTAAGTCCGAGTGTGAGTCCAAGTGTAAGTGTAAGTGTAAGTCCGAGTGTAAGTCCGAGTGTGAGTCCAAGTGTAAGTGTAAGTGTAAGTGTAAGTCCAAGTGTAAGTGTAAGTCCAAGTGTAAGTGTAAGTGTAAGTGTAAGTCCAAGTGTAAGTGTAAGTGTAAGTGTAAGTGTAAGTCCAAGTGTAAGTGTAAGTGTAAGTGTAAGTGTAAGTCCAAGTGTAAGTGTAAGTGTAAGTGTAAGTGTAAGTCCGAGTGTAAGTCCGAGTGTAAGTCCGAGTGTAAGTCCGAGTGTAAGTCCGAGTGTAAGTCCGAGTGTAAGTCCGAGTGTAAGTCCAAGTGTAAGTCCAAGTGTAAGTGTAAGTGTAAGTCCAAGTGTAAGAAGTGGGGGGGAAATGAATGTTTTGTCTAAATAATTGCAAAAGTAAAACATGTGTGATTGATTTGAGTAACTGTTTGTGTGAAAAAAAAGAATAATCAGCCAAAACCTATAATATTGTGCAAATTCAAATAGATTGGAAAAGTAATACAAACTTTAAAATCTACTCAAAAGTCAGCTTAGGCATGTGTGTACTGAAAGAAAAAAAAAGTTAAAGTACTACTGGAAAAAAGACACCAAAAAGTGTTTATGCCTGGTGGTGTAGGGCTGCAACTAACAATTATTTTGCTGTTCGATTACGATTATTCTTTTAATTAATTGATTAGTTGTTTGCACCCGTGAATAGAATTTTTTTCAACAAACGTGACCCCGTAGTACTACTTGAGGACACTGAGGATTATAGGTTTTCAACAAAAACATTAAGGGTTGTATTTTTCCCCCGATCTTGGTGCAATGGAAGCCTTGGCATTAGCATTAGCATCCAAGCAGCCAAGTACGCTGGAGGCTGGAGTGGGATGGTGCCAGTCCATATATGGTGATACCGTCTGAACCAATGACTGATAACTGTGGCATTCAAAATGGCCACCTGTGGGTGATGTTTGCAGACAGTCCCTCCTCCCTATGAGCTATTTAGGGCACACGGGCTGCGCCACACCACGCCCTCAATTTGCTTTACTCCACTTCATATTTTGGCCTGATCACACCTCTTGTTTCGGGTTCGACGGCACACGCTCTCGGTGGATGTCAGTAAATTAACCGCTGCGCTAAGATCGGGGGCAACGTACGGTCCTAAATGTGTTTTCTGTGTCCATTTGTTTTTTATTCCTGCTTTATCTGAATTATAAAAAAAAAAAAAAACTCTTTTTATAGCATTTGCTTTGACGTATGTTAATAATCCAGATAGCAAATATTCAATAACTAAATTATTTGACTAGTTGCAATTAATGGATTAACTTGTTTCAGCCCTTCAGTGTTGAAGAAATTGTGTTCCATTATTTTTCTTATTTGTTATTCTAGATAATGATTCATAAAAAAAAAAAAATTAATTTAACAGATAATGTCAAAATAACGTAACTAACTAAACTAACTTGTGGTGCAATTACAGTATATGCAAATTCAAGAATCTGCAGGTGGCATTTGTTATACATAATATACAATAATGCACTATTGAATATTAAAGTGCCAGTCTGAATAATAATGTTCTCACACTGAATGCTGTGATAACAAACCTTGTATCATAAACCTTGTTCATGATGTATCTGGAGGACTCTATAAAAGTAATAATACAGTGTCAGTGTCAGATACACCTCTGTACTACGAAGTGCCTTAATGCGCAATAGAATTTGTTGTTGTTTTGTATTATGTGTTTTTATTGTTTCATATGGATCACTTTGAGTCCAAAATAACATGTGAAAGTTTGAACTGAAAAAGGTTCTGCTCCTATTTTGTTTAACGATATCCAGCCCTGTGTGTCCTCCTCAGGTCCTGCTCTGATTACAGCTGCAGCACCCCAGGGCGATGTCCACAGCTCTCCAGAACATGAGGAGTTTAATCGGCCCACACTTGACCTAAATGAAAGGTAAAGTGTAGTTTCCAGGGCTCTGCATTAAGCCCACTGATTGTGCCCACTCCTATCATTTTGAAAGTCCCAGACAACATACAGTACAGACCACAGTATGAGGAACATGTACCAATAAAGTCAAGTTGTTTAGTTATAGTTATACTGTAGTAAAACAAGGCTGTGGATGTCTGAAAATCTGTGCTATACAACGTTCATATTTCAAATTATATGAAAAATATCAACCCTAGATATTGGCATAGCTTATCAGCCATCTCCTGCTCTGCGTTCTGAAATATTGTTATTGGCTTTGACCATGAAAAACAAATATCCATCACTACTTGATAGTGTTGACTGGGTCACCTCTACAAGAGCAACTGGCTCTGCATTTTTGGTGAATACCTTTTTTTTGTTTTGTTCCTTTGGCCAGACAAAAATGAAGATTTGAACCACTTTGCTGGTATCCCGCTACAGCTGTGTTCATTATACTATGTGAGCTTTGGCCTGCCCTGTAGATTCTTGAGCTTCTCCCTGTCACTGCTGTAACACCCGCATCTCTTTATGCACTGGCCCCTGGAATCTCACTCAAGGCCAGTCCGGGGGCGGCAGACGGAGGAAGTCTAAATACTGGAAGAAATGTGTGAGTAGAGGTAGACTTACTTACTTTACCTGTACGAAAAATGATCCTATAAACTTATTTTTATTCAAGAGAAAAATGTGTTATTGCAGAATCCTATTTTAAAAGTTTCCTAACTGTAAGATATCAGAGCTTGTGCCCCATGCAAATCAGACGTGTAAGAATAATAGATGTGTGTACTCTGGTGAGATTAGTCGGGCTGCAACAATTACTGAAATAATCAATTCAGTTTATTTTTGTAACGGCCAAAATCATAACAGCGGTTGCCTCGGTGGCCGTTCAAGAATTGTTGATTTAACCAACAGAAGGTTAGAGAATCAAATAATGAATCAATCAAACACTGATTAAACAATGTTCACAGGAATTTAGCAAATGGATAACTGTCTCAGAGCATCCCCCATCTTTAGATTCTCCTTCTTGGCAAGGAAACTACAACTATCCCTGTGGGAAACTTCAGGGAGACCACAGTGAAGGAGAGAGCTTATTCCCACGGACGGACAGGTGCAGATTGTCCAGAACTGATGTGCTTCAGATGGACTGTGGAGCCAGAACTACTCAGGAGGAGAGACGGTGGTTCATCTAGTGTGTGTGTGTGTATATATATATATATATATATAAGGCTTCTCCAAAGTAAAACCTTGCAGTGAAAAGTCAATCAAGCTGTATGGTTGATTAATTTTTTTTTTAAGCAATCTGTGAGGTCACACTTTCTAGTGTGGATTGTAAATTTAGCTAAATTAATTTCAATTCCATATTATTATGGAATTACTGTCGTTTGAAGGTAGAGTTTGGCCATTCCGTGTTTTTATAGTCCTGTTGTAGACCTGGTTTAGTCCTGTTGTAGACCTGGTTTAGTCCTGTTGTAGACCTGGTTTAGTCCTGTTGTAGACCTGGTTTAGTCCTGTTGTAGACCTGGTTTAGTCCTGTTGTAGACCTGGTTTAGTCCTGTTGTAGACCTGGTTTAGTCCTGTTGTAGACCTGGTTTAGTCCTGTTGTAGACCTGGTTTAGTCCTGTTGTAGACCTGGTTTAGTCCTGTTGTAGACTTGCTTTAGTCCTGTTGTAGACCTGGTTTAGTCCTGTTGTAGACTTGCTTTAGTCCTGTTGTAGACCTGGTTTAGTCCTGTTGTAGACTTGCTTTAGTCCTGTTGTAGACCTGGTTTAGTCCTGTTGTAGACCTGGTTTAGTCCTGTTGTAGACCTGGTTTAGTCCTGTTGTAGACCTGGTTTAGTCCTGTTGTAGACCTGGTTTAGTCCTGTTGTAGACCTGGTTTAGTCCTGTTGTAGACCTGGTTTAGTCCTGTTGTAGACTTGCTTTAGTCCTGTTGTAGACCTGGTTTAGTCCTGTTGTAGACTTGCTTTAGTCCTGTTGTAGACCTGGTTTAGTCCTGTTGTAGACCTGGTTTAGTCC
The DNA here is from genome assembly GCF_026437365.1 of Eucyclogobius newberryi. Lineage (NCBI taxonomy): Eukaryota > Metazoa > Chordata > Actinopteri > Gobiiformes > Gobiidae > Eucyclogobius > Eucyclogobius newberryi. The sequence continues at coordinate 24,038,919 of NW_027315746.1, forward strand.
TGTTGTAGACCTGGTTTAGTCCTGTTGTAGACCTGGTTTAGTCCTGTTGTAGACCTGGTTTAGTCCTGTTTGCTTTAGTCCTGTTGTAGACCTGGTTTAGTCCTGTTGTAGACCTGGTTTAGTCCTGTTGTAGACCTGGTTTAATTGTGGTAGCACACGTGAAACCAAATTCTAGTGCTCTATTCAAATTCTAGCAAATTATTTTTTTTCTTTTAAAATTGCACTGTGCACTAGGTTTATCAAAAGTATCAACAAATCTGATATTATTTTATACTAAAACTAGTATCAAGACAAAATATGTGTTTGAACAAGTATGGATACAAAGAAATCACAATAACAAAAAATGTGACCTTTCCCAACAGTTTTAAATGATACTGAGCTTTATTAGAAATAGAATAAGAAATGATTAATAATGAAAGTACTATTATTTGTGTTGAAAATGCCAGTCTATTGTTTAAAAGCTTGAACATAAGAGCATTTTTTATTATCTTTTTGCTGTCAAAACCAGTATCGTGAATCGAGTCTATTGCTTAGCATCAAAAGTTTAACACCATGCACATATATTAAGATTATATAATATTATTTTAGTTCCAAACCTGAGTAGACACTATCACCACCACCATCTCTTGCCCTAATTCTCTCTCTAAAGAAGCACACGGAATGGCCAAACTCTACCTTCAAACGACAGTAATTACCCAGCCAGACAGAGGCCTATAGGTATGCAGCGGTCCCACATATGCATTCATGCGCTCCGTCAGAGGCTGGTTTATATTTAGCTGAAGGAGACGTAGACGCTCGAGGCCGTACAGCAACTGGAACCAATGCCCGCTGCGCCGCCTCTGATTGGTTCAAACGGGCCTGAAACTGTGGAAAATTTGAGGTTTAACTTTGGACAAGTCGCCGGCAGGTTATGTTAAATTAGAATAATATCCAGCACACATTTTTCACCTCACACTTGCTCCATTCTGCCATGGTGGGATAACATTCTTCCAGTTCCTTTCTGCTATGGGGAATATGCACAGGTGGGGAGGGAAATCGACCCGTTTTTTTTTTTTTTTCTTTTCCCTTTCCCCCAACATATGAGACAAATGTTTGGAATTCCAGTGCAGTGCTATAGAGTTGTCTGTTAACAGGCGGCACTTGGCCAGGGCTTGTTGGCAGCTGATTGGACATGGCCTTCCAGGAAATGTTAAAAGCAAGAGTACACCTCACCTCCCATCCCGCTGGACGTCCTTTGAGCTATTTCAGACCTCGTCCACATCTGTAAGCAGTTAATAGTTTTGCTACAAATGTGGCACGAGCAGTTATTCAGGAATTTTCACACTTGTACATGTGCGTGGCCTGTTTGGCTTTGTAGTGCGGAGCAGAGTGGACCCATGTTTGATGTATGAAGAGGGGCGCGGGTATGTCAGAGATTCTTTGCGCGTCTTAGAAATTCCAAGTGCAATTAAAACTGGCCCGAAAACACACACAACTGAGAATGTTATCCAGCCTGTGACAGCAGAGCATCTGGTTTGAAAATAATCATTTATGTTGCCGTAAGTGCTATTTTGAACCTTTGCTGCTTTGTAAACATTACACTCTGAGGGATCAGAGAAAAGTATAAGCCTGAATATGGCCATTCATTTGTAATGAAAGCTCCAAACAGGAACTTCTCTCAGCACCAGGTCGCAACAAATGATACAATAACAGCATTGTATCTACTCTGGCATTTGACTCAATAGAACTCACATGTTTTATTAAGATAAGGTCACATACTGGAAAGATTGAACTGTTTTTCTGTGTCATGTTTTTTATTCAATGGCAACACTTTGCAAAGATCAAAAGCATTATGTGCAAACTCTAATTTTGCTTAACCATTTCTATGCTTAAAGTATAATATCATAGTTGTTGTTTATGGCACAGTCAACAAATCCTCAATAAATCCTCATTCTTCTTGTCAATAAATCCTCATTCTTACCATACAGTCTTCAGTCATTGTGATCTAATGCTAGTGTTACTGTTATTACTGATGGATGGGTGACAGTTTGCTCTCCCAGGTGCTGAAAATGAGGATTAGGCTGATCCGGGGTCACATGTGTGATAACGACCTGCGTCTGCGTGATGGCCCTCTTTAAATATGATTTCATATTGGAAGTTGGGCCCCAAAATGACGTGCATGTCTAATAACCTTGCTCCACCCCTGTTATTAACAGATTCATTAGGCTAGAGGCGTCTATAGTTGGTACTAATTGGAAATATCTAAAAATGAATTGGATCAAAACATCAAAACAGTGCCATTTGAATAAAGGCAGTGTTTTTTCTGCCAGCCTAATTGACCCCGGGTCTTTCAGGAGCTCTCCTTTTCTGACTGTCAGTGCAGTGAGCTCAGAGTCGACCGCAGGGCTTTCGGGGGTGTGCCTACGTTCACCGTCTCTATATATTCACATGCTGTGTCCAGTGGCTTTAAGTGAATTACAGAGAAGCACGCACTAACTTTCTCCCCGCTGTCAGGAGCTACTCTCGTGCGCCACCATGCCGTACTGCTTTTGCGCGCTGCTCGTGATTTCCTTCCTCGCATCCTTCCCGCGGAGGTCAAGTGCGGCGGCTCCGGTGATACGGTGCGAGCCGTGCGATGCCGTGGCTCGGCTCCTCTGCAAACCTCTGCCCAAGGACTGCACTGAGAGGGTGCGGGAGCCGGGCTGCGGCTGCTGCATGACCTGCGCACTGAGCTTCGGGCAGCCGTGCGGAGTGTACTCGGGCAAATGCGGCACGGGACTGAGCTGCCAGGCGCAGCCCGGAGAGACCAAACCTCTGCAGGCTCTGCTGGAAGGACGCGGCGTGTGCGCCAACGCCACCGGCAGACGCCTCGCCATCAGACCCTCTGCTCCAGTCAACGAGCTGCCAGGTACAGGCTCTGCATGTGCACTTTAGAGGGGCAGGTGCCTGTCCTGACAGGAGTGCCTGTCCTGATAGGGGTGCCTGTCCTGACAGGAGTGCCTGTCCTGACAGGGGTGCCTGTCCTGACAGTGTGAGAAAGAGACATGTAGGATTGTGTCATAGCAGCAAGCGGGCCAACAGTACTTTTATATATTTTTCAATGTTTTATTCATCATCATCATTCAACTGATTGAAAAGGATCAGAGGAGAATGGTGGACTGATTATATAGTACATAAATATAGAAATGTAATATTACTGTAGATTATAATATCAAAAGTGACAAAAGGTCTTATGTCATATTTTGTGTGGCGAAAATATTATATAATAATGTCTAGATGTGTGTTTGATATTGGTTTTCTGTTTCAATCTTTTACTAAAGAGTGCTTGATTAAATGACAGCACTGTACTCTATAGTAACTGGATTCTAATGTGCTGATAAAATAACAGTGTGAATAAAATGAATAAACAGTTATTGTTTGACAGAACCCGTCGAGACTCAAGAAGAAGACAGGAATACCACAGGCTTAGGCCTCCAAACCACATACAGCACCCACAGACCCCTGGCACCCATGGGACCTCAGCTTCACCCTTTCTTCTCCTCTGCCAAGTCTGAGATGTTACGACAGGAGCAGCACAAGCGAATGCAGAGCTTCAAATTAGAGGGGGTGCAGGGGCCACTCATCACAGACCAGCAGAACTTCTCTCTGGAGAGCAAACAGCAGCCTGAGTATGTAAGTGAACCACCAGCAGCTCTGCTCTTCTCTGTGTTTTGGTCCTGCTGCTTCCTGCGGGTGCTGAGATGTTTGGGGCAGTAGTGCTGGCACTTGGCACAGGCCTCGCTGAGCATTAGTTTGGCATTACGGCGTGTGGGTGCCATGGCCCTGCGGCTGACCCGGTCAGGCGCTTGTTTGGCCACAAGGCGTCCACATGCCGGCCGTACCTAGAGCCAGCAATGATGGATTGGCCCATGTGAGTGCATATTGGGAAGCCCTGTTGCTATTTTGCAGCCGTCTTTGTCCAAAGGAGTGAGCACACACGAGTGACTGTGGCTTTGATTAGTGACTGGAGAACTGGGCCTTAAGGATCAGGCTGTTGGCTTTTTCTTTGAGCTTCTTTTCAGTTTGCTTTGTGTCAAGTGTAAGACTCTTAAGCAGCTTTCGCAAAACTGTTAAGCCCCCAGAAGTGAGTCAGAGGAATTTATTTTCATCTTTCCTCTTTCATGTGGCAGATACCATTGTTTTAGTGTTCAGAATGAGCTGCAGCGGGAGTCAGCTTTGTTAATATCCACTTTTAGAGACGGCAGTTTGGCCTCGTCATGGCTAAATGAGCACCGCGAGCCGACCGCATGCTGTCAAGTCTGTAAACGAGATGTGTTAAGTAAACGCTACTAATGACCCTGAGCGTGTCTGCTTTCTCTCATTGTAGGGTCCCTGTCGCAGGGAGATCGAGAGCATTCTCAGCAGCCTCAAGATTACAGACAATCTCAACCCCAGAGGTTTCCGCATACCAAACTGTGACAAGAAGGGCTTCTATAAGAAAAAGCAGGTAAAACACTGATTCACACTGGACTCTTGGGGACACGTTTGGGGAGTGAGCCTATGTATGTTCAGAAGCTAATTTGAAAAAACAAATTGAACAACTTTATTTTTACACTTGTCATTCAAAACTATTGCTACTACTTTTATGTGGGCTTCAATGTTATTATTTCACAGTTTTAATTCTATGTGCACCTTTTTTGAGAAAAACATGAGGTAATTTGACGTTTTTGATTTCTTGGTTCAGTTTCTCACATATATGAACAGGTGACACACAGAATACAAAAGAAATAATAAAGATTTATAACGCAAAGTTAAGTAATTAAAAAAAAAGTTTTTAATAACACAGTAATAACATGGTAATAGGTGCGCAACTTTGACAAACATGAATATCTCAGTATTTTTTAAACGATACTCAGACAATATTTTCACAATCAGGAATGTGCAAAAATGTGCAAGTTCAAGTATGGCACAAGACATAAATAGACCATATAATTAACCACAAAGTGCAGAAACATCAGTTCATTTGGGAAATTGTTCCAGACATTTGAGGTCATTAGTGTAAATTAGAGACAAAATACTCAATATTCTACTTTTGGAAACGCCCAACACAACAATAGTCATATTATTAATGTATTTTATATACATCTTCCACCTTTAGTATATATATAAATAGCATGGAATTTGGAAATAGCAGTTATCAACCAACACAAGTAACTAAAACTGTGAACATTGTAATTAAAGTAATTACATGGAAATAATCACTCTGCCTGATTTCATGGTAGTATGATTAATCCTACCATGGCAATCATCCCTCATTACCCCATCTAACATTATTTTTCCATCGCATTACTGTTCTCATCTTGTGCTGTGACGTAAAAAAATACCTCAACATTTTCAAATATTTCAATCATTCATCACCATTGAGCGTCAAGGCCTGACCCGAGCGCCACAGTATTTCTGAATGCAGTGAAGGCTACATCTGCGCGTCCCTCTTTTCCAGTGTTACTCGAGTGTATCCCGGAGCTTCCCCAATTACACAGTTGTGCTTGTCCTCGTGTGCTCACCGCTCCTTATTAGAGCCTCATCACTGCGCCACTACACCAGTGAGGTCGACTCGTAGCCGCTACCCTGGAGACAGCGACCGCAGTGGCCCAAAACCCCAGTGATGCTCATGGCTGCAACGCTTGGCCGGTTAACGGGAACCCTCCCAGGGAGACAGACGTCAAGGTGGCCGCGGCACCCAATGCGCTCGCCCCATAATTGCCGGACTTGGAGCGGCCCGCGCCCAGAAACAGAGCAGGCAGTCGTCCCCGCGCTTACATGGTTCACCCACGATCGGTTTGTAATAAATGAGTGGTTCTCCAGCAGCGTTCATATGGAGGCGTTTAAGAGACTCCCGCGCCACTGCATCGCTAAAGGCAGCTTTTTTTGCACAGCCTCCTGCTTAAGTGAAGTGTTCTCCTTGACCTGCAATCATCCCATAACCAGGTTCATTGTCTTTGTTTGTTCAGAACGGGCCCAGTGTTCTTTGTGGAGCCCTGGGGCAGTAAAAGAGTAGACATTTCATTTTTGGTCAGTCTAACTTGGACTTTTGTCTGATGGATATAATGAAAAGAAACATTCCTTGTTAATAAGTGAAAATATATGGACCGCAAAGCCTGGTTTTATGCACAGATTGTACTTTAATGGATTTTTCCTACAGGACAATTTGTACTTGTATTTTTATTTGCTTAAAGTTACAACCGCAGTCAATTACAAAAGGTACATCGAACCACAACATGAAACCAAGTCTGCACATATACGGTAATGGGAGGTCTCAGGACTGCAATGGCGGCGCTGATAAATTTGACCAACTTCTAGAGTGATTAGCCTCTGACTCCAATGCACAGCAGTCTTAGCTCAAATTGAATGGCTGCATGTTTTACTAGAGTGGAGGTTGACCTTTAGTAAAATTGGCAGTAAAATAACAGCCCTTGGGTAGCTCCACAGACTCTGTAAGTCATTTGTAGTACCCATAATTTGGAGCTGTGGGGTATAATCAGTAACAGATGATTCGTACTGGCCACCAGCTTCTGAAAATAGAATCTGGGTTCTGAGTTGTTCACAAACGGCACTAAGCAAATATTTTAGCAGCTTTCTGTTTACCTTAAAGGGCTCTATATGTGTGAGCAACACGTGGTACGCCGTAAAAGCAGCTCCAAATACCACAGCATGCTGCATAGTCAGGAGTCAGCACAATCTCACCATTAATGCCTCTTAACTGTCGCTCTGCTCCATTGAGTTTTGTAGCTGATTTGGCTAAGCTGTTTTAACCCTCGCCCCCCTGTGTCTTTCTTCTCTTGTGCTTGCAGTGCCGCCCGTCCAAAGGCAGAAAGCGTGGCTTGTGTTGGGCCGTGGATAAATACGGGCAGCCTTTGCCAGGAGACGCTCAGTATTACAACTCCGAGAGCCAGTAGGAGCGGAGCAGGAGCGAGGGAGGGGAGTGTCAGCAGGATGAACTGTAAACAAATGGAGACGCTGAGGATATTGGAGAGAGGTTAAGAGATGGCTCCAGTCGATATATGGATGTTTGCTCTTTGGACCAGTCACCTGAGGACCTTGTCTCTGAGACTGAGTGAAGGAGCTGAGGGAAAGTCTCCCATTGCAGATACTCTCTGCAAGTCTCTGCAAGGACTGAACTTTTCAAATAAGCTATTTGTGTTTTAAGTCAGGCAAAGAGGACATTGTTTTTTAATGATTGAGCAATGATTATCATTATTGACGATATGAATACGCACAAGCATGTGTACAGTGTGTGATGTGTAGTCACACGCTGTATACTTGTGATCGAGAAT
>NW_027315746.1:24051210-24101210 GCF_026437365.1 Eucyclogobius newberryi
TTAGTGGCATAACTTTGGAAGAATAATAGTTAAGATACACGTTATTTTGTGCGATTTGATCCAAGTGACTTCTTTTGTGTAATCTTATCTGGCAGACCGACAAACAGTGTTGCACAACTCATGGATTCGGCTCGGTCATAACATGTTTGTCCTAAGTTTGGTGCTACATAGTAATTTGTTGGTGTAGTATTCTGTCTTTAGGCGGAACGGGAGATACATGTTCATACTAATCATCATGACTTGCAACCATGAACCCACCTTTTATGTATTCAAGTCTTAGATAACTTTACACCACCAGTTACACCAGTCTTTCCTCGTCATTAGTGTACCAAAAGATGTATTTTTCATTCATGAGTGCGTGTGTCAGCCATGTTTAAGGCTTTTATTTAGGTCCATAGTTGTTGAGACTTTCAAAATAAGTAAAAGGAAGCTCAAAAAAAGCAACTACTGTATTTTATTTGGAAAGAATGCAGATGCAAAAACAGTCCTAAGAAAAGCAAAGTGTGCATCTGAATTATTTCTTAGTAGTTTTAATTAACCTCTCCCTTTAACGAAGCTTAAACGGGATCCTAAACATGTCTTTCATCCACACTTTCCATTCTACTCCATCACCAGCTCATGTTGAGTTGCTTCTTCAATATTAAACATCAGCTGCACCACCCAGTCCGGAAACAGCTCCTCCTTGAAACAGATGATATGAAAAGCGTTACATACACATATTACACATCTACATGAGGTTATTGCACGATTATGTTTTCTGTTGGTATTGCACCTTGACATAAGCTCATTAAAATACAATAAATGGCCTACAGTGCACAGTTAAAGGTGTAACTCTTAATCAAAATGGTAAATGGCACAGACACATTCACAACTTTGAAACAATGACAAAATACTGAGTTAAATAAATACCTGTAATTTAACCTTTGAACCTCTACGCTTCTTTTTCCTCACTTTCAGTTGGGAATCGTCATTATGATTGTAAACTCTGGGTGTTGCCCTTGGGAGACTGGACAGAGACTTTTTTGGGCGGACACTTGGAGGAGTTTGGACTTCCTCCTCTGGCTCTTCGCTCTCTTCTTCCACTCGCTCAAATGACTGTTCCACTTCCTCTTCCAAACCAACACTTTCTTCTGATTCTGTCATTTCTGCATCTTGTTCATCTTCTCCAGAGGTGTGTGATCCTGAGTGTTCATTGTGTGATCCTGAGTGTTCATTGTGTGATCCTGAGTGTTCATTGTGTGATCCTGAGTGTTCATTGTGTGATCCTGAGTGTTCATTGTGTGATCCTGAGTGTTCATCATCTTCCTGGATGGTCTCCAAGCACTGCCACAGCTGGAGGCAAACGTAGCATGTTGGAGTAAAACCACAGTCACAGATCACACTTAGATGACACGCAAATGCAAACAAAATACTGCAATGTGCTACTTACAGTCAGTTTCTGGGAATCCATTGATGTAGAAAACATTCAGAAAATGTCTGCCTGATTTGAATTCTTCAGTAACTCGTGTCAGGTGTGTGTGTACGGGAGCCTGGTGAGCTCAGAACTCAGCAAGAAAGAAAGAAGACTAAGACTGAATAAAGCTGAATGTTCAATGTACAAGAGTGAATTACTGTAATATCCTGTTTCTTTTAGCCAGTGGTGGGTTGTACTCGCTTACATTTTCTCAGGTACATTTAATTAAGTCACTTTTTGAAGAAATTCTACTGTAGCTGTGAGTAGTAGACTGCATATTTTTACTTCTACCGGTGCTTTTTGAAGTATCAGTACTCAACGTTTTGGTTCCTCCTCCCACTGAGAGTAAATCTAAAGGGACAAAATTATCAATATATATATTTATTTAATCTATACTGATGTTACATTATTTGAAAATGTGTTTCTTGCATCGCTCCTTCAGATTTAGTTTTTTCTCATTTCTCATTTGTGTCTATTCGTTGAAAATAATATTTCATAGATCTGATGTGCACTACTTTGTACTTTTTTTGAGTAATGTTATTTTGAACCAACGTTACTCTTGCTTGAGTACATGTTTGGCTACTTTACCCAATTCTGCTTTTAGCTTTTAATGATCCTGTCAGTATTCCTATATATTTATTTAGTCCATCTTCCTCTTCAGAGCTCAAATGTGTACTCTTCATGTTGAAATACATTAAGTAGTGAAGTAACTCTTGAATTAACCAATCTCTGCACTGTCAGGGTGATGTAACTCAAATCAAATATCACCCACGCCTGCCTTGGACTTGTACCAAACAATCTTTAATAAATCAATTTTAGTCACAATATAAGACAAAAGAAGCTTTAAAAAACACTGATGTTCTATCTAAATGAATTCTAATTTGTAACATTTAAATATATTTTATAGTTTTTTTTTTTATAAGATAAGATAAGATAAGATATTCCTTTATTGTCCCACATGGGGAAATTTCATTGGTGCAACGCAGATAGATACAGAGGTAGATACAGAAGAACAGATCACTTATAGGAAGTCTGAAAAACACTTTCAGTAGAAGATCTCCTATAAATAAATAAAAACTGGACTTAACAATTACATTGGTTGACACCTGTCCCTGCGACAAGTTGGCCACTGTCCAGGGTGTACCCCGCCTAAGGCTCGAAGTCACTGGGATAGGCTCCAGTCACCCGCGACCCCGAAAGGGAACAAGCGGTAGAAAATGGATGGATGGACACCTGATGTATTTTTTTTAAGTTTTGAGCGTTTATAAGTGCTAATTTTCAACACTGTCCATAGGGGAATTTCAAAGGGTTTAGTCCAGATAAATTCTACATAAAAGATAAAACAGAAAAAGCAGAAAACAAGCACATTTCAGACATTATGTGAGCAGCTCTGGCCTGACTTTAGCAGTTTCAGAGTCCTGCTGAACATGTTGAGTTCAGTCTGTAGTTGTAGGTCAGAGGGAAGAGGAACTGGACCGTCCAAAAGCAGTTTTAAACTTTGGAACGAGACAAAATCCCCCCCTGACAGCGGCTCTGGAGTTCGGTCTGAGAAAGAGCCCCGATGTCTGACTGCGAGAGCAGAAAACAGCTGCGGAACGTCATCATTTGAACGTTTAAAAAACGGTTTCAAGATACAAAAATATACAAAGTTTTCAAAGGTCAATAGCTTGTACTTTTCAATGATTTCACAATGATGCAATATCACGGGTTTCTTGTCCAGAATCTTAATTTCCTGTTTGTACAAAGAAATAACAGTCTTCAGTGTGGAAGCTGACGTTTGTGACGGTGAAGCAATATGAGAGGTGAAAACAGTTCAGATTAGACCTTCTTACACACATTATCCTTTCTGATTCAAGTGTACCTCAAACGTGATGTCAAGGGCCTTTTGTTAATGGAGAAACTCATTAAGAATGTTTTATTGACATTTAAAGTCAGATGAGACTTAAAGAAAAAAGAACTGCACCAAATGTAACTGTATTCTGATGCATGAACTCATTTTCTCCTTTCGACTCTGGACTATACCTGTATTTTGGTTTGACAGTTGGGGTGGCCTGGTTGTTGGCCCCGCTCCATCGACCCGTGTTATCGGAGGACAGTGTGTTATAACTGCTCCTGTTTTTTTACCCACAAACCCCCCCGGGTTTACCTCACATCCCCTCTGCACGCTGGACCTTTCTACTTCTCTACTACTGCTACTATTGCAATAACACAAATACTTACTCATTCTAGATCAAATATATATTTATATATTTAGGTCTCGGAAAAAGCAAAAATCATTAGGTTGTGTTTTCATGACATGGCGACATTCTAGAATTGGAGGTCAGGTCAGAATTCTATATTGTTTTTTGCTCTTTAACTGTCAGCATAAAGAAACAAAAGTGATTTATCTTCAGAACGTAAAGCCATTATTCAACCCAAAATGTGTGATTGTTGCCAGGTGAAAAGGCTTTAAAGTGCATATGACAGGTTTTTTATGATTTTGACCTTTTCTGGTGTATTTGTATCTGTTGTAAATATAAAAAATAGTTGTACTTTTTGTGGAGAAAAGATTAAAAATCTGTATAAACTTACAGGAAGTGTCATCACACTAGGGACTCAAATTTTTTCCAAAGTGTATGCATAATTTACACTAAATAAACTACTTTTTTGACCTTCAGTTAAACTTTAATTCAACAAAATAAAAGTGCTCTTATCTGTATTTGTTAAATAAAAGATTACTGACATTAGATGGGTTTCGGCCCAGTGGTTATGTGGTAATCCTTGTGGGATGTCATCAATTATAAACAGGAAGTACAGTCATAAACCTAAACAATTTGCTGTTCTTGGATAAAATCTTTATACATTTTGGCCAAATTGCAAATATATTTATCTTAAGTGCATTTCAGTTCCAACCTGTCATAGGCACTTTAAGCAATAAGATAAATATGACAAAGTTTATGGATTTCTATTTAGGATATTTCTTTCAGAACAGTAAATCTTTGGACATGAACACAACTTATTGTGAGACTTTCCCCCGATTTTTTTTGGACAGTGTAGCTAAAAAGTAGAGAACTACTGCCACAACCAATACTACTTTAACCACTACTAACACTACTACTACTATTATAGCTACTGCATCACTACAGATTAGTTACTACTACTACCACCACTACTACTACTACTATTGCAACTACTTTTTAAGATCCTATCCCAGAGTAACCCAGTGAGAAAACGTGAGCCATTCCTCATTTGTCAGATTTAGCGTGTTTTATGGCTTTGGCGTCTTCTTCGATTTGTTTATCAATTTTCTCCATTTCCCAACTTCCTGTTTCTTCCATTGGGGTTTTCAGTCAAGTAGTTTTTCATCTTCCATGTGACTTTTTCTTTACTAATACTTCATTCTTATTTTTGCAATTGTGACCCTGATTACCAGTACTACTGTTACTACTACTACAACTATTCCTACAATCAATACTGCCTTTACTACCACTACCACTGCTACTACCACTACTGCGACCACTACCACACCACCGCTACTATTACTACTCTACTACTCCTGCCAAAACAACCCTGTTACTACTACAACTACTACTACTATGATTTTTTTAATCATACTGGAATATTACAGCCAAAGGATAAACATTGATCACGGAAAGTATTTTATTTTACGGTAGTCTTTTCTTTTTTTTTGCTAAAAAGTTACGTACTGGAGCTTTATGTTTATTGACCAACACTGGCTCAAGAAATATTGTAACAATTCATTTAAGAAAGACTGCACTGTAAAGCGATTCTATAACGTATAAGTTGTCTTTAGCAACATGCCCTCGACCTTTGCCTTCAGAAGTGCCTGAGAAAGCCAAAAGTATTTCCACATTTCCACAGTATTGAATGAAATAACATAGAGACGTGCTCCCGGCCCCATATGGTGTAGCTCTACTGACTACTGGCATCATAAATCTGTCATTACCTCACATAATGGACTGAAAAGTGTTATTTGGAGCCACAAAGTAAGGTGTGAGAAATTACTTTTACAGAGTGAGGCTAACAAAAAAACACCCTGTAAAACTTCAAATTATGCCCCTGAGACACATGGAACGTAACGTGTAGATTCTCATTTGCTTAAAATACATTTTTTGTCTGAGCAAAGTTAGCAGTTGCAGTAGTAGTATTAGTAGTAAGTAACAAGTACTATTTTGGTGACTGTAGTTGCTATAGCTTGTAGTTTTTTAAGTGAGTCATTATTGTAGCTGTAGAAGCACTGATTGTTACTTTTGTTGTTGTAGTAGTTGTTTTTGTAGTAGTAGTAGTAGTAGTAGTAGTAGTAGTAGTAGTAGTAGTAGTAGTAGTAGTAGTAGTAGTAGTTGTAGTTGTAGTAGTTATAGTTGTAGTAGTAGTAGTAGTAGTAGTGGTTGTAGTTGTAGTAGTTATAGTTGTAGTAGTAGTAGTGGTTGTAGTTGTAGTAGTTATAGTTGTAGTAGTAGTAGTAGTAGTAGTAGTAGTGGTTGTAGTGGTGGTGCTGTTGTAGTAGTAGTAGTTGTTGTTGTGGTTGTTGTGGTTGTAGTTGATGTTATTATAATAGTTGTAGTTGTATTAGTTGTAGTTGTAGCAGTATTAATGGTAGTAGAAGTACCAGTAGTGGTTAAGGTTGTAGTTATAGTAGTTGTAGTAATTGTAGTAGTAGCAGTGGTAGTAGTAGTAATAGTAGTAGTGGTTGCAGTAGCAGTAGTGGTTTCAGTTGCAGTAGTAGCAGTAATAGTAGTAATAGTAGTAGTAGTAGTGGTTGTAGTGGTGGTGCTGTTGTAGTTGCAGTTGATGTTGTTATAATAGTTGAAATAGTGGTTGAGGTTGTAGTTATAGTAGTTGTTGTAGTAGTGGCAGTAATAGCAGTAGTTGTAGTAGCAGCAGTAGTAGTAGTAGTTGTTGTAGTAGTAGTTGTAGTAGTAGTTGTAGTAGTAGTAGTAGTAGTTGCAGTTGTAGTACTTGTAGTTGCAGTTACAGTAGTTGCAGTTGTAGTTGTAGTAGTAGTTGTAGTAGTAGTAGTAGTCTTTGAAAACTGCGGTCATAAAGCCTCTCCTAAAGAAGAGCAGTCTTGATGTCGCAGTACTGAGTCATTACCGGCCCATCACTAATCTGCCATTTTGGGTCAAAGTCCTTGAAAAGGTTGTTTACCAACAGCTCACAGATTTCCTCTTAATAAACAACTCATTTGATGTTTTTCAGTCAGGTTTTAGACCTCATCACAGCACTGAGACTGCTCTTGTCAAGGTGACAAATGACATCCGCCTGAACACTGACACGGGCAAAGCCTCAGTCTTAATTCTGTTAGATCTGAGTGCTGCTTTTGACACTGTCGATCATGGGATCCTCTTACAGAGACTAGAGGACTGGGTGGGCATCACTGGCACTGCCCTAAACTGGTTAAGGTCCTATCTGGAAGACAGGAAGTACTTTGTTGAAATTGGTAGCTGTGTCTCAGACCACATGACCCTGACCTGTGGAGTGCCCCAAGGGTCAGTCCTGGGTCCCCTTCTGTTCAACCTCTACATGCTGCCGTTGGGTCAGTTGATACGCAGTGAAAATGTGTCCTATCACAGTTATGCAGACGAGTCAGATCTATGTTTCACTATCGGCAGGTGACTATGGACCAGTAGATTCACTCTGTCACTGCATCCAACAGATCAGTGTGTGGATGCAAAACAACTTTCTCCAGCTGAACTCAGACAAGACTGAAATAATCGTTTTTGGCCCACAGAAACAAAGAGAAAGTGTTAGCGGTCACCTCCAGAGTCTCGCTCTAAAACCTACAAACCAAATTAGAAATCTGGGGGTAATAATGGACTCAGACTTGAACTTTAATTGCCACGTCAAATCAATAACATCAGCAGCTTTTTACCATCTAAAAAACATTGCCAAAATCAAAAATATAGTGTCAAAACCAGATTTAGAGAGACTTATCCACGCGTTTGTCTCCAGTAGATTAGACTACTGTAACGGCCGCTCACTGGTCTCTCCAAACGAGCTGTAAAACAGCTGCAGTACATCCAGAACGCTGCTGCTCGGGTCCTGACTAGAACCAGGAAGTATGATCACATTAGTCCTGTTCTCAGGTCTCTGCACTGGCTCCTGTGGCTCAGAGAATAGACTTTAAAGCAGCTCTGCTTGTGTACAAGTCTCTCCATGGCCTAGCACCAAAGTACATCTTGGATATGTTAGTGCCATATGAACCATCTCGGACTCTGAGGACCTCAGGGACCGGCCTCCTGCTGGTGCCCAGAGTCAGGACAAAACATGGGGAATCTGCGTTTCAGTTTTATGCAGCTAAAATCTGGAACAGTCTTCCTGAAGATGTGAGACAGGCTTCTACTCTGACAATGTTCAAATCTAAGCTAAAAACAGTTTTGTTTAGCTGCGCATATGACTGAAAGGATTTTTTCTTTGCACTCTTCTCTTTTGTTTGTGATTTTATTAGTTTAGAAAATCAGTTGGATTGATAATTTTTAATTTAGTTAATTTTATTGTATTTCTGTCTCTGTAATTTCTTTGTGATTTGAATGCATTTTTCCTGCTGTGTGAAGCACTTTGAATTGCCTTGTGTATGAAATGTGCTCTACAAATAAACTTGCCTTGCCTAGTTTCAGTTGTAGTACTTGTAGTTGCAGTTACAGTAGTTGCAGTTGTAGTTGTAGTAGTAGTAGTAGTTGCAGTTGTAGTAGCAGTTACAGTAGTTGCAGTTGTAGTAGTAGTTGTAGTAGTAGTAGTAGTTGCAGTTGTAGTACTTGTAGTTGCAGTTACAGTAGTTGCAGTTGTAGTTGTAGTAGTAGTAGTAGTTGCAGTTACAGTAGTTGCAGTTGTAGTTGTAGTAGTAGTTGTAGTAGTAGTAGTAGTTGCAGTTGTAGTACTTGTAGTTGCAGTTACAGTAGTTGCAGTTGTAGTTGTAGTAGTAGTAGTAGTTGCAGTAGTAGGTTCTGTATTCTCTTCTGGGTCTAAAGTTGTTGTTTTGACATTAGTGATATTGTGTAACTTCACTTTAGAACAGAAACTCCTCTAATTCTTGTCGAAACATCAATTAATATTTCAAAGTTTAAAAAAAAGTTGAGCTGAAAACCCATTATATTACATTTTATACACCAATATTGTCTTTATTACAAAATATTAAATAACGCAACTTTACACTGTACAAGATACAACATACAGTAGTTTACAGCATTTGGCTATATACAAAAAGTATGATCTGCATATCAAAGTGAATATATCTAAAAAGGCAGTTTGCAACCACTGTAAGCTTATTGAGTAAGGCAAATAACTTGTGTCGTATTTACAATTTGCAGATCGATTAAAAAGCTATATACGGCGACAAAAAGAGGCCTAGAAGCAACTGCATGCTCAAGCAGATACTGTACATATGGGGCAAAAAACAACAAAAGTAGCTCAGAAGTGTGGCTGATTACTACATGTGCTTGTTTACATGTGCACCAGGTGTCGTATGAAGATGGAGTCGTCGGCGTTCTCCCATTGGTCCAGTTTTGGCATTGATTTCACTAAATATAAAATGCATTCCATACAAATGACAATTTAAAGGGACATTTTCACTTGATTTTTGTATATCGCAGAATTAAGACAAGACACTGGAATTCCTTTGGATTCAAGAAAATCTAAATTGTAAATAGTATCAGATAATTATTGCCACCGATATGAAGAATGTATTGTGTGCGTTGTGAATGTTTTTATTTGCTTAGTAAAGAAAATCAAAAGTTACACTATGTAAACTCTGCTCGTCTCCATGCACATGTTACTGCTCTGTCTGGAATGCGCTACGTTTCTATGAAGACAGGCAGACCAAGTTACAGGTCAGGTCTGTGGAGAGGTGTACGGTATCTAACTCGTCCCTAGCTCTCTCACGAACCCTTTGAATTCACAAGCGTTCATTTTCAGGCGTGTACTCGGCTTTAGAACAGCGTTTTCAGACGGTAAAGTGAAGCTGAGGCGGACCATCCAAGCGCAGCCAATCAGAGAGCTGCTTTCGGCTCTTACTTCCTGATTGGCAAGAAATAAAATGGTTGATTTTTAGCAGCAGACAGAGTGCAGTGGTCTTATTTAGACACAAAGAACCATTTTTACAATATACTCTGACAAAATTCACTTAATAATAACATAAACATAAATCAGGTACATCCAGCTTTAAGGATTTTTATTTAATTTTTTACCCCACTGTAATCTATAAATGTAAGATAAGTTTAAAGCCATACTATGAAAATATCAGGCAAAGCGATAACATCTCCATGGGGCAAACAGTTGGTGGACCCTCTATCAGAAAAGTTACATAGTGCACCTTTAAGATATGTAATATTAAAGATAAAGATTTGATGTGTATTTGTGTGTGTGTATGTGCCCTTTAGTGGAGGTATCGGCAAGTATCCGAAAATATATAAAAAATATATATATAATAATAATAATAATGCTGATTTAGTGTCTTGCCTTAATTAAGTGATTTTTTGTGTTTACGTGAACCTAGAAAAATAACTATTGAAAATAAAAGTTATTAAAAAGACACGTGTCATGAGGCAATGCAAAATTCAAGATAACGCATATGATGATTACTTTGGTTTACTTTACAACTATGGCTGTCCACTGGTATAAAGTCATGCACTATTCAGAGTACTGCGGAAAATTCTCCTGTATAAAAAAGTGATTATTATTATTCTTATTATTGTTATTATTATATTGTGCTGTCGGTTGTATTGGTCACACACATGCATGCACACGCACCCACACGCATGCAGAAAAGAACACCGGTTTGAATACTGTAGACAATGTGATCCTTGGCATAATCAGAGAAAGACGGTGCAAAGCGAGAGCAGGACCGGTGTCACGCACATAATCTTCCGTGTATGCGCTGTACAAATCAAGATTCCTGGATACGACAAAACCCTTTCATTTCGGGCAAACCGACTTCTCAAAGTTTGATTGTCTTTGTAATCCTGAATTGTAAAAACTGCTCAGTCCTGGATAACTCTTCTTCTTCAAACCAGGCGACTCCACTCTTCTTTCCCGCCCACACAGTTAACGTCTTATTTAGCCTTTTTCAAACCGCTGCATCTGCTTCGCCCGGCACCATTTCAACGTCAATACCCGAAACGTCTGCGTCATCTTCCTCCGCGACTTCCCTGACCGCCGGCACGCACGGAGAGGCCAAGCACTGGCTGTTGCTGCCGCTGTTGGCCTGGTTGAGTTGGAGGTTGCTGGCCGTGGTGAGGCTGGTGGCCGAGGACACGCTGCCCAGGTTGGCGGGGACGCTGGTCTTGCCGCAGGAGTGTATCCGTCGCGCCAGGCTGGCCGAGCGCATGACGGAGGAGGTGGTCACCGTGCCGATGCCCTGGACTTTGCCCTCCAGGAAGTAGGTCAGCATCTCGCCCTTTCCCTTGACGCTGACCTTGCCGCGGCACACCAGGTCGTAGTTGGTGTGGAGCAGGCGGTTCACGTCTTCGGTTACCTGGAGGTCAAGGCGGGGGCGGTAGAAGAGAATATTTATATTTTTTAAATGGAGGTTAAGGATGTCATTGTCCAAAGTATCAGAAATCAGATGCCAAAAGTAGTATTGAAACTAGACAGTCAAGTAAGTAAGTCAAGCAAGTATCGATACTAAGCTAATCACATGAACGATACAAGATGTAAAGATTTAGAATGATCATGAGCTTTATCAGAACTAGTGTAGGACGACAGTATCTAAGTGTATAAGAAGAGTAGTATTAAGGAAGTAGTATCAAAATAGAATCATGATTACAATTATATCCACACTCAATTATGAAAAATAATGTGATTACAGCAGTTTTAAAAAATCTGTATTGCTTGCTCTTGAAAGTATCTTCATATATTTGTATATTTGTATTAAGATTGTTTCAAATTATAATATTTTCTATAGACTTTCCTGAACACTCTTGACTCTGGCTCCTTCTTCATATTCTATCAAATAGGTTTCACTTGGGTTCATTCTACTGCGGCTGTAAAATGTCAATAAAATAAAAAATCCTTAAAATATTAACAAAAAGAGTTCTTATAACTTTCTTGTCCAAAGTGACTATTGTTAGATGAGGGATTATTGTTCTGGCCTCATGTCATTAGACGTCATGTATAGAAGCACAGCAAAGGCGTGACATCTGTGTCCATGCCACAGTGCCTTGTTGCAGATGACCTCTTGCGCCCCCCGATGGCAGGTCATGACTATGGCTGAGAATCATTCATCATCTCTATGACACTTTACCTTAAAGTATGTGCGTTTACCCATCACAAAGTAGTAGTTGTTGTCAAACTGCACTTTTTACACTTTTGAGCTTCAAGGACAAAATCTAGTGCAATTTATCTTCCATGACAGAATGTCATGATAGTAAATCGTGTGACGGGCCAGTGGTCACAACAGTCTAAAGTGGCACCAGAGCGCCTTTGTTACTTTACTATAGTTGTGTTTGTGTGACTGTGTCTACAAGAATACCTGTATTTTCCCTGGTACTCCAGTGCTGTCCATGCGACTGGCCACATTCACTGTGTTTCCCCAGATGTCGTACTGAGGCCGCCGCGCCCCAATCACACCGGCGACCACCGGGCCCACGTTGATGCCTAGAGAGAAACACCTCCATTATGAACAGGAAATACAAAGAGCGTGTATTGTATACAAACAGTACATGTAGTATAATGTAGGAATTTTACTGATTTATACACATTAAATTAAACGGCAGCTTTTACATGAAATGTTTGTGATAGAAACGAGCTTGGATATATATAAAGGACGAACATGGAGGGCATCTGACATAAACATATCTTCACTATACATGAATAAGCACGCAGCATTGGCTAACCAAAAGTAGGACTGAGGGCTGCAAGATTAATCCCAATCAAATTGAAATGGAAAAACTTTGTCCATCCATCCATCCATCCATTTTCTACCGCGTGTCAATTCTCCTAATTTTTTTTATGTTTTAGGTTTTTAGAACTATTAAGAAATTATAGCATTAAAGACGCTATTATATTTTGTATTTGTGTTAAAATGACCAAAGTGTTTTCGTATTCTCTTCATCCATTAAATGGTAGTGAGTATCAAGCCTTATCTGAATGCTGTATTTTGACAGCGTGACCATATACTGTACTAGGCGTGTGGCAATTCCCCATGGGCCACATGGACTGAGACAGGTGCTACTTAAAATTTGTATGTAATATTTTCTGGTCATGTTGCACCTAATTTTCCACCAGAAACTTGCACTTGGAGCAAATCGTAGATGTAAAAGAGTTTATTGTGTGAACCAACTAAGTGCAAATGTGCCTGTGCTGCAGCTCCTCTGGGAGAACAGACACATATATAAGATTAATGACGATAAATATGGACACGAGCCTCATAGTAAACCAACAACTTCATTTAGCTTCTGTCTCCTTTAACATTTAAACCAACACTGTGCTGATTGTGAACGCACAGGCAGAAGAATATGGTCAGGGCTTATTCAGAGTTCAGCTGACGCGCATGGACAGAGGGACATGTTGGAAAACCTGCACGTGTTTGAATTTAACCAGCGCAACCAAAAAGATGACTTTCAAAAGCAAAGTTCTAAACGGGACAGAAAGAGGACAAATATGCGTAGATTTGGAAAGATGAAGTTGAGATACTCAGTGCACCGTCAATTCTCAACTGCACACGCTTTTTAGTCGGGTTTAGCATGCTTTAAACGCTCAGTAAATCTATTCGCAGAACAAACGTACCAACTCGTAAAACAAATTCATTGTATGATTGGTAGTTGATTTCATCCAGAACGTCAAACATCTCAATGGCGTAGTCTGCGATTGTGCTCAGGTGGTCGTACCCAGACTTTTTCGCCTTAAATAAATACAAATAGATTACAAAACATACAAAAATGTGCAAATGCATTAAAAAAAAAAGAAGACAGACCTTAGTTCCAATAGTCGGCACCAGCCCCACGGCCGCCATGTATGTGCTGCCAATGGTTTTGATTTTCTCTATATCTTTGTAGCACTCTTTGTCCATGAGCTGTGGGGGAAACCCAAGAAAACACACATAAAACCTCACAATTCAAAAGTCCCAGAAAACCTGATTCTATTTGCACCTCATCAAAGTCGGCGATGATCTCATTGAGCAGTCTAAGGCACTCCACTCCCATGTTGTTGCCGTCCAGCTCGATGTAGAAGTCATTGAAGTTGGGGATGGAGGCGAATAGGACGCCCACTTGTGCGTAGGACTGGTAGTACAGATCCTTCAGAGGAACACACGTTTTAAGAGGAGACCGTGTGGTATTTTTGATGTCGCTAAATGAACCAGAGAAAGCTCACCATGTTCCTGGGGTTGGACATGAGAAAGTGCTGGGCCACGTGGGCAGGGAGCAGGTTGAAAAGTATTCTGCGGTTGTCCAGCTTGACTTTCTCCATGCCGTCTCTCTCCTCCTCCGCCTGAAACGACGTTCAAATTTAGAGGACAGCTGAATCTGACTGTTGAGTGTTCACCCTCCAACCAGATGGAAGCTGGTTTAAGTGTACCACCTTATCCCGCATGTCAATACAGAGCGAGGGTGCAGTGTTGACTTGTTGGTGCACGTGAACGTTCCTCACAAATCAACACAACTTTATGTCATATTTAGCAGCAAGACTTTTCTCGACTTTTTTTTTATAGAAATGAATGGTATTCCTGCTTAACCTGAGAAATAATCTAAAACAGAAGTGCAGGTCGGTCTAGTCAGATGTATTATGATGCTGTGACTAGAAGGGCTTCCGATGTAAAAAAGCTGACAGATTATTGAAGCAGAAGAAATAAAGCTTAAAAAAGAGAGAGAAAATGTAGGTAAATGATATATTGAATGCAATCTTTATTTTTTTATGTAATTTTTTAGCCTGTAGGATTTATTGGACAGGTCAGTGCAGTGTGACATGGGGATGAGACTGGGGAATGACATGCAGCAAACATACTTTTGTCGTGCTATTGAAGGTGAGCAATACATTTAGTAATCAAAAATCATACATTGGAAAATGCCTAGACATTTTCATCTGAACTGAAAGTTTCAAAAGAGTTGATATTAAAAAAGCGTGTTGTGTAATTAATACCTAAATAAACAATGGTATAAAGTGATATTTCTGCACTTTTGTAGTTATTTTTGGTTAAATACAGTATATTTCAAACTCATTTGATCATTTACAGGCAATTATATTAGCAAAATCCGGATGGACAGCACACATAATCTAAAGATAAATATAAAATAGTCAATATTGCCCATCAATACAATATATTAGGCTGAAACTACAGTAAGCCCACTGTATTGTTGCACTTTTTAACCACACGAGGTCACAACATCCTTAGCATCACTTCAGACCTTTCACTTGACCACAGAACTATAGCCTGTACTGTTCTGATGAATACTGTACATTTCACTTTGCTTCACTCGCTTTTCACAGTATCTAAAACATTCCTGACGGCATCAAGTGAAATGCAGCCAGCACTAGCCTCCGAGACTAATTTAGCCAGAAAATAGACAGACAGTTGGCAGACTATCAATACCAAAACCTCCTTTAAGAAACACCAGCTTTTGTGTATTTGTTTAAAGCATTATCCTTCCAATTTAATCTCAATACAATGTTATTCTTTCTTACAATTATCTTTTCTTCAATGGTAGTTTCCCCAACTCTTTGTACTTCAGCTCGATTCAAATTTGTTGAGTACAATTTTCTGGCCACTCTACCCACTTCTGCATGTTTCAATCAGAAGATCTGTGGCAAAGACATCTAATCCCTCACCTGCACTGCCCAAAGGAAGTCCAGGCGGAGTTTGAGGTCGAGCTGTCTGGAGTGGAGGGCCAAGGCGCTGATGAAAAGTAGCAGAGACAGGAGCGGTTCGTAGCCTCCAATGTGGAAGGACCCCCCACTGTGGAGGAGAGCAATGTTCTCGTCAGCAGCAGCAGCAGCAGCAGCAGCAGCAGCAGCAGCAGCAGCAGCAGCAGCAGCAGCAGCAGCAGCAGCAGCAGCAGCAGCAGCAGCAGCAGCAGCATAGAGAGAAGCAGACCACACAGAGGACTGCACTGAGGCGGGCCCCACACGTCGTAATCAGGGGCCAGACTCACGTTACGCCAAAGAACTGTACAGGTGTTGTGTGTGTTTGTGAAAGAACATAGTGTGAAGAATTTGAAAGGAGGTCAAGGGTTGATTTTACTGTAAAAAAAAACGATAAAAGCGATTATTGTGCTGGTCTTTTGCAGCTAGTTCACGTTTTTAATTATATATATCAGGGCTATTTAACATAAGGCCCAGGGGCCAAATCAGGCCCTCCAAGTGATTTAATCTGGACCACGACAAAATATAGAAATACTTTAGTATTTCTATATTTTAGTATTAGCACTAGAAATACTAGTGCTAATACTACTTAGCACTAGTTTAGACCTGGTTTAGTCCCTGTTTATTTCTGGTTAGACCTGTTTTGGTTCAGGGTTAGTCCTGGGTCAGACCTGGTTGGTACTAGTCTAGTCCCTGTTTAAGTTTGATTCACTACTAGATGGGCAATTTTGCAAAGCAATGTTGGTATAGCATTTTGTTTGTTTTTTCCCTCAAAAAGATCTAATCTATCAGTTATTGTATTAACTTATTTATTGAAACAGTGCTGGATATTTGCATGACCCAGAATGTTTATTTTGTTTTATTTCAATTTTTTTGTCTGGTTTGGTCTTGATTAAAGCTGCATTCTTTATCATGTTTTCATGGTCTGTTCCAGTTAAGCCAGGATTTAGACTACTTTTCGGTTAAGTCTTTGTCTGTAGAAAGAGACCAATATTTGCACATTTCAGCTGACCTGCTGCCTACTTGTCTCGTCCTGGTTTAGTTATGAGTTTAGTCCCAGTTTAGCCCAATTTAGTCCCGGTTTTGATATGGCTTTTTGAGTGAAAGCTTGAATGTAGTTATAACTATAGTTTATCGTAACTCAGGTTTAAATAGTAAACTCTGTTAAAGGTGCACTATGTAACTTTTCTGGTGAAGAGTCCGCCCCCTGCTTGTCTCCATGGACATGTTATTGCTTTGCTTGGATTGTGTCCATAGTATGACATTACATTTATTGAATTGCAATTATCTTTCTTCTGAAAAAATACACCAGAAAAACATAAATTCTTACTGTGAGTTTAATGCCATACTGTGGAACATTCCGGGAGAAGCAATAACATCTCCATGGCGACCAACAGGTGGCAGAAAATCCATCAGAAATGTTACAAAGTCAATATAGACCTGGTTTCGAGCTTGTTGAGACCTGGTTTAGATTTGATCCTGCCTTTTGAAAGATTTACCAATTGGATTATCTATAAAATATGATTCTGATTATATCATTTGGTGTCACTTTAAGGACACAACCTCAACCTTTTAAGCTTTCCTTCCACATCAATTTCAACACAAACCTCTTAGAACTTAACAATTATGCCCACAACAAAAAAGTCTCACATTTGGTCCGCTATTTGTGAAAAAAAGCCAGATTATAATATCATGACTTTGCCGCCCAGTGAAATAACTAAGCCATCATTGTGCCCACATTGTCCTGTCAGGATTCAATTTGGAGCTAATGAGAATATGACGCTTCAAAGCCTGACTGCTGCGAGAGCGTGGGCTGAGCAGAGTCTCTGCAAGTGCACTGTGAACACGGCCTCTCCGAGTCAGTCGCCGTTCTCTTTGACGAACCGCCAACTCTCGCGGCCAATCGGTGCGAGCGGATTCAGGATCTCACTGTGACTCGAAAGTGTGGAAGGAGCTAGTTTTGTAGTAAATCCTGGAGAGCTGCACCCTAGATTTGTCTTTTGAACAGTAACCATTTGTTTTGATCAAGTTAAAAGTGTCATTTTAACCAGGAAGATACAGTATGTCCTATGTCAGCCAATCACAGCCTGGCACCTCATCATCACAACATATAAAGGCACTCTCTCTCCCCTCCTTCCTGCCATTTTAGCCACAGGATGTTTAGTCACCGTGGCAGCAGCACAATCAGCCTCCTCAGCCTCGCCCACACCTACTCATCATTAGGGATGTGCTAAATTAGTGAAATATCATTAAATTGTGACACTAAATTTGGTGATAAATATTGATATCCTAGGCTTTTTTAATATAAACTTGACTTATTCAGCGTTTTGATGATTAAAAAGGGTGTATTTCATGTTGTCTTTGTGCAGGTTGTGGTTTAACAAATACATACTGTTGTTCAAATGTAATTGATGTAATTGGTTCGTTCAAATAGAGATATATATGGCAGATTATCATGTTTATTGTCCTTCACATTATCCTCCGTTCTCTCCTTTCTTCAAATCACTGACTTCTCCACTTGCCGGGTTCTAAGCGCCAAAGTTGATCTATTCAATAAACTATTCATAGCTCTTGGTGAGTATTGATTGATTGTCTTGAATGTCTCCGTCTTGGCTTTCTCGCTTAGAAAGTTCAGCTCATAATCTGATTTTAGCCCTTCAGTAGTTTTTACTTGGTTTAGGCCCTTAAACCTACTTGTGTTCACCCGGCCAAGGGCTCTAAAATTCTTCACTTTCTCGCCCTCAAAGCCTGAAACGTCACTTAAAACTTTCATTCTTCTTACTTCAGTATTTTTGCTTCTTAAGGCGAGACACTGCAGTTGAATAGGAAAAATAATCTTATATTTATAGATATAAATGTGAAACTTGTAGTAGTTCACCGGTACTTACATAAATGCAAGAAGAAATGTATTGCAAGTCCATTATGGAACACTTTCATTTATAACCAAGGCATTTTATGTGTAAATGTTAAAATAATAACATATTCAGGACATGATTCTAAAAAATGTATAGATCCAGGTTTAAATCTCCTGCTTCCTTTAGTTTACATATCGTATGAATAAAAAAATACACAGAGGGCATTTAGAGTATATAATTTAGCATTTAAATAAACTTGATCTGTCTGAAAATTTGCTTTAAAATTTAAAATGTTGCCTTATTTTTGGAATCAACAAATCAGTCGAACTCTTTTTAAGATTTTAAAGGTGCCATAACATGCTTTTTTTCCACATTTCGTAGTCTATCCTAAGTGTATAATTGATAATAATAAGGGTTGTGCAACACCCTTAACATAATAGTTAAGAAATATCACCCAGACCTTGGACCCCCTCACCAACCCGGAAATGCAAACGGCTTGGTTTGATATTCGCCCCCACCCTTGCGAAGAGCAATCTGGCTCCCCCGCCCAACCCGTGACGTAGTCTCAGAGCGCGTGTGTGCCCCGCCCACCCGTGACGTAGTGTGTGCCCCACAGCTGTCTGCTCCGCGCTGCGCCGCTCCGCGCCAATGAGTGAGAAACGATAGAACTTCAGATCAACACTACTTTGAGCCTAAATAAATCTGGTGTTTATTCTACAGCGTGCGCAGAACAGATATATCTATAGATCTATATATAGATCTATATATATATCTATATATATATATAGATATATAAAAGTCTTATGTCCATCGCGCTCTTATTTCCTGGTTTTTCGGTATCGGATAGGATTGCTGCATCAAGTGCCACATCAACCTTCACCATTGTGATAATAGTAAAGAGTGCGATATCATTAATGAAGTTTTGGGCCTCTTTGAACCGTGTTTCGTCGTAAATCGAAGCAGAAAAACTCCGGGGCTTGTATGGAGACAGCAGCGCGGAGCCGGGGGGAAGGGGGCGGGAGGCGGCAGGCGGGAGGGGGAGGCGGGTGGAGAGGGGGGAGGGGGAGGGGGGATGATGACGCGTGCCTGTGGTTATGACGCGGTCTGGTAGACACCCCCCGTCAGTTTGGAGATTGGAGGAAAGGAGATAGTCAGTAATATAGCTAAACACTGC
Organism: Eucyclogobius newberryi; assembly: GCF_026437365.1. NCBI lineage: Eukaryota > Metazoa > Chordata > Actinopteri > Gobiiformes > Gobiidae > Eucyclogobius > Eucyclogobius newberryi. The sequence continues at coordinate 24,070,484 of NW_027315746.1, forward strand.
GGGAATCAATCTCAAAAACACTCTGGGTACATATATGAAGCACAAATAGCAATGTAAGAAGGTTAAAAGCTCTGAAAAGTCGATTTTGCATGTTATGGGACCTTTAAAGTTTGTTATGTTTGTTTGTCTGACCAGTTTGGACTCCTCAGCTTGACTCGCTCTCTTTGCTCTTAAACTTCTTGACCCATAAAAGTCTTGATCTTTTTTGTCTCCCCCTCGACCCCTCAAACCCCAAACGTCACACTTCAAAATAAAATGCACTGTGTATTTCATTACCCTATCGTCTTGCGAAACCCGCTCAGCTCCAACACGGTGACATACAGGACGCACAGGAGGAGCATGAGCGCCATCTTGGGGAGCCACGACACCCGCAGGAACAGCGCCAGGGTGAGGGTGCCCACCACGCAGGAGAGGAAGGCGTAGTGAGCCCCGTCGCAAGGCAGCTCGACCATGGTGCGGTTCGAGCCACTGCCCACGTCGATGATCACTATGGAGCTGTTAGCGTAAGCACGGCCCCACAACCACGGCATGCAGCCCACCTACAACAGGACAAGACAGAGCAAACAGGTAAGGAAGTGATTAGAAATGTGGTGGTTTAAAGATGCAGCAGTGTTGTCATGATACTACATGTTCAAACTTGATTGAGATTTTTAAAAAAAGTGCATACAATTGATGTTTAAAAAAAAAGAATGATATTGGGCTGTGAAATTGCTGGTATTATAAACTTTGTGTTGTGACGATACTAAAATTTCAAACTAAATTTCAGCACTAAGGAATACGCTTGATACTGAATACTTATTTTCTGCTGAGACAGAGCTTTGTTTTACTTACTTGGGGAAAACAGGAAAGGGGTCAAGAGGACAGGTGCTATCCTGTTTTGACTGAATAGCTGGGAAGCGTTAGGAGAGGTCAAAGGGCAGGCAACAGGAGGGGCTGCCTTTTGTGGGGGCTTTGTAAAACTAGAATCGCAGAGTCTCCAGATTGGATAGAGAAGCTCCCAGGCAATGCAGGCTGTCTCTGTGTTTTGATGCTGTTTCTGGAATAAACATCTTTTAAATTACAGACGCTAGTGTCATCGAGTTCTTCTTCTGCTTCTCAACCACCTCGACCAACACCTTTGAGAAACCACAATGCCACAATGCAAATCTTTTTTTAGACAATAGAATGTATTTTTCAACATAAATTATAGTGTATTCTTTATGTCAGTATTTGGTCTTATAATAGTTTTGATAAAGCTCAAGATCGTTCTAAAACTGTTCAGGAAAGGTTGAATTTGGCCTGTTTATGTGATTTATTTTTCGTTACAGAGCTAGTTTTTATGCTAGTTTTAGTATCAGATTAGTAATATTTATTTAGTATCTGATTGTCAATACTTTTGACAACAAGCTTCCCTGCCGACTAAATAATGCATCTACTCTTAACTCTACAAACTCTACAATTTCCTGAAATGCTTTTCTAATGATGATGCTCCTGGATGTGTTCAAAGTGTGCATTGTGATTGTCCAAAAAATGCAATACCCAGATACTAATTGTACAAACTAAAATGACCAATAACTAAAATTATCATCAATACTAGAATAAAAAATTAAATCACCTAAATAGGAGGTATTCGGAACATTCCGGAATAGTTTCAGAATGGTCTTGATCTATATTAGAACTAATCAAAGACCAGTTAGACTTCATGGAAATAAAATAATGCTTTTTATGGTCACTGTGAAATATGCTTTTATCCATACATCAGACTCAACACTTTGTAATTGAGGTGGTGCATCACTTTAATGATTCCATGGAAAAGTTAAAACTATACTTCAGAATATTCTCCATGGAGATAGACACATTTTATGCCATACTGTGGAATATCCGTGGTTTATCAGTGCAATAAAAAGATCCAAAAGTTAAAAATAAATAAATAAAAAAGTAACGTACTGCAGATTTGATGTGATCAGGAAATCTTGCTGGTCTTTGATTAATTCTAATATAGTTCAAGACCATTCTGATTTTTCAGTATCAATTCTAATTTTAGTGTTCATTAGAATCTATCATTTATTTTATTCTTTTTGCAACCCCAGACCACAGTACACATTCTGAACACATTCAGGAGCATCACCATTTGAATTGAAAAGCATGTCTTTCAGAAGATGTTTGTAGAGAATTTGAGATTGTATTTTCAGTCCTCATATTGTTCCTAGTTTTCTTATATCAACTGTCTGTAAGAAACATTCAAAAAAGATAACCCATGTCATTTATATTTGTGTCGACATACATTATCCCGCTATCTAAATCCTCTCAATCAATTGTGCATCATAGTTGAGTAAAAGGAGACATATTATGCTTTTTTGGGTGCTTAGTGTTGAACTATAGCCTGAGTAGATCATCCTTTTACATTTCGTTCACTATAAATATCAATTAATAACAATAGAAACAGGTCCATTAACTTCCTGTTTAAAACGGCAAAGCTGATAAGCCCCGCCTCTTCAAAGCGACGTTTCACCGTAACAAGCAGCAGATTGTTATTAGGCCCGAGCGCCACAAGCTGGCGAGAGGCCTATTAATATCGTAAGGCCGTGCGAAGCACGGCTGCGAAAGTGCGCACGTAGTGCGCACGAAATCGAGCGCGAAGCGCTCGCCCACTTCCAAACACTCACTAACGCACTCCTTCACTCATGCACGCCCAGTGCATACTAATTAGTAGTAGGAAAATGGAACATTACCGTTGTAAACGGGCGAAGCCCGTGCAAAAGTGCGCACTAAACGAGCACTTTACATTGAGATGACGACCGCGAAGCGGTCGTCATCCCCATATAAAGCACTCATTTGCGCTAAGTACCTCACGAATACGTTCCCCATCTCTTGCATGTTCCGTGCATATAAGCATGTAATGCAAAAATTGAACATTATTACTGTATAGAGGGCCAAAAACACAAAGTGGGCGGAGCCCACTCAAAATTAACGAAAGTACCCGTCAGTGACCAGGGACCCACACCATGAGGTAGGAAAGCGCGAGCGCTTTCCGAAAATGTATAGTTTATGATATTTGAAAAATGGGAAACATTGTTTTCGCATCGGAATATTATTCTTTCTTCTTCTTCTTCTTCTTCTTCTTCTCGGGACCAACCCCCCTATTTTTCACCCAGTGAACATTGACGAAAAGTCACAAAAATGTTCACATCTCTAAAAATCGTGCCTCTCTACATTCTGGCTATTTCCCTTTTCTAAAATAAAAAAAATTGGCGCGTCAGCGCCCCCAAATGTACCAAAAATGCATTGAGAGATGGGAAATGACCCAAAAAAAATCTGATCGTAGAATCATGAAATTTGGCGCAGAGGTAGATGGTGACAAGAGAAGTAAAAAATATTATTACGGCAACGCCGTCCGCCCAACCAAATGTCGGCCATATTGCTTCAAAAATGGCTAAACATGACTTCGGAGTTTTTCCAAACGTCGTACTTTTACGAACTCCTCCCAGGGCGTTGGCCCTAAAAAGCTGAAATTTGGTGAAAATGCTACTGAGGAGTGGGACATCAAAAGTTATCCAAATTACATTGATACCTCTCACGGTCTCGGTGCGGCGAAGCCGCAAACTGTAGCTAGAATTTCAGAAATCTCCCATATTTAAAATTTCTGCCGTTTGCGCAGATAAAGTCCGAATTGCGTCAAATTAGAATCAGTTGTTAAACTCTTTGCCCTAAACCTACTTGAAGTGAAATAAATTCATTTGGCGCCACAGCGCCCCCTACAGATTTTATATGGAGGTTAAATGTTTAGTTTTGCGAAATTATATGAAATTTGACACACAACTCAATTTTAGCATCCCCATCAAAAAAGTCAATGAGACCCATGTCATAATTGTTATGGCGTTGCCGTAACGATGACCGAAACCTTTCATGTTATTCCAATGGGGAAATCGCCAGAACATGTTTACACTTTAGACTTTCACAAACTCCTCCCAGGGCGTCAGCCCTATTAACCTGAAATTTGGTGAGACTCATCTTCAGGACCATCAAAAGTTATCCACATTTTCATTCAAAGAGTCACGGTGTCTGTGCGGCAAAGCTGCACATTTTGCCAAGAATTCAAAATAAAATAGCTTTTTGATGGTAAAACAAAGGGGAGAAGATGTGACAGCGTCACAGATTCAGCAGTAGGCGTAATAAAAGGACAATTGGGGCGCGTTAGCGCCCCCTCCTCTTGCGGCGTGGCGGCGGCGTGGCGAGGGCCGATCATTGCCGCTTGCGGCTATATTTTACCTTTTATTTTTGAAAAGTGGCTATGTGGCATTTTAAAACCCCACATGAGAAGCTTGGAGCCTGAAGTCTTCAAATAATCACAACTAAGTACAGGGATGTGTGCGGGGATAGGGGGAAGGTGAAAACAGGAGTTTCCTGAGCACTCGAGCCTCAGTTGCATGACAATATAAGTCAAAATCAAAATACAACTTTGAGTAAACAAATGAAACACTGTTGTAACGAGGTCAAAAGGTCATTGCGTGTGCGTAATATCCTCTTTAAAGTCAGGCAGGAAGTCATTAGTTCACTTGATAAAATTTGACTTTCTCTCATAATAAAGACTATAAATAAATAAAAATATCTATTGTAGAACTTACATACACAAAAAGCATGGACAAAAGGTATAATTTCCCTGCATGTAAAGTGCGTGTATGTACTTACCACACACGCCTGCGCCACCGAGTAGATTAAGAGCACTATGAATAAACAGAGGGCAGTGCGAATCTGAATGGTCAGGCACCCTGGGAAACACTGTGGGACGAGCCATATCATTAACATTATTCACACTCATCACTGCATGTGTCGCTGGAGAGGAAAATGTTAGCCTACCTGGACTTTGGTTATTTGCAGGTACATGATGCAAGCGACAAGGAAACAGATGCAGAAGACCAGCAGTACAAGTACAACTGTGCCCCTGAGAGAAAAGAGGATGATTTTAGAGAAGTGACGGTAAATGGAGAAGGTCAGAAACAGGAAGTTATACAAGAATACCGTGTCTTTGAGAACATCATCAGATCATCAAAGTCGTTTTTGTTGTCATAAAACTACATGGTGTCTGGACCTTTTGTTGTTTGCACACGTTATATTACATGTTTTAATTGCTAATTGCAGTTTTGATGAGATTGTGACTCGTCCTGCAGCCCTGGTACCTAGACCCAGACTAAATTTAAATCCCAAAATGAAAAACTCTCAAATGAAGTTAAGTAGAACAATAAAAATGCTCAGAAGTTTGCAATTAGTCTTGATTTGCGACAGTTTTTTTTCTACAGACATTATCTTGTTATTGCCACTTATTTCCTCAACCCTTAGTTGCATGTTTTATTTTTTCCCATGTTATATTTTATTTGTTAAATATGAGTCACTTTCATTATGCCCTAATCAAAAATAAGTTTAATTTTCTTATTTTTGAAATGGATTTGATCATGATAGGATTCTTGATTTCAACATTGTCTTAATGCTTAGTAGTGATACAATCAAAAAGTATAAATTCTTATCCAAAATTTTTAACCAATTTTATTCTTTACTTATCCTGTGGTTTCTCTGGTCCTGCTCGACTTTTTGCATATGTTTGTTTGTGGTATGTTTGTTTTTCTTGTTTTATGTTTTTTTAAATCACTTTTTAATATATTTTTGAAATTCTTTGTTTACATTTTAGTTATCTGTACAGATTTTTTAAATTTTTTTATATCCGATCAAGCCGGGCTGTAGTAGAGGAGTTAAAGGAGATATATCAGGTGCTATAATAATGAACTATAACATAAGTAGATCATCATTTTACATTTTGTTCATTGTTAACCGCAATATTGATCCAAAACAACTTGGTAAAAGAAACAGGTCCAGTGACTCAAAATGGCAAAGCTTCATAATAACATTCCACTGTCAATAGTAATAGTAGTTAACCCTACGTGTATCACTCGGAGTTAAAAGCCCATTAAAGTCAGTTTTTTCGCGTGCGTATTATATGTTAATCCAAATCTCAATGGTATCGGTATTTGCTCGAATAACACAATACTGGCATCGGATCGAAACAAAATCACTGGTATCTATTATTAAGATGTTTTACAGAACTCACTGTGGTATGATTAGCAGATAGACAAGGCCAAACAAGGCAGCTAGCACCAGAGAGACGACCACAGCGCTGGTGAAGTACTCGTCTGGAACTTGATGGTACTGTTAGACGCAAAGTAAATGAGTAGCATGAGTATTTTGTGCGTATATGTTGTATTTGTATGTTGCCTCACCCTGTGCTCTCGATCGGAGCACTTGTACATGAGCGTGAGCACGTTGAGGTCGGCCGTGTCGGACTCGGTCTGCCGGGCCTCGATGAGACGCCCGATGTAGCGGTTGACGCGGGTCCGGGGGCTGCTCGGGACCACCGTGGTCTGGTTGGTGTTGGAGCGGTTTCGTAGTTTTTGCGGAGCTGTGCGCATGGCCCTCCTCTATAAGGACAAACAGCAGCAAGTCAGGGAAACAGAAGTAATGTCGGTTAAGCATATTGGTTGGGTACGTGCAAGTAAAGTGGTTTATATTGTTGGTTCTTTATACGATTTTCTATTGAAATGAGTTGTAACTGTTAGATGTTTGACACTTACATATGTACAATGTTCATGCATTTGCTCTTAAGCGATCTTTATATCACATTTTAGACTTTTATAGATTTTTATGAGCAAATTGTTACATTTTCTACCATTAGCAATAACATTCAGAAACATGCATACAAAAAATAACAAACACACCTAAGTTCAGCATAGACACAACAAGCAATAAAGTACAACTTACAAAACATGAAAACACATAACATAATCCTAATTTTGTTAATACATTTGTATACTGGTTTCATTTCCTATACTTTATTTGGACCAGTGGTAGATAACACAGTGCAAAATAAAAGTACCGTACTTAAATCAACTTTTTAACTATCTGTACTTTACTTCAGTCATATTTACAGTGGATACATTTTACTTTTACTTCACTACATTTGAGAGCAACTATCTGCATTTTCATAGGGTTTGTAGGGTTACTTTTAGAACATTTGTGGTGAAATTCTGCCTAAATTTTGTATGTAAACAGGGCTCAGATTAAGGATTTTCACTTGTATAGCGGCGCTGCTAAACAATCTGTTAATTTTTCGAAATTTGTATAGCAATTTCATAATTGCAGAGCAAAACACGAAAGTGACTAACAATCAATATTTTCCATTGATATAACACGATCATTTATTTAAATGTATTTGTAAACATTCTACTAAAGAAAACTCTTAACAAATTAACTTTTAAACACTTTTTAAACATGTTTTCTTTAAATAAAACTTGCAAATAAAATTAATTGTTGAACAAATTAATCAACACAAAGTCAGATGGCCTTATTTACAACTTTCTTCCATATCATCATCAATCAGATGACTATTTGCAGGAGTCTCATTTACATATTAATTGTCTTTACACTCACAAAAAATATGTATTTAGCTTCTGATGGAAAATTGACGTTCCATTCCATTTTTCGTTTTTCTACTTGATGACGGTCCCTAAGTACACTCGTCTCAGCTCCGGCTGCACATTTGATGACGGTCCCTAAGCACTCGTCTCGGCTCCGGCTGCACATTTGATGACGGTCCCTAAGCACGCGTCTCGGCTCCGGCTGCACATTCGTAGCCGTGTGATTCGCTGCGCCCAAAATACGCATCTGATTGTTAAAAACGAGGTTGTCGTCACTTGGCAGTGTAAATATGAATATTTTGGCATGTGAATGATCTGCAAAGACTTTTGCGTTTAGGAGCTATTGACCTCGGAAGTCTGTATCTGTGACGCTAACTTTACAGCACGTGGCTCCTCCCACTTTCAGACTCTGATCTGAGGCAGCAGTCCTACATGTGTCATGATGTTATTGACGATCGATTGACGAGTGATCAGTACTTTTAGGCGCTTTGGTTATACAATTGAACACGCATTTTTGTATCGCAAAAGCTGCGATACAAAAGCACTTTTTTCTGACGAATGCATCGCATTTGAGAGAAATTGCGTCGCATTTTGCGATGCGATACCGCTTATTCTGAACCCTGGTATTTATAATTCATTAGAATAATTAGGACACTGATTAGAATTGCACCTGTTCACCAAACATGAGTTCACAGCATTTAACTCTTCTACACAGGGGTGTCAGCAATATGTGGCACGCAAATCTTCTAATTTATATTTATTCATTTCTGATATATTGCGTTTTTATCAGTATAACTACAATCCCCACAATCCCCTGTGCAGCGACTCACATAACTTTACAGATTTGACTTGAGCAGAGCTAAGGGGAGGGAGGGACACGTGTCTTTGGGAAACACATGGATGAGGAGATGGTTTTGAGGACATTAGAGCTGTGCTAAAAGCGGCGCTAATGTGGAGCTAACAACAAGAAAACAAACTTCTGTGACGATGCTCTGTGGGGAAACATCCAAACCAGTGCAAACCTGGACAGATCAGGAGCCACAGGTAAATGTTAATGTTCTCACTCTACGGTGCAATAAAGTATGAACGTGACAGAGTGAAGCTGCTGTGAGCTCTGACTGTGTCCACACTAATGTGACCGAAGAGCTGGACACTGTGTGAATACAACATCATTCTGCCATTTGATTCACTACATGAATAGTTTATTATCACTAAGCCTAAACTATAAAAAATAGTGAGCTCATATTTAGTTTGAGCAGCAACAGCCAACAGGTCTGTGATATCAACATTTCATATCAGAAATCATATCATATTCCCTTTCCTGCTGCTGATGCATGAATATGGACTCAAAGTCTTTCAGCATAAGTACAGAAGTCTTGATGCTGTCAGATCTAACAACAATGGTAAAAGTATAGAATCTTAACTAAAAACATTGTTACTTCAAATCCGAATGGAAACAGCTGGTATAATGGAAACAGAAGGTCACTTAAAGCATTTGACAACCACTTCTGAAATAATTGTAAGAATTCTTTTTTTTAGCAAAACAAAGCCTATGAGTCAACACTAAAGATATGTGCTTCATTATACTTTTAAATGACCACGTTCTCTTCCCATTTAACTTCATTAGTGAGCGCGCCCTGCTGTGCGGGGTGAGGTTTTTTTTGTAGTTTTTCCTGGCCGAGAAGGAGAGTCTAAGGACAGAGGACCCTGGGACATCGTCCCTCGCCACCACAGACATTGTCTGACTTCAACGTCACCACAGACATTGTTGATTCATTTCTCCCTGTGGCCCTCAGAGGCAACTGTTGTTGTGATTTTGGGCCTTACAAAAATAAATTGATTTGATTTGATTTGATATAGTAATTATAGATATAGTAATATACTTTTTAGCACAAGGAATGGAAGTGTTTTTTCAAGCTACTTTATTTTTATATGTACTTATATTGTAACTCTTTTCTCTCCTCTTGTGCTTCCTTCTTCCTGCCTTCTCAGTGTTATTGTGAGTGCAGTGGTGCAGTGGTCCAGAGATGCTGAATCCTGCCTATTTATTATGATTATTGTAGCATGGGACACACACTGCCAACAGCCATCCCCTTCTCCCCTGTCCTGTCTCCTGTTCTCTTCTACTCTCTAAATAACTGCTCTACAGCTGACTAGATTTACTATAAAACAATGTTTGTTTTTCAATGTATTTATTTGATTATTTTGCTAAATTTAGATTCAATACTTGAGTTGAGTAAAATGTCTTGGGACAAAACAACAGAATGTGGTTGGGCTGGATTTGAACCGGTTACCTTCCAGCTCCTTGGTAAATGCTTGACTTGCTACAACACTGTCACTACTACTTTACTACACTGTTCATATTAACAGGAACAATATAGAACGATACAGTATAGACAGCAAAGTCATAATATAAACGCTTGCTGTAATATATACTCACTATAACTATTATATTGCTAAAAACTTAAAGATGATCTGCTTTTGTTGGTCTATTGTCTCTATTTCTCCGACACCTTTTCCCACTCCTATTGGGTTCTGGCATCTGTAAGGCTCTGAATGAGTGACAGCTGGTTTCAACCAATCACTGTGATGTGTGAACTTTCAGAAGATTACCTCATGTTATACTTATTTTTATAAGTGTACAAGAATCATGATACATGACGTTAAAAAAAAAAACCTGAAAGCTCAAAATTACCTAAAAACTGATGACGACAGGTGGCATTTTTGTCTTTGCATCTGGCAAAAAACTAAATGAATATAATCCTGTGGTCTGATGCAAGTTATAAGTTAATTCTAAAGCTATACAGGGAAGGTCCAACTTTGTTTATGAGATCTTTCTTTTCAGACTCAATGAGTTATTATGAGTATGACTTATGAATACAAATGAGTATCTAGTTTTGGTATTGAGTAGTATCTGGGTATTGTTTATTTGAGACATTTTCAGGACATCTTCATCATTCCTCGAGGTTAGTCCTACGATAATGCCATATTGTGCTACATCCCCTTTAAGGATACAGGCAGCAGTATAATCCTAATAGACATAAATCAGGTCAACGGTGCATCTTTTCACAGATGTTTCACCCTACACACTCTTACACTGGCTTGTGTTGAGCACGAATGACAGCAGGGACACACATAGACACGTCAACACAACACACAGGTCACACAGGTGTACCTTATCCCCGTCCTCGCAGTTCATGACATTGGAGAAGGGAATCTCAGCCTTGAACATCTTCCTGCAGTGCATAAGCTGCACTAGTAAGTAGCAGACAGTTTTGAACTTCATCTTTTTGGCGGGCTTTATGTCCGAAAGAATCAATCCAGGGAATATCTGTCACCGGATAGAAATGGGAACAAGGATTAAGTCATGATACCCCACACACGATGATATAGCATTATGTAAGGGTATAAGAAGAAGGCCTTACAAAAGTAGACACCCATTGCACACATAGTACTGCACATGCACGCAACGCCAAGAGTAGTTGCATGTCATCTATGTTTAGAAATGTACTGCCCATGTTGTATTGTAACAGCAAGGAATATAGCCAGGCCAGCCACACCATGTTTTGCTTTCTATGCAAATAATCCAGTCCAATTAGAAAATAAAAAAATTGTTCCAGTCTTGAAAAACAGATCAACAAACAAAGAAAGAAGACAAAATGACGACAGCCAATCAAAACCAAGGCTTTGCATAAAGCCCGCCTACTTTTGTTAAAAAAAAAATAAAAAATTGCAGAAAGAGAATGGTTGCGGCTGACCAGGCTAGGAAGCATGTGTTTTATAATATTGTTGCGATAAGGGCAAGGTTACAACACCATTGAAGCAGCGACTTAGCTTAGCGCTATATCGCATGTGTAGAGTGTGTGTTATGTAGTCCCTAGGCAGGAGTAATTAAAGCCACTAGTGAAGTGAGGAGAGGAGCAGCCTATCCAGCTTAGCTTAGCTTCTCTGAGCCGTGCCTTTGATGAAGCCTAACCATCAGCGCCATTAAGAGGATTAGTATGGTCTTATCAAAAAAAATGAGATGTTACAGGTTTTAATAAGCGCGACTGTTACTTCTGTATGGACTTGATGTTATGTAACGCAGAACTAAGGGGACGGAGCGCAGCAGAGGAGACTACAGCGTCGGCACAAGACTGAAATTCCCTTCCAGCTGTTGTGGCACATCTGTCCATGAGATGTATGCTGAGGTACTGCTGCTGCGGATGTGTTCAACTGTGCGCATTTGATACGTTCCCTAAAGGCTTGTTTGTTTAGTCTGTGCGTCTTAAAGCTTGCTTCCAAACAAGCCTGGAGGTGACAATTCTCAGTAAGAAATTAGTTCAAGTTCCTTCATGCTATGTTGCATTCGATAGTCAATACTTAAAGGAGACATATTATGTAAAACAGATTTTGGAGCTTTTAAAATTGTTTTTCCCTGCTCACTGCTCTTACTTGATTCTTTATTCAAATAATCCAGGTTTCATAAAGCAAAACATCTAATTTAAATCTGCTGATTGCTGCGCTGAAAGTGTGAAGAAGGCACTGCACAAAATGTGTGATTTAACTGCTGGGTTAGTTGTAAAACAGGATTGTGGAAGTCTAAAATATTGTTTTAATACTTTTATTACTCAGAGCAGTGCCTTTTGTAGACAGTAATTGAGTTTGTCATAATTTCAAATAATATATTTTTGGGAAATAATCAGCAGAGCATCAGCGGCTTTGGATTCTAAAATATATGAACCGGCGATCAGTCAATCTCTAGAGTTAACTGGAACTTTTGCTATTTTAAAGTCATTATAGATTTATATTGATGTTATAGCTTATTAAGCCAGGAAAAGCATAATATGTCTTCTTTATTTTTGAGAGTATATAGGTTTTACATCTTTAGTCTATTTTTTTGGCATGTCACATAGGCTGTTTGGAAGAAAACAAGAAAAGTTTCATTTATTATAAGGATTCTGTTACCAAAAGTTAGGATACCAGAAGTACAGGAAATAAATGCACATTCAATAGTAAGTCATCCTTATTGTACTTTACATATCTCCATAGTTTATTCTATAGACATGCATTAAGTCAGAATCAAGGCATTGTTGGTTAGCTGGAATTTTCATATCAGTTGACATATCTAATGAAACTCAAGTGTTAACCATTATTATCGGGGCACAGGTGGGTAACTGTTGTGATGGCGTACCTTCCGTCGGTGAGATGGCACTATAAAGAAGGTCTCGATTTCATGTTTTTGGAGGAAGGCATTCCTTTCGTGTCCGTTTCCAGGCTCCACCTCGTAATCTCCGTTTAGGCACTCCAACGTGGTTTTGGTTATGTGGACTTTCCTATAATAAATATAATACGGTTCGACCCAACGTTATATCAAGTGGATTTGATCAAAACTCCAATAACTCCTGTTTTATGGTAAAAACAACTACAAATGTGTTGCTGTGAATAAAGCCACCTTCATCTCCACCTGTTATAGCTGCAAAAACAACATGCAAGAGTAAGGGCTGCCAAAATAATGCCCTTGAAATGCAGGGTTCAGTGAGTTAGCAGTTAATTAAAGAGTAAGCTAGAGGTGGTTTGTGAATGAGGAGAAAGAAAATATAAGGTAACACTTTTATTTAAATAACAAGAACACCATAGTGAAGTCCAAAGCTGATGAGACGTCTTGAGCCAATAACAGCCCCCCAATAGTCTTATAACTGTAACTGATCGGTCTAATCTGAAGCCAGCACACAATACCAGTAACATTGTGATGCATCCCGTGTGAGTAGAGAGAAGGGATGTCGAGATTAATCAGTAAATTGATAATCGTAATTATTCAGGTCTCAATATAATCTTAAGAACTAAAAAATAATAGTTGTGAGAATTGTAGGCAGTGATGTTGAGTCATTTCAGCTCAGTCTAAACTAAAAAGAAGTAAAAAAAAAAACATATTTAGCTGTCATTGCATTGAGAAAGTTTGATTTCATAAAGCTTGAATTGTAAAAGAAAGCAAATAAAGTATTTCACAGTTATTTGGTCATACTACCAGCAATCGTGACTAATTGTGATGTTTCTCACAAAAATATCACCTTTTGATATTGTGACATATTTAATACTGACCTAGAGGCTGATTGTTCTAGAGTTATAAATGCATTTATGACACAGAAGGTGATTGGAAGAGAGAATGTGAGTGTGAAAATGTCAACCATTCCGAGATGAAGAGGTATTTGGCGTGCTGTGTACTGACCCCGGGAGTCCTGCTGCCTCCATCACATTGGCCAGTGTTACATCGTTGGACCACACGTCGTACTGCCACTTCCTCAGGCCCAGCACCCCACACAGCACCCGGCCCGTGTGCAGACCCACCCGCATGTTCAGGTTCACCTCTGTGGCCTCGGCGACCGCCCTGTGCAGCAGACACATAATAATAAAATTACACATTTCTTCTTGGCTTGATATAGCTTCATTATTTGTTATAGATATTATCTGATATACCCTTTAAACTTGTGTTTATCTATTTCTTACACATGGATATATTTCCTTCTTTATTTAAAAGCGTACAATGTAACTTTTCTAGTGAAGGGTACACATCCTACTTGTCTCCATGGAGATGGGATTGCTTTGTCTAGAAAGTTCCATTTAGAGTATGCCATGAATGTTCTTCATTTTAGAGAAGCAGTTGACAGCAGTCAGGTGGCCGACCCTCCACGTATTGCACTAAAACTAGCATTTTAAGTGATAATTTTATTATAGTATGTACTGATCTAGAAGAACATGATACTAGGCCATTGTTTCTCAAACTGTGGTACGTGTAGTGGTGCTACGCAGTCTCCTCATGCTCTTCTGATATTTGATTAGTTTAAAGTAATACGTTCAATTTAAAGTTTTGTCCTCCTTTTAAATTAGTCCTGGTTTATAATTACCGGTACTGTAGACATTGCTTAGTCTTTATAGATCTGGTTAAGCCCTAATAAAATCTCAGTTCTATGTCTGGTCTGGATCATGTCCTTCGATGGTACTTGGTGTGAAAAGTTTAGGAGCCACTGGGCTAGGCTATGACAGGCTACGTTATGTACATTATCTTTTGTATCAGAAGCAACATTTGGTCTGAAACAGAAAAAGGAGCTTGAAAGAATAGTTTTGAACGGACCAGAATGTAGAATGAGCAGATGTGTCCCCTTGGTTTAGGGTTAAGGTTAAAGTTATGGTTATGTAGTGCAGTGCTCGGGATCCATCTCCTGATCTTTGTGCTCGGTCAGGTCTGGAGGATTTTTACCTATTGCGCATGTTTTGGGTTTTGGGTTGACCTGCAACATTTATTTTTGTATATAATTTGAATTGTATTTTTTAATCAGTCCCCCTTGCATATCAAATAGAAAGGTGTAAAAACGTGATCCGCTGACTTCTGGTTGAAAATTGTGACACTGATTTCACCATAAACGTCATCACTGCAACAATGTGCCGCTGCTGGCCAGACTTATTGATACAGTTCACAGTAACCAGCAGTCAACTTTTATATTTGCACCAAAATGGCTACGCAATGCTGCTGAAAGTATCCCTGTTTAAGAAAATAATAACAAAGTGAACACAGAGCAGTGAGTGATTATAGGGGGAGAAAAGAGGCAATTCCATGTTACTTGGAAGAGAATAACAATTTCTTAAACATGCATGAATCACTCTAAATACAACTTTAAGTGCGTAAAAATGAGAATGGAAAACAATTGTGACATAGTTCAAGCTCTTAAACGTTGATTTTGCATTATATGTCTCCTTTCAGTTACTTACAATGAAAATATACAATGCTAATTTTATTTGTGGTGGAAATGAATGATGGAAATTCAGCCTTGTCTGTCAGCCTTCTGTTCATCCGCTCCTTCAAATGTTCAGTGTTGTTGTTGTTGTTGTTGTTGTCGTTTTATGGCGGTTGGCATCCAATTGTTGCATTACCGCCAGACTTTATTCCTCAGACTTTTCGTAGTCCTCAGACTCTGTCGTAGTCCGTCAGATGGCAATAGCAGCACACATGGCTATACCGGCTGCAGAGTGTCCTACTTTGAAATATTTTCTTGTGACACTCTCAAATAAGCTTAGCACTTTAGAATGAGTTTGCATTATTCTTTAATGACATCGTTCAGAGCAATAAAAGTGCTATGAATTCCACAAAACAAGTAATAACTCTAAAACTCCCTGGACACTTAGAGTTGACTCACTTTGCACCTGTAACTGACAAAACTGTCCAGGAGATTGTCAGCAGTCTGAGTTCATCTACATGCTGCCTCCATGTGTTTCCCACCAGATTTCTAAAGTTTGTGCTGAACAGTTTGTTAGCACCACTCACTCACATAGTTAACATGTCACTTCAATCGAGAACATTCCCAATGTCTTTGAAAACTGCGGTCATAAAGTCTTTCCTAAAGAAGAGCAGTCTTGATGCCGCAGTACTGAGTAATTACCGGCCCATCTCTAATCTGCCATTTTGGGGCAAAGTCCTTGAAAAGGTTGTTTACCAACAGCTCACTGACTTCCTTCAGGGGCCGGCCTCCTGCTGGTGCCCAGAATCAGGACTAAACATGGACCGGCCTCCTGCTGGTGCCCAGAGTCAGGACTAAACATGGACCGGCCTCCTGCTGGTGCCCAGAGTCAGGACTTAACATGGGCCGGCCTCCTGCTGGTGCCCAGAGTCAGGACTAAACATGGACCGGCCTCCTGCTGGTGCCAGTCAGGACTAAACATGGACCGGCCTCCTGCTGGTGCCCAGAGTCAGGACTAAACATGGACCGGCCTCCTGCTGGTGCCCAGAGTAAGGACTAAACTTGGACCGGCCTCCTGCTGGTGCTCAAAGTCAGGACTAAACATGGACCAGCCTCCTGCTGGTGCCAGAGTCAGGACTAAACATGGACCGGCCTCTTGCTGGTGCCCAGAGTCAGGACTAAACATGGACCAGCCTCCTGCTGGTGCTCAAAGTCAGGACTAAACATGGACCGGCCTCCTGCTGGTGCCAGAGTCAGGACTAAACATGGACCAGCCTCCTGCTGGTGCCAGAGTCAGGACTAAACATGGACCGGCCTCCTGCTGGTGCCCAGAGTCAGGACTAAAAATGGGGAATCTGTGTTTCAGTTTTATGCAGCTAAAATCTGGAACTTCCTGAAGATGTGAGACAGTCTTCTACTAATCTAGTCTAAAAACATTTTTTTGTTTAGCTGTGCATATGATGGAAAGGTTTTATTTTTTCTCTTCTGTTTTGTGATTTTAATGGATTTTTTCCCTGTTGTGTGAAGTACTTTGATTTGGCTTGTGTATAAATTGTGCTCTACAAATAAGCTCACCGTGCCTTACATGTGAGGTTGAAAGCGTTCGATTACTTACGTTATGGTGTCGATCATGTCCAGCCCCATCTCCACACAGCAGTGGGCGTGGTCCGTTTTGGGTTGGGTCAGTCCGGATACGCAATAGTAGCAGTCGCCCAAGATTTTAATCCTCCTGCAGTGATTCTCCTGGAAAGAAAGACAAATATGCAATCGACGTCAAACACAGTGAAAAATGTTAGTTTAAAATAACCACATCTGAGCAGGATCATTTGTCACTGGTAAAACGAAGCATGGCAAATTTGACTCAGTTGATTTATTAAGTCAGTGAATTAAATTGAGTGTACACACAGTTATAAACAAGATCATTAATCCAACTTTGAGTCACTTGCCTGGCTGATATAGTTCAAGTATAAATTCCCTTTCTAGTTATTGCCTGAAACTCTGCTATGTAGTTTATGTATTGGACAGCAAGTTCATGCACACATTTTTCAGAGAATGTATTGATTTAGAGCCCAAGAAAAGCAGAAATATGTTCCTGAATGTGACTACCACAGTAGACCACAGCGCAGATTTACACTGGCCTCAATAACGAACTGTAGATCTTTTTTTTCCCCTTTGTGGCAAAATGGTTACGTGACACTGCCAAATTCCACGTGTGCCATTGTTTAAGAAAATACAATTGCAGAACGAAGTACGTAAAGAGCATGTTTATGGTGGGGAATCTGGGGAGGGGTGAAACCAGGGTGGTCTGAGCAATAGCATAATGTCCACAAGAGAATAAAGATGACTCAAACATGCATCAATCACTCTGAATACAACTTCCAGTGGTAGAAGGAGAAGTGGAACCATTGATAATATAGTAAAAATCTATATAACAAAAGTAGATCATCATTTTACATTATGCTCATTGTAAACCTAAACAGACTTCCTGTTCAAAACTGCAGAACTGATAAGCCCCGCCTCTTCATAGTGACATTTAACCAAAACATGCAGCAGTTTTTAATTTACATGTTGTCATTTTTTAAAGGAGGCTATTTATTTATTTATATTTTAGAACCTTACATTTTCTAAAGGAGTCTTCATTTTTCAGATAATCACAACTAAGTACAGGAAAGTGGGCGTTGATAGGGGGAAGGCTAAAACAGGAATTTTCTGAGCACTGGAGCGTCAGTTGCAGGACAAGAGAGGATTCCTCAAACGTGCAGGAATCAATCCAAATACAACTTTGACTAAACTAATAATGACTAGTAATGAAACATTGTGTAACAATGTTAAAAGCTTATTTAAGTTGAAAGTCTTTGCCCCTTTGACCTGACCACACCACAGCAGCAGCAGAACGATCAGCCTCCTCAGCCTTCTTCTATTCACCATCAATGTCTATGCATTTGAAATATACTTTCTTAATTCAATTGTTGACAACATATGTTCTGGAATAAGTTATCAATACATGCGTTCGCGGTGACGTCATACAGCCGGGACTTCCCCATAGCGGCCATTTTAAAAGGGGCACGCGATATATAAAAACCAACACGACTGCAATCTTTTCGACAGCATAATGAGCTACGAATACTTTGATTCTTTATTAGACGATAACGGCAAACTAAGGTACACGACAAAGCTATCATTTCTTGGTCAGTCGACAGAGCAATGTCCTAACAGAACGCAGGTTTTTGGCATTTTGGCCTCATATTTCCTGGATTTCGTATGTCGTAGACGTGCTGTTGTGCCCCTTTCAAAATGGCGGACTCGGTTGCCACTGCACAAGTTCCCAGATGTGCGAACGCATGTATTTTAGTCATTAATAGTCTATTCACTACACCTCACTCATCCGTCTATGAGCCATAACAAATCTGAATGAAGTAAAATGCTTGCATCCAGGCTAATATAAAACCATCTGTAAAAACACTTTAACATTGTAAACTTGCACTATCTCACGTCACACGCTGGGTATCTGTGGACAAACTGTACGCAGCAGAAATATGTTTTACCTCCACACCTATATTTAGACAAAATACAGTTGCATTTCAACAATAGGTCCCTGAGAAGACGCTTGATTATCTCATTCACAATCTCCCAATTTTGAGACGTTAATCGCTCTCACTTTCCGCCGCGGCGTGATTCAACAGTCACATCACAAGGAGCCTGGAAAAAAGCACGCTCACAAATAGAAACCATTATCAGACGCTATGGGCAACACAGTCGTTTAACCAGGGAGACGAGCTTTCGCGCGGACACCGTCTCATAGGCCTTTTTGGTTTCCATGGAGGTAATGGGATCACTGGCCATGCATGTGAGGAGCACAAAGACTCATAATTATGCACATCGGTGGGCTCAAGACAAGATGGATGCTCTATTTTTAACGCGGGAGGCATGGGAGTAACTGCACGCCGCGCACACGCTCTCTCCGGGTGCACCAGCAGTGGACAGGGCACAGGAATATATCAAGAAGCACAAAATAATACATGAACAGAGGCAAAATGCACGTCAGGAGGCATCGAGAACTGTAGGTAAACTGTGTATTGTATATTTAGTGAGAACATAGGCAAAAGTGAATTTGAACATACTATGATTTCAATGGAGAAACTGGGATGAACCAGAATATCACAAAATAAGAATTAAGGTGGTTTTGGCAAATTAAAATACAGTATCAGTGACAGGTTTATTAGACATTTACTGGTGTAATTTATTTGTATTCAATAGATTATGACATGTGTTTCACGTTTTACTCAACAAATACTTACAGAACTGTTGACCCCACAAAACTTTTATCTACAGATGTATTACCGGTAACTTCTTTACCACAAATTACACTTTCTGTGAAGCTCAAATACAATGTTGAGGTTAGAAAACTGTATTAAGTTCCATCCACAAGCAAAGTTGCATTTCTGACCCTGACAATTCCAAATGATTGCTCATTTTCTTTCACTTAAGAGTTAACTCTTAAGTGAAAGAAAATAAGCATTCTGGTTCCGTTAGCATTTAGATTTGATGCCAGTTAATCTTGTGAAAATGTGTCATGGTCTACTTGTGTGCACGAGTGTATGGATGCAATAAACACAACACAGGTTGACATAATACAGGAAATTTAATTTCAGTATATTTTTTTGTTTAATGTCACAATTAGTTGAATGATAATTAGGGTTGTAGGGGGGAAAAGGATCTCACTCCAAACTCCATTCACAAAACCAGAAAAAAACAAAAGAAAATGTTATTCTGTCAATTCGGTGAAAGTTTAAGAGTACTTCCATTCAGACGCTATAAGGTTATGACTTACATCTGTCAGAGGAACTGAAGAAGCTACTGTGAGACCAAACATTCTCTCTTTTTGTCAAAATTCTACTATTGCCAGAAGCTCAGAAGTTTTCACAAAAACAGGTTTATATAGAGAAGTACTATTGAACTGTGCATTGTATGAAAAGAATAATAAAATAAATAAACTCACAATAACCCCATAGATTTCCAGCTAATTCTGTGCTCACTCCTTTCCGCTGTGGTTTGTGTGAATCTCTTTTTTTAAAACGAACGGCCCAATTATTGCAATAAACAAGTCATTTTCAAAACATACTAAATAAGGTTTCTTTAATATTATGAATGGGTCTGATATGAGTTCTGCTATAGATCAAGAGAGTCCAACATTGTCCCATTCATGTATTTGACGCCTGTTCAAATGAGTCTCATGGTTTCGATGCTAGTTTCGGTATCGATTAGTATCTTGGTATTGACTTTTTTTCTTCATTAATTTAACCATTCAGTCACTTTTCATCTGGAAATTTGGGATTTGACACATTTGGGACTTGATCCAGCAACCCTCTGGTCTGAACGCACCACCATGATAATAAATACACAGACTACCAGCCAATTATCTTTTGTTACTGACCTAAACTCTCATAATTTTCTGTATCATCCACCTAATCAGTGTGTGCCAGCCTTTTTCAAAAGTACATCGAAAGTAAATCTGCCTCTATTCAAAATGTGGCTGCCAATCTGTAGTTATGGGCCCCTTCATATAAGTCTTACAAAAACCCGTTACATTAAACTCTGCATAGTTTTGTTCTGTCTTTATGTTTGGTGATTGACAGGTGGATTAGCCAACAGGGACATGCATAGTCCATCTGTATTAAAACAAATACGGCTAAAGAGGAAAAAATAAAGAATAATACAGACACTCACAGGGGACTGAAAAAAACATTGTGGATTTATGCAGAATCAATGAGCGAAGCACAAGACTCTGTTAATCAAAGGTGAGAGAAGTTTGTTTTTTATGATAGATGAGCAATGAACTCCTCCGTTTCCCGTGTGTCCCAGAAATAAAGCATCAGATTGCACGGTTCTGAGTTTGGCCTGAGACACAGCAGGGAAGGTGGTGACCAGACTGAGAGATCTTCTATATAGTGACAAAATAATATTCACCCTGGGGCTTGGAATTACTTGCCTGAGACACAGAATATGACTTCTTTAAAGAGAGTGAGTCTGGTCACCGCTCCCTCTGTCTCGCCTCGGGTCAAACTCAGACAGTACTGTGCAATCAGATTAGTTTATTTATGTATAGATGAAACAGATAAGACTGATATCAAATACTGTGTAAAAATACTGAGAGATATCATTCTGAACCATCCAGGCAAGGCAATTACAGGGTACCAAAAAATACACAAAAAACAAAATAGTAACATACACTATGTAATATACTACATTACTGATTGACTATATTCTACAATATTCTAAACTTATTTCAGTAATTCCTTTGATATATACAGTTACGTACTGTAGGCCTGTAACAATAATCACTATATCGGCCTAAATTATCAGAAATGACAGAACAATTATTTATCGTGGACATTTTCTTTGCACTATAGGTAACTTTTTCAAAATGTTTTGATGATTTGAGCTGTAGAGTAGGGAATTTGTATTTTCTATTATCCATTATCTACACTAAATAACTACAAAAGTATTTCATTGTCAATTTGTGTTTTTTTTTTAACAATATTGCACAGGTTGTTGTTTTTTTGGTGGGGATTCACGTGGAGTCAATTGCATAAAGTAGCTTCAATATTATCAGTTTTTGTGAAATATTCTGTAACAATCGCACCGCAATATACTGGCAATCAAACCCATTATGTTTCCCAGACGCCCAGACACGTTGAACTTTGCCCTGAGGCGGCCCCCGTGCCCTCCTGACCTGGTGGGGCCATGTGAGGACAGAGACTAGAGGTAACACATGTGCAGAATCTGCTCCTCACACACATTCTCACCCTGTACTTTTCCTGTGCTAATCTGACTGCCACGGCTTAGGATCTGATTCAGACCCGAGCTGGATTACCTCCACCATGTGACTCCTTCACCATTGTATGCAATCTGTAGGCTCATTAGCATAGGCAAAGAAGGGTAAAGTACGAATGCTAGCAATGTTCAATATGGGATTGTTAAGTGATGACGTAACACACAGCATATTTCTCAATTTTGGGTCCAAGGTGCATCCGTCAGCTGAAAGTAAACATGTTTTTCATGCATTTAAGTCAAATCTAGTTTGTCCAAGTACAGATATATTGTAAAAAGCAGCTCTGGGTTGTCTGTGTCTAATTAAAGAGAATTTCTCCACAAAAGCGTGCTAACTCTTCTCTGACTAAACTGTAAATTGTGTGTATTCAGTCAAAGTATTTAGTATAAGTTTATTTTTATCTTATAGTTAACCCAATATTTTATTCATGCCTTATTATTATTTAGTTTTTACATTTTGCTGTTCTATTTGTTGTTTCATGTTGCACCTTATCACCGAAGAAAGTTCCTAGTTTGTAAATCGTGTTTTTATTCACTACAATAAAACTTTTTTCTGATTCTGATCCTTGTAAAAGTTGTGAAAATCCTCACGGTGAAGAATTAGGATGCTCACGATGAAGTAGATGAGCAATAACTTAAAGACTGTAAACATCAAGTCGAGCACACCGTAATTCTTTCTTTTATTGTATATAACAGCCCCATATCTACAACACTTCCCCATCCAGACCTTTGATTCAAGAGTACCACAGACAGAACAGATGTTAGCCTAACCTGGATGAATTCAACTCTTGTTTCTTTAGTCTTATCCAACAGAAATCAATAAAAGAAAAGATTCTCTGTCGTGCTTATACTGAATGCTGATCTATTTGAACAAAACGGAGCACAGCGATGTGGCATATTGTCCAAAGCAAAATAAAATCAGCTGTTAAATTGACGCGGCTGCTTTGACCTGGAAGTGAGGAATAAGTTGTGTGCCCGTGACATCACAGCGTTCAGCGAGTGGGAATGGTGAATGACATTTTCTCCAGTGGGAGCTCAAAACACACTGAAACACACACTAAAATGTGAAGGAGCTGCTTCGGTCTAATAACAAAGTAGAAGTATACAGTTCTGCAGAATAAAGATAAAATAGATAAACAACAGGAACACTGCAGGCTACGCTCACATTTATCACTGATACAGACTTTATGATCATACACCGTGGAACCGCTTATCTTTCTGTCCTTAAATAAGATGGTTTTTAGTCTTTAATTTTAGCTAGTGGTGTGTTGAGGAAATTAACTAATTCTTTAATTGTAAAGAGGTGACTTGAAGAAGTGCCTGAATCCAATTGTTATTAGCAAAAAAGCCTAAAAAAAAAACAAAAACTGAATTCATTATTCATTCACGAGCGTTATTCAAGTTTTAACCATTGTCAACAAGCCAGGCTGTCATGTTTAGTCCGGGCTTAGTTTGGGTCCACACTGGTGAGGACTGAGCACTCAGCAATGATCCGTGCACCTGCTCGTGAGACAGCGCTTTTCTAACATTGTTGTTAAGAATTGTTCTATAATTAACATTTCCTTAAGTTTATAGCATTATAGTGTCATTCATAGGGATGGGACAATTAACCACAATATTGTTTAGTGTGATTTTAAAAAGTTGACCATAACTGTTGGTGGTACATTTTGTATAATTGTTATATTCGCCAACAAAAGCAATAACTGACGCGGGCCGTGTATACAGCGGTCAGTTTGGACTCTTCCTCCCTCATATCTAAGGCCAAACGCAAACAGAGCCATGCAGTCAGGTTCATTCTTTCAACGACACATGACAACCTCATTGGCCATTATTTAGAACTAAATTAAACTTCTCTCACCTTAACAACAAAGCGGTTTGTTTTGACACAAACGTGTCATGCATTTTGCTGATTGGTTAATTCGCCTGACAGTACAATCCAATACATTTGATTTCACGTTTCATAAACACTTATTACCAAAGTGCTGCACAATACATGTATAAAAACACTACAAATATAAAGTACAGCTCTATTTAACTACACTAACATCATTTAAAGTAAGAAATCTAGTGAAATGAAATAAGATTAGACTTAAAACCTGGGGGGAGGGGGGTCACAGTAGTCCAATTGGGATGGAATAAAAGCATACATGACTTACAAAAAAGATCTTTTAAAAGATAAAAACGGTTTCACTTTGGATAAAAGCCCCAAGTGAGACAGCTGTAGATAAGTTTAAAAAAACAAGATAACAATCAGTAGTCCACTAATTAAGTCTATTTGGAAGATAAATGACACTGAGTGACAATGTGAATGAAACATTGCAAGTTTGAATGTCTCTGCAACATTCAACACAATCATAAGAAATCGCAAAACTCACAACAATTATTATCAGATAAATGGAGTTGTCAGAGTTCTCCGCCATCACAGCTTTTAGAGTAGGTGCAAGCAAGAGTGAAAGCAACACGGAAGTCGGAATTGAAAAAGACATTAGCCTCCTAAAAATGGAAACACGAGAGAGGAAGAGAGTGCAGGAGAGGAGCGTGGGGCATAAAAGACAGGCTGGCCGTCAATCACAGCAGTGGATTCTGGGAGCTACAGTGAGGTGTGGAAGAGAGAGAGAAGAGAGAAGATACTGCCATGGAAAAGAACTCAAAAGCACATGGTATATACTGTCCAAGGCGCTTCATGTTGCATTCACACTACACACTCACAGGGGACAGCATGTTGTGGTTGTTGTTGTTGTTGTTGTTGTTGTTGTTGTTGTTGTTGTTGTTGTTGCTGTTGTTGTTTTATGTAGGACAGTTTGGTGAGAGTGGGAAGGCAAAAGAACAATCTGTAATGTCAAGTCATAGGATTCATCTATACATTTACTACGGCAAACGTTTTGGTTTCGAAAGAACCAGCTTTGTTAAGGTGAGACAAATTCAGAGATATCAATTTTAAAACTTCTTGTGTAGTTACTTAATACTTAAATGTAAGAAAAACAATTATTGCGATAAAAATAAGGCATTTATGTGTAAGAATGGCCAAAATTGCACATATGAAGGACACGTCTTTGTGCATTTTTAGTAAATATGTCATGAAAATACATGAGAGGACTTTGGAGATCCTTATTTAAGTATTTGAGTGAATAAAAAAATAATTTGGAAAATTGGTTTAAGTTGGAAAATGAGATAACAACAAATCTATCAATCAAAGTCTTGTTAAATACTGGTACAATAAACAACAATAACTGTAAAGTCTGGTTTGTAGCTGCTACTTTGAGTGGTGATCTTTATGTCCATATGAAAGAAAAATGCATTTCGAGAAAACGGCCTTTGAAATGATAATATCCCATGTAAGTTTTTGTTTCTTGCACAAAACTGGAATCTTTATGCAATCCACACACAAATATGAAACAATTCATAAATCTCATACCATTTCATGCAATCATTCACTTCGTAAACAACTAGATTTACGGAAGCGAGGCTGCTAATCTGCACCGCCAACCACTGCCAATTTCTCACTAACACACAGCCACATTCATGCATATGCTGGTCAAGATGGGTGTGGTGTCTGGTCCAACGACACAACAACAGTATCCATTGTAAAAAGAAAATAGTTTAGTAATTCTGTCAACTGGATACAAGTGTTTCAGAGTGAATACGTTTCGCCACTCATCCAAGTAGTTTCTTCTGTTCCCCTGACAGGAATCTCATTTAGTAGAGTTGACTGCACGTTTCCATGTCAAGTTGTCTTTTCATAGATCACAAACTTCACGTCAAAGTTCACGTACGGAGCATATTTTTACATGTGCGCTTTAAAAATGAGACCCCTGGTACGTCACAGCCTTACATCTGTCTCTTGACACACTGACACCCCCAGTTGTTTACGGCAAGTAATCTGTTGTTAAGTCTAACTACCTTAAAGTGTGAACCGTCATCTGAGTCATATTTAGCATCACTTTCCATGTCTATTAGCATACTCTGATATGCCTTATTTTCTTGTTCTTGTTTTCTTTGTTTTGGTTAAGGTCTGAGGATGACGTTGTAAATGGGTGAGCGATTGTACCTTCAACCCTCAACTTGGATGAGTATCGAAACCTATTCAATCAGACTTTCTTTTAAGCAGAGGAATACAACAAGGAAAATATCCCAAAAGGCAAAGTTTTTGAGAACAATAATCATCAATACACATAATAATTGTTTCTATGGGAGCTGTTGTTATGTATATGTGCAATCAAACTGGATCCACTATAATGGCCTTTTGTGCTTTGTTTTAGTCGGAGGATAATGCTTTTTGCGTATTTCTTTCATCTGGCCTCGTTTGAGTAGGTGCATTGTGGACATGAAAGTTACAAAGTGGACAGTGAAAATTACAATCAGAACTGAGGAGTAGTGACAAAAGAACAAAGAGTCCAAGAGATTAACCTTGTGTTACTTTACAAATTTGAGTGGAAGCACTCATACTTTTGTGTGTGTATTGTGTTTGTTGCATATGAGCTTGTAAGAAATGGAAAAAAGAAGAAGAGAAGAAGCATGTTAATGAAAGAACTGCAGAGCTGGCCAAAAAGTGTGTATGTGGCGCTTAACAGGAAAGCTCTATTTATAATCCATTTGTTGTTTACCAAGCTGGTGTTTGGTCCATTCATCTGCGCATTGTACAGGATTGATTCATGGTAAATTACAAAAATATCAACGACTAATAGACACATATGGAAAATGATCTTGAGAGACTTTTTTTCTCCCATGTTTACATTTGGCACAAGCAAAAAAATGTCTAATGTTGGTTAGTTACACCTCTTAAGAAGCTTGTAGATCCAAAAAGCAACGCAACAACGACAGCAAAATTATGAAAAAAACAATGTGAGGTTAAAATTGTAAACTATGTGAGAATCTCGTCTCATCTCATTGTGCCTCCTCACATCTTTACAAACAACCAAATAATCAACACATAGATGCTAATATTTCATATACAATTTGTACATAAGGTAAGGTAAGGTAACTTTATTTGTACCCGAGGGTAGATTTGGTTGCAGGTAAAAAAGAGTGAGCTGCTCACACACACATAGACAACATTAATGACAT
Source organism: Eucyclogobius newberryi (assembly GCF_026437365.1). Classification (NCBI taxonomy): domain Eukaryota; kingdom Metazoa; phylum Chordata; class Actinopteri; order Gobiiformes; family Gobiidae; genus Eucyclogobius; species Eucyclogobius newberryi. Next base: position 24,097,533 of record NW_027315746.1, read on the forward strand.
TGACAGAAAACGGACAGTGACATAACAGAGAGAGCTCCAGAAATAGAGAAATGTATTAATTAATTCATTCATTCATTCATTCATGGCCCTGCGACGAGTTGGCCACTGTCCAGGGTGTACCCCGCCTAAGGCCCAAAGTCACTGGGATAGGCTCCAGTCACCCGCGACCCCGAACAGGAAAAAGCGGAAGAAAATGAATGAATGACATACAATTTGTACATGTAATAATGTACAAATTGCAGCATAATTGTTTAACTTACAAATATAACTTCCAGGATGATGATTGCCTGTAAAATATTTCAGTACGTCATCCGTTCTTTCTTTGTTTTTGGAATGAGAAATTAAGATTTTGTATCAAATCTTACATTACTATCGGCATCCAGACGGGGTAGATTACATTTTCCTCACCAGTTTGTTTGTCTCTGCTTTTAGATCCCCGTGTTGTGTGAAATAAAACATAGGAGGAGAGAGAAGGCTAGTGGGCAGTGGGTTCCTGGCGGCGTTCCCTTGCTGCCTGCAGGCCCGGAGAGTGGACAGGTGGTGTGGGGGCGCTGTGTATGCACGGAGGAGAGGAGGCGCTGACCGCAGCCTGCCACTTCCTGCCCCAGTGTATGCGAACGAGCTGGCGCCAGGGCAGGGAGCGCCACAACATTCGGTGACAAGTCTGGATCACTTTGAACCACAAGAATCTCAACGCATAGTTCAGCAAAAGTGTGGTCGAAGTTAAATTGAAACGAGGCCTAAACAGGACCAAAACAAGGCAGAGGCAAGATCAAAAGAGAAGCATTTACACTAGAAAGTAGAAATTAACCAATATTGTTTCTTTTACTGGCCCCATAACAGCAATTATACAGAGAAACCTAAATTTGATGTGAAATCCCACCCTAAAAGGTTTGTACTAGTGCTGAAACAAGTTAATCAATGAGTAGCAACTATTTGATTATTAAGATGATTTAGTGATTTAATAATTCCTATCTGAACTATTAACAGACTACAACCTCCAAGAAGAGTTTCTATGGTACAGACGAAGCAAGAATTACAACAAAATGGCACAGGAAACATGGACAGTCTGCAATTATAGACCCTTCCAGGAGTGATGTGTTTAGAAAAGCAGCACACACAGTCTGGTACTTGTGTTAACATTCTATCCTGTTCATTTTAATGGAGCAGCAAATAAAAATACTATAATTTTGTAGTTAACAGACAACACAGACACATAGTTGTTATTTATATGTGAATCACATTTACCAGCAAGTAATAACTTTTTCTAACTTCAACCTCTATTTTCTAAAGTTTGTGCACCTGGTGATCCAAAATGAAAACATTCTTATCAAACTGTATGTTTTGGTCCATTATGGTCCAATATAACGTCAGGTTTAGGGTTTAGGGTTAGGGGTTAGGGGTTAGGGTTAGGGGTTAGGGTCAGGGTTAGGGTCAGGGGTTAGGGGTTAGGGGTTAGGGTCAGGGGTTAGGGGTTAGGGTCAGGGGTTAGGAGTTAGGGTCAGGGGTCAGGGGTTAGGGGTTAGGGGTTAGGGGTAAGGGTTAGCAGTTAATTTTGGCGCTAGTTGTTAATAAAACTTACATAATACGGGTCTAAATAACAAATGTATTAATCAAAAAAATAAAATGCTAGATTCATCAAATAAAAACATAATCATCAGTTGCAGCCCTAGTTTGTTCCTTCATTTGTCGAGTGCAAACAATATTAACACTCACAGTCACTTTGCTGCTCCTTAGTCACAGCTGCCCTGACAGAAGGGCTGCCAATCTGCGCCATCAGCCCCTCTGAGACCATTAGTTATTTTTAGACTATCAAATTGAAAGACTTTTAGCTCTTTCAAATTCAGTTAGGAAGGAACAGATTGCTCTGAAAAAACTTGAAAACATGTGATGGATTGTGAAAGAAATTCAACACTTTTGCTTGTGGCTAAACAGACATTTCCATGTAAACAAGCATACACTAGAGTCACCTCAAATAACCATGAAACCTTCCATGAAAGCAAAAAGAGTGAGTTGTAATCCCCTGGATTAGTGGATTTCAAGGGCATGTCATGTGCCGAGTGTAAGTAAGAGAGGCCAGATTACATAAACAGTGGCACAACCTTCTCCCCGGCCAGAGCTTGCCAGCCCAACTTCAACACACTTCAACAAACACTCACTCACTGTATTGGAAAAGTTTGATTAAAAACTTCTGGGGTGTTATAGCGTTGCGCTCGAAAGCTTTGGCAAACTGGAGTGGCAAAATTCACAGTAAAAGAGTGGATTTTAGCGTTGTAATCACAAACAGTAAAATATTGTCAGATGGGGAGTTGAAATGGTTTCCTTGTTCAAACTAAAAGCAGGACTGGCACAGACTGACTTCAAATGTGTGTGTTCAGATCTTCCACACAAACGCAGCCGAGGCAAGATTTAGCTGTGCATAAATCTGACCCAGATTACAGCGGTCTGTCAACTCTTCCTCAAATGAAGCAGCAGATAATCATATTAGGCATCATATGGGCTTGAGTGTCCACTGTGACGTCACGCAAAGCTCTGCTAGCGTGCCATGTGCCGGAAGCCAGGACAATAGCATACCATCAGGGAGAAAAAAGGAAAAAGATGACCCTAATGCCAACCATGACTGCAATTTCAGCTTCAAACTCACCGTAGCGAGCTCATCAAATTTCCCAAACAGCTCATTGAGGAGTTTAACCAGCTCCTGGGCCGTGCACTGGGAGGCGAGGCAGGTGAAACCCACGATGTCTGCGAACAGGATGCTGCAACAGACACAGGAGTTCATCTGGTTATAAATCTATATAGACACAGAAGGCCTTTACTGTCACATTCAGTTAACCATTACTTTTATTATCTTTACAAGCACGAGTGAGACATTGCAGGTGAATTACGTAAAAGAAGTATTTTGATATGTAAATGAGGCTTTGATTTTATTACTAAGTTTAGCTGATAATAAGGCAGATTTATTGTATTATATTCTCACCGGTTTTAAATATGATAACTCTATAATTCTACAGGTTGGATGTATGCCTGTAACAACAATTATTTCTACTTGGGAATGAATAAAAGTGATTCAGATGAAATGAAGGGGTTTGCTCTGTGACGGTTTATGTGATCCTCGACTCAAAGAATGTGCTCAATGTTTCTCTTTGTTCTTCATCACCGTTTATGTATTGAGCACAGCACTTTGTTATATCTATCGTATGGGCACAGTGCAGTGTTATTGGACTTGTTCCTTTTATTAAGTCGTTTTGGATCAATATGTCAAAAATATAAAACGACAGATTATACAGTCTTCTTCAGAGATAATACTACATTCAAGCTAATTCTAGACACAAATTCCCCCGCAAAGAAACTGAAAAAACTTCAAAATTTAAAAAGTAAAATATCCTCAAAAAGTGAGAAAAAAAACAATGTCAACAATTAAAATCATGTAAGCATATGTAATAATCATTATCAGTCCATTATTATGATTTCCATACGCTTAGCTGAAACCGCTTCGATATTAAGAAAACATCGTCCAAATGATTTCCTTTTGTACCATGGACCACTCCTGGATGAATGAGGGATTACATTGACAAACTAATGAACGTATAGGGCACAAGTGAGGTGAAGGGTACCACTATAATGCTGATGTGACATTGTCGTTCTTCTACGTGGAAGCCTCACATGGTTAGAGGGGGA
>NW_027315746.1:24106210-24123710 GCF_026437365.1 Eucyclogobius newberryi
AATATGAATAAAGCCCCGCCTCTTCATAGTGACATTTCACGTCGTTTATTTTTTTCATTTTATTTTATTAAGTTGCTACATGACATTTTAGAACCCCACATGTGTCACTCAGAGTGTTCCTTTTTTAACTAAGAACAGAGATGCAGGGCAATACAGGCAGAAATGAATGAATCAAAATACAACTTTGAGGAAAGAAATTATGAGGAAACAATGCTGTATGTACAACAAGGTCAAACGATTATTAAGGTGGATTTTAGACAATATGGCCTCTATAATTATTTCAATATAATCAGTTACAATTACCTGTGTTATTGCTGAGAAAACCATATTGAACTATGGAAGAGCAAAACCTTTATCTTCACCATATATGGCATATCATCATCAACAAGACTATTCTAAACTACACCTTCACACCATAGCCATGTTTTGACTGGTTCACTTCAGAGCGAATTGGTATCAGACGGTGGAGAGTGTCTCCACCGTCACAAATGAACTGGTGAATCCAAAGGAGGCTGTGAGTGGCACGAGCTTCCAAAACAGTCTAGCTCACTTTGGCTCACTTTTGCACAAGGACACGAGAGAAGGCAATATAAAATGAAAATAATAATTCCTCACCAAACTCCGACTTGATCTTGTCTTAAACTGCCGCATTTCCAGTGATTTTAACTTATATGTTGAGCCGACAGACTTAGCAAAACAAAGCTAGCGCACGTTAGCATCAGCTGTTTCCTGTTTATTGACACACCGAAAGGACCGAAAATATTATATTTCAAGTGCATAATGCTTCTAACATTACCCATGCACAATGCATTATGTAGAGAGACATTAAAACGCGGTGTAGTAGATGCAGAGAAGTGAAATAAAGGCAGAAAAAGCTAACAATAAACTGGAAGTCGTTTTTTCTTGTTTACTCTAGCTTTAGCCAAGTCTCGTAGCGTCGGAAAATTGGAATTACTAAACGCCTTTTTGTGAATTGCTGAGATCGGTCTCATTATTAAAAAGCATAATTAAGGAATGATTTAGATTGTATTTGTTAAAAAAAAAAAAAAAAACATTTGTTATATAGCATGGAAACGCAGACTCTTAAGTGAACAGGTCAAGATATGTTTTTTGAACCATTGTGGCCTAAATCTTCATTTGTACCGCCATTTTTATCATTGTTACTGATCTTATCTTTCCTTTGGGAGAAAGTTTAATGCCAGTTGTTTCTTGTGTGTGTTCTGAAAATGCATTACAAACATCTAACAACCATTCTAGACATGGCTGTGCATCTACTTGAATTAACATCTGTGTAAATTGTCAAACGGCTCTGACTAAACAAACAGAAACAATGACTCTGTTGTGCATAAAGCCCAACTGTTTATCACACCACATAATCACTGTGGCCAGCCATTGTAAATCTATTCAAACACAAACGCTGTTATCATCTGTGCAATAATCATGTGCTCTCTCTATCTCTGTCCCTCATCCCTCAGTTCCACTCCAGAAACACACATCGGAACCACTCATTCAGCTAATTATGCTAATCTCCTCCTAACAGTGTCTACAGTGGTAATGGAGAAGCAGTTTGCCAGACTAGTTTGTAGTTGATTTCTTACAACGTCAAGGAAACTCAATTAACTTCAATATACTATAATAGTTCTTATCAAATACAAGCAAAGTAAAAGTAAAGTACCCAAATCAAATCAAATCAATTTATTTTTGTAAGGCCCAAAATCACAAGTACCCAGAAGTTTAAATTGTGGTAAAATGGTAAATATTGAGAGATTACCGAAATTATAGTCACAAGGGTTGTCAAAGATATTGATTCCCAAACTAATCAATACTAAAACTAGTACCGGTATTTAAAAAAAAAAACCTAGATACTCATTTGAAGAAGTAGCGATACTAAAAAAGTTTAGTTTATATTCTATATACATTTTCCATTTTATTCACCCTATATTTCACTAGGCAAAACTTATTTAAGAACGTTGGCCTGGGTGTTTTTATTATCATTGTTGTACTAAAATGTATATTGAATATTGAGCCTTTTCCTCATTGTCAAGTTCAGGACTGCAACGATTAATCAACTAATGTGACTTGACAAACTCACTATTAAAAAAAGGATGGTAACTTGTATTTTGATAATTGTAATCGTTGTCTGATTATAAAGACTCATGTTACAATCTGGTACCCACACGACTATGACTATTTGTACTCTTAACTGTTTGTACTCTTTACATAGGGCCTTTTCACAACACTCATAGTGTCCTGCCCTGGGGCAGACTGATGGAAGGGAGGCTGCCAATCTGCGCCATCACCCCCCCGACCACCCCACTGTGCCCCCTGGTGTTCCCGGGCACCTCCCATCCCAGTACTGACCAGGCCCCGTCCAGCTTCCGAGGGCTGACGAGAGGGGGCACTGACAAGCAGGTACTGCAGTATTATTTGTGTTCATGTTGCAAGTTGTAACTGCTAAAAAATGATTGTGTTTTAAGTCAACTGAATGTATGAAAAAAAATTACTTAAATCTCTTAAAGTGAAATCAATAAGGTTGTGTCTGAATGAAGACGTCTAATGTAATACACTGGAACATAATTATTCTTTTTGTTCTGTGAAAGTCTGGAGTATTAGTTAATAATAGAGAGATTCAGTACACATAATTCTCTGACAAATGAGTTGATATGAAAGCAGGGATGTGAAACAAATGTTCTTGTGCTAAAGTAAGTGCTAAATTATGGTCTAATATTGGAAGGTGAAAGCACAGCACAATTGGCCACAGTTTACTCATTATTCATGTATTAAAAAGCTATTACACGCAAAAGGATTGAGGCTGAAAGCGCACAAGCTACACCACTGCTAAACTATACTTGTATAAGAGTCAATATGATGTGCAGTGGAAAATCCTTTACGGGGTGTGTACAACTGCACTATGAGCAAAATAACAATGAATTACTTTGAGAATAGATTTCACTGTAAAATCCTATTGTGAATAATCAACACCACTACATTTACTACTATTATTACTACTACTGCTACTGACTTTGTGACTCCATGGCATAAACTATACTACTACAATATTGCCCACTCCTGGCTGTTACTGTTACTATTACTAATACCTCTGATACATCATCACTTATGGTACTTTAAGCATGTTGTAACCTGTAGTAGACGTTATAATAAGTTGAAGTAAAAGAAGGAGTATAAACATTTGGAGATAGCTTTTTTCTGACTAGTAAATTAAGGCGTGCGCATTTTAGTTTCGATATAAGTGAAAAGAAGTATATTAAAAAGGCATGTTTTTAAAAAGAAAACGTGATGATTTCCCTTTTTCAGTCTAAAATAGTCTTGATCCAGTTTCAGTTATATCTCTGTTACGTTTTAGTTTTGTTTTAATGATACTATTGTATAGTAACATGGTAAAAATATCTATATCACATAATTTAACAGCCGTATCGCATTTCAGATATTGTACAAATCCAACTATAACTATCACTACTTTTATTATAAAGGAAATTATTACTTAACAGCAGTCGAAGACAAAAATAAACTTGGAATAATCAGTCAAATAATAATATTAACGACACTGAAACAGAATGCCGCATATGAAAAATGATTGCACTTGAAGATGTGTCCATATTTAACCAACACTCTCCACTGTTACGTAATCCAAGCGTGGTCTCTATTGCATTTAATCCCCGGCAGCAATTTAATCCCGCGGCTAAGCAAACAGTGCTCCTCGATCTCTCTTTCCTTCTGCAGAGAACACACGGAGATGAGTTAGAGGTGAGGAGAGCTATCCAAATAACCAGATCTGCGTAAAACAGGGCCAGCGTGAAGAGAGAGGAAGAGAAGACGTTTGCAGAGAGAAAAGTAAAGCAGTTATTGAGCCAGTACGAGCACGTTTAGGCTCTTTAAAAGCAGAGGTTGGTAGTGTGTGATGTCACGATTATAAGGTTTTAATCGATAATTCAGGTCACAATATAATCATTATAAAAAGTTTCGTTACTCTTCCCTCTTCCCACAAGTGACATAAATGTATTTTAAAATAAAAAGGATAATCTGAGGCAATCCGACATAAAAGTTCTTTATTGTGGCTTTGGGCTCTTGCACAGCTGCTGATCTTGGGAGGACTGACAGAAAACTTGGGCTATTATGAAACTCTCAAGGTCTTATACACCCCCATTTTAGCACAGAAAGGAAATAAACTATTACTTTACACAAATGTTAAAAGTAGGTTGATTATTGTTGCAGGGCGGGGCTCTACTTAGTTAGGCTGTTCTTACATTGATAATAGGTGTGTGTTGTAATTTTAGAATTATATTTGGCCACATTCATCACAGAGACTGTGAATGTTTTTTTTTTTTTAATTTATGCTTGTTTTTGTTGTTTAATGTTTAAAAACCAGGGCTAATAATATTCATTTGCAGTGTGCGTCCCATTCCACAGTCACAGAGGCGAGTCCTGGGGCAGTGGGATGAGGTTCGTGCCAACACTCCTCCATGTGCCTTGTGCACAGACCCAGCCTTTGGCTGCTCAAACGGATGTGCGGGGTGCAAGTTTTAGATTGGGTGAACAACACATAAGTTTGTTTGGGCAATGCCCACTTGTCTATAGCTAGAACCGACCCCGATCTTGCACAAAAGCTACAGGGACATTTTGCGTGTCTCTATAACCACAATAAAGGACATTTATGTCCGAGTGCCTCGGATTTTCTTTTTTTCCCCTGGATCCTTGAAGAGCACCTGGCTCCTTCAGAACATCTGACCCATCGATGCACTCAACCCTTTCATTTTTTGACAAAAGCTTATTGTTGACCATATTAATGATATGATGTGTTTTTTTTCTCTTTTGTGGTTCATCCTTTGAAAATACCCAATGTGCTTTGTTTGCTTGAGTAGTTTTTCCACTTTAGCTTGAGGCTTTATTTGGAATCCTACATTTCTAAGATTTAGATTTTGGGTTCACTGGTAATTGTTTTTGTTTAATATATTCAAACACAATCAAATATTAGAGTTATGTAATTCAATAATACATTAAATGACCCTTTTAACCCTTTGAGCGAAAACAATGTAGAAATAAGTTTACACATAGAGACATATTATTTTACACACTTAGGCCAAGGCAATTGCAGAGAAATTATTAAAGCTTTGGATCAGTTTTTTATACTATGGCACCATCCAGGTTTTAGACATATTTATATAAAGAGATATTAATATATGAGACACGCTCTTTTTGGTCAATGTTATTGGCTCTTGTACGGCTGTAAATAGGAATTGAAAGGACATTAACCCTCGGTGGAAGCTTGTGTTCCTTAGCCGTACCACTATGACCCTTAAACAGCTGAAGCCTGGCAGGGGCCCAGGATGTTGCGTAAGGGCCCAGGATCTCTCTCCACCTCCCCCAGACGGACTCTAATCTGCCTCTCTTTCCACTGTAAAGTAAAAAACCCAGACAGATTGTGAACACATCCTGGAGAGAAGGGCAGAGAAAAACCTGTGTAAGGTCAGCCAGAATTAGTCTGTGTCGAGAGTTTGACTTGAAACGGATATGTTTAAGGATTAATTAGAGCTTCACATGTGTTTAAATTACTGTTATGTTATATCAGCTTTAGCATTGTCTGTAAAGGCTTTAAAGTAATTATTTGCAAACTATTTATAAGGCATTAATAAGTACAAATTATTTTTACATGGCTTATGCTTATATTTTATGTTAATAAGACAAAAACCTGTATCTGTTAATAAACTAAGAGCCTTAATAAGATGCTAAAATAGTAGTTTTCAAACACAGTACTTTTACTCCTACATGAGTAATGTTTAGTTTGAAGTAACAGAATTCTTGAGTTTTGGTTTCCGTTCTGGTGCTTCTTACACCTTTAGATTGGACTTAAGTTTGTCTATTCTTTGTAAATACCAGAATTAGGCCGATATTTAAGGTTTCGTCTGTCTGATCACATTACCTCATAAATCAGTTTTTGTAATACATGTTATGAACAAACCTGTACTCAGTACTAGTAGTGGTTTGGGTCATACATTTCCCTTATATTTGAGTAATAATGACTTAGAACAGCATTTCAGAGACATTCAGTTGTTTAACTCTAATGTTGTCATTTGTTTTGAACGTGTGTGCTGTGTATGTTACATGTTATATGTTGTTTCTGTGCTGACCTGCCAGAGACGACAGATGGAAAGTAGCCGATAGGCTAATTCTGGCATATTTACATTGTATATTATACATATATAATATGCACTGTCCCTTTTAAATAAATCTAAAATCTAATCTAAATCTATTTTCCTTCTACTAGAACATTTTCCCAATGATTTGTATTGTGTATTTGCCTCTCTCTGTATTTTCATACGGATCAATATCAGTCTGGTCGCTGTAATTTCAGCAAGTTCAGATGGGTGTGATTGACAGGTGGATTAGCCAATCAGGGTAATGCTCCTTTCATTTAGAAACAAACATGGCTGCTTCTGAGGAACAGAGTTGGGGTACAGGATAGCTGGTAACGAGTTAGAGTACTCAAATGACTTTATTAGAGTGACACAATAGTTTTGTGCACCCATGTAATCTAGTACTTAGTTAGTTTTGGTTAGTTCACATCTCCTCACCAGAGCCAGGTCTGTTTCCCAGCCGCAGAGTAAGAGACGCAGCACTGAACACTCACCGTGTTGTGAGCATGAGAACTGTGACTGGGAGTCTTGTCCTCACGCCAAAGGGAATAAACTTTCAGATGCACGTTTTGAAAAACTCTCCTTTGTTATAACCACTATTTTGTAGCTGAGGAGTAAATGTAGGGTAACAGCATGTGGTGAGCTTGATTTGAATAAACAACAGTGCTAAAACAAGCGTGTTCTGTTGTTGTGCGCCGGGGCTCTTGTCAATCCACTAATGTTGTTTTAGCAATGTTTTTCACTGCTTATTTCATGGCATTGTACTATGGTAATCTGTCAACATAAAAGATAAATAAAGCACAGAAAAACATATTTACTTTGCTAGTTTATTTGATATTTTAATGATTATGTTACTGTGTTCAGCAACGCAAAGGGATTGTCGGCAAACGATAAAGGTTATTCAATAATGTTGATAACTGGTAACGCAAGAGTACTCCAACACATTACTTTTTTAACAAAGTAGCACAATTTAATGCTTTAGTTTTCCAGGACAGTAACAAGGTAACCTAACGAGTTACTATTAAAAGTAACGCTACCAACACTGATGAAGCAAACATAAAGGATAAAAAAATTCATATCACAGGGACAAAAAAACATCACAGATTTCAGCAGAATCAATGAGTGAAGCATAAATCTGTCGGAGGGGAGAGACGTTTGAGCTCCACTGTTTCACTGAACTAAAGAAACCTGATTGCACGGTTCTGTTTGAGTTTGGCTCAAGGCGTGGTGACCAGACTCACGCTTCGTAAAGTGTATATTCTGGATCCTGAGCTTTTGCAGTTCAAACTCTACACAGTGTTTTTGAAATAAATACTACAAAAAGTGAGACTTCTGTAACTAAGCTCACATCTGGGTCATATCACACTACAAATGACAGTCTCAAGAGCTTTAGGACATGTTTAGTTACTCCTGTCTGAGCCATTTTGTGCAAAGATTCTGTGGCGCGGTAGAATCCACCTGAGCAGAACACACTTTTAAACAAGCTGCGATGCAAATGCTTGTCAGGTTCAGTGTCACAGCTGTGTGCGCGTGTGTGATGTTACCTGACATTGTCGTGGCGCTGGATGTAGATTTTGTGAAAGATCCTTTCTGGGGGCTTCAGGAAATCCTCTTTCATCTCCATAGCTACGTTTCTGGGCAACAGGCTCATTAGCAGGCGCTCCTGTGTGTGCGTGAATTAAGCAGCATGACAAATACAAAAAGATAAGTGAGTTCTCCCTGTTTTGCCTTTGCAATGAAAAGTTATTATGAGACAAAGTGCTAGCTAGAGAAAAGGGGGGGAAAGGAGGTACAGAAATATGGGGGATGGTCTAATATTATGGATTTGTGTGTGTTTTGTGGTTCTTTCAGATTTTATATATTTTAAGTCTTTCGGCCCATAAATTGATCATTTTGTCATTACATTCGCATATTTCTCACTTTCTTAATACATTTTGAGAATCCTAATTTATTTCCATTAGGAGTTTATAAGCATGTTTCACAACAGCGCACCAGCATCACATCTTGAGGTTATTGAAAATGCGTTATAATTAGAGGCAGACAGCATTTTGCATTTTAACTCAGCTGTTGAAAAAGACACATTTGATGCATAAAATGGCACATTGAGAATTGGAAGCTTGGGGAAAATATCAGTGCCAAATATTGACTCAATTTTCAAAACTGGACCAATACCAATAGCTGGGGAAAACTCTCCAATATCACCAATACCAATATTAGCACTTATATCAAACTTGTGATTTATTTTGTTCCCTTGGAATTTTATGTTTTTGTTTTTCACATATTCTTGTTCCTGGGCGACTTCACTAAATAATATATCCAAATGTTATTGAGTTTTGTGCCATTTTTACGATGTTATGAGCAAAAACGATTTCAATTTTCAATATTAACTTGGTGATATAAGGTTCTATCTGAACATAGAATACATTTAAACTGACCAATCACAGTGAACTGCTTTGGAACGTTGCGTGTTTGTTTGTTTGTTTGTATAAAAAGGGCATTTCAGAGTTAATTTCAGATAAATATATGTATTTTATTTATTTTTCCCAGATCCCACTACAAAGTACAGCCATAAGAATCTTTAATTACTCCTTGTCTGTGCCTCGAAGACATTACGAATAAAAAAGCATGACAAATACAGAAAGATAAGTCACTTTTTTGCCTTTTGCGTTCAAAAGTTCCCACCCGATAGTGAAGATGCGAACTAGACCAAAGGGTATGGGAAGTGTGACAGAAATACATAAAGCTCAGTGACTCATGCTGCGATCGGAGGGTGGGGGGGCAGTCTAATTTTACCCAGGCTGTGTCGGAGCTGTACCTGTTTCTCGTTCTCGTCCTCCATGCGCAGCCGCTCCTCGATGCAGTTCCGGGCCTGCAGAAACGCCTTCCTCTGGGCGCGCTCGGTCAGGATGCGCACAAACAGCCCCGACAGGTTGACGCTGGTGAAGAGCACTGTGTTGGCCACAAGCTGCAGGGAAACAAACAAAGTGAGATTGTACATTCTTGTGATCACGATAATGTATCAGAATGGGTTTTATAGCAGTCATTATAGTATTTTTTTATAGTCATTATTGAAAAGATTAGCCGATATTTGGCGCCGATATATAAGAGTTCTAAGTGTTTTTTAAACTTCCTATAAGTTATCTGTGTGTGGACAATAAAGGAATATCTTATCTTATATTTTTCGTTCCTAATGTGTCCTCAGTGCATCAGATTTGTTTTTTTGAACAGAATAATGAGTAAAAATGGAAATAGCAGAACAATTGGACCGTCTGTCTACACAACCATGCCATGTTATTTTATATTAGAGGTAAATACATGAAGTGAAAGTGAATTTAAGCTTTGTGGGCCTTGCTATGGATAAATATTGGTATTTGCAAATATAGTTTTTTCGGCCATAGCAGCAAACCAAATAACAGATTATGGTTTTGGCTCATTAAATCCATTTCGGTCCATGCCTGGTCCCAACACTAGAGCCTTGAGCTGTTGCATTCATCATGCGATTTAAAGTAGGATTGTTTATGAGTAATTGTTTAATTGTTATGCTGAGAGAAAACAGATGATAATTTAAGGACAAAAGGTTAACAAAAAATCTAATAATATAAGGCAAATGTTTTAAAAAAGCAGAATGCAATTTGTCGTAGGTTGCTCATTCTTATTTATGATGATGATGATTATTTTTATTGAACTGAAGTAAAATATTGGGTTTTAAAATTAGGTTCCTACGAAACAAATAAAAATCAGTAGTTATTTAGTAAATTATAAGGCATTTAATACAATTTATCATTTGGTTAATGAAACTAGTTTAATAAGGATCATATTATTGCTCTTATAATCATTTTGTACATGGTTTGATAAGACTAAATATATGTTATGTGTCATGAAATATGTTTTTTATGTATACAAATGCTAGTAAATGCCTTGTAAGTGCATAAACAGATAACTAGAGCTTACTAATGCTTATAATGAGTTTACCAAGGCGTTACCAAAAATTAGGAAATGTATTAATTTAGAAAATGACCAAGAAAAAAAAATGTTACTAATAAATGGATAAATGAATAAATTAATGTTTGTACTCTGCCTTTGAACGATGGATGCTCTTATCAAGTCTTTATTTTATTGCAGTAATATCCTGTTCTGAAATTGGCCAAAGCCTCTGCAATATATTCCATCTGTCATTCAGTACATAATTAATGAACATCGTCTAATTTTAAACTGTGCTTGTACCATTTTGACTTCACACCAATCTCTTAGCAGTCCTTATTAGAGATGTAGGCCTAAATAGTGAGAGAACATTTTCCTATTTCTGGATTAGTAACATTTAAACAGTTGCATTTCTGTGCTCTGGGTTCATCCATCACGAGGCAGCGTGACTTCTTTCAACCTTGTAGCTGCTGAGAAGAGAAGGAATGTTTCTACTTGACTGAGGCTGGTGGCACAAGTGGACTGCACAATATGTTCTGTGACAAAGTTTGGAGAGAGTTTTTAATGCATTCAGATCCATTTCCTCACTAAAACAACTGGTTTAAAGCGTAAATTATCTATCATCATTAGATTTAAGAGTTCCGGGGCTCGATAGAAACAGCATTTACGGCAATCTTAAACGTTTAAACATTTAAAGGCTTAATTTGAGCCGACAATTGTCACGGTGCGTTCTGCCAACTGTTTTCCTTAATCCGGTAACTTTACTAGATATGTTTAACTTTAATGTTGAAGGTGTTGAGCCGTGAGTGCATCTCTCATCTCACTCATGAAAACTGCAAAAAGTTGTTATGAGACGAGGAATTAGAGATGGTGATTATAAAAACTCTTTGTGATGGAAGTAAAAACATACAACAACAGCGCCAGTGCCCCGAACGTTTGGGGTCTAAAGATCACTAAACAAAACGGAGCCAGGCGACAGTCACCAACAAATATTAAATCCAGTATAGTTTAGATTAGGTCAGATAGGCAGTTACATTGTATGTTGGCATTTCTGAGAACATATATTCTCACGTACTGTTTGCGTTCTGGTAAAGTTTTGACCTTGTCTGGATCCCGGTCCCAAAGGCATTCCTGACGCACATGTACGACTGGTTACTGTTAAAGGTACTGAATAAAAAGGCTACTTCTGATACAGAAAAAAAATAGTTCCCAAACCTAGAATCGAAAGAGTATATTTATTTTAAAAACAAGTTTTGGCACCTTTTGGGTTTTGGGAGCGCATTATAGAAATCTACAAGGCAGTATCACCAAATGAAGATTTTCTTCAAAGGACTACCGGCAGTATTTGAATTCATTGTTCATTCTAAGCCTTCTAGAGATCATATACATTATGAATATGTACTGAAAAAAAGCATTGTTCTGGACCCACTCCAGCAGCAATTTCTTGATCCAGATAACTACTTCTGAAGCCTTTTCTAATGTGAATTGTAAGATCAATAGTCCTATATCTTGTCATCTTATTACCAATCCCTTATAGTCCTATGCCATTTAAATGTTTGTATTTTTAATTATTGTATTTTCAATTATTATTCAGGACATATTTAGTTTTATCATTAATAATATTATAATACTGCAATATGTGCAATGTACAAAAATACAGTTTTTCCCTTGTGGTGTGATTACATACAGTGGTAAATTCAACACAAGGCAGCGCAAAAACTGCAAATGCAACACCAAAAACATGCCCAATGAACATAACAAAAATGTAATAACGTTTCTAACTAAACTGAAGATTTGCCTATATGGAAATCAGGATATTGATGCTGGTAAAGTCAGTATTCACTATTTCAACTGATCTTCTGCTGTAAAATATTATTCAGATATTTAGTGTTACTAGATATCAATGTTATAGTTCATTTAAATTGTTTTTATTTAATGTATGCTTTATTTGATTTAATATCTTGCTTTAATTATTGTCCATTGTTGTATGTTGAACCAAATCACCAAAGCAAGTTCCTACCCTGTGAATTTTGTTCCCTGACAATGACAATAACCCTTTCTGATTTGTATTACATTTTCAGGTGAAAGCACAACATTTGTTAGGTAAAATGGTTACATCTATTTCAAGTTAATCTGCAGATTTAGGGGTGTGGTTGGATAAATGTGACACTGGAAAACAGGTTATTCTCCCGATCTGAGAGGAACAGAATCAGAAATCTACCAATACATCCATAAACGTGCCACTGAAGCGCCGCTGACTGATGTAGCCTCTGGTCCACTATGTGTATTACATGTGTTCTTCAGTTGAATCCTGTGATCAATAGTTCACTCCCTTCCCACTGTTTTTTTAAAAGTCTTGTCAAAGCTTCTGAGAGAATAATAAATGGATATGGAGGCGAGCTGCACTGCAGGTTACCGCTGGTGAGCTAACTAGACTTAATGACTAGACACACCATACAACATAAAACATCTAAACTTTCAGCTCTATAAATACATTATATTGGCTTGTCTGTAGGGACATTGTGGACAGTGTTGTTTTACAAATTATTCTTCTACTGTCTGTTGAAACAGAATGGAATGCTTTTAAAACAACTTGGCATTGCCTCGATTCAGTTTGTTGATAAAATGATCTGTTTAAGGTGTAGTATGTATCTTTTCTGCCATCAGCTTTTCTCCACAGAAAAGCAGTATGACAATGGAATTACAGTGCACTGCTCACCATCCAACCAGATGGTTGACAGGTTCTGCAAAAAAGAATGGGAGAAACTGCCCATAAATAGGTGTGCCAAGCCTGTAGCTCATACCCAAAAAGACTTGAGGCTATTTTTAGTGCCAAAGGTGCTGAGCAAAGGCTGTGAATACTTATGTACCTGTGCTTTTTAGCTAAGAATTTTAACAACCTTCTTTCACATTGTCATTATGGGTTATTGCTTGTAGAATTTTGAGGCAGACAATAAATTCAATCCATTTTGGAATAAGGCTGTAACATAACAAATTGTAGAAAAAGTGAAGTGCTGTGAATATTTCCCAGATGCATAGTATCTATCTTGCATATTTAATTGAAAATCCCTGAAAAGCTCAGATTCTTACAGTGAGCAGGCTTGCCTCTCAACAGATCTGACCAGTAACACCTTTCTTGAGGTGGATAGACACCTGCACGATTCCATGGAAGCAGAGTTACTAACTTAAACCATATTTTGGAACACAATAGATAAGTATTATGCAATACTGTGAAATGTGACAGCCAAAGAAACAACATTTCCATGGAAGCAAGCAAATGGAGGCTCCTCCTCCAGGTCAAGTACGAGTCAGGTTTGTGGAGATGTGAGCCCGCTCACAGTAAGAATGCCTGTTTTTCAGTGCAATAAAAATAACAACAGCAACAACAACAAAAAAACATACTTTTATTTGAGTCTATTTTTTGGCTAAAATGTTACGTACTATGGCTTTATGTTTTATTATTATTATAAAAGTGTATTTATACAGCACTTTTTCCACCTTCAAGGCACTTAATGCCATATTGTGGAACATTTCAGGCAAAGTAATAACAACTCCATGGAGACAATCAGGTAGCAAACCTTTCACCAGAAAAGTAGCTTAGTGCACCCTTTAAAATGTTAATGTTACTCTTTGTATTTCAAATGTCATGTAAAATGTGGTTTTCTGTTGATGCGCTCCTTTTTCCTTTTTCACACATTTTCCTTGTTTTATTTTTAACATTCCTTTAAAAAATATATAATAATCTGCTGTCTGCTCGCAGCTTACAGGCAAAGCATAAAAAATGTCAAATTCGAGGTACAGTCAAGCTAGTAAGGCAAAGGTTCACGCATGAAGGGGTGTAACGCTTAAATTGCTTAGAGGTAGCAACAATTGAACTTTCAGCTCTGTATTTCCCAAGACATTTAAGTCTCCTAACACAGACTAAATGACCTATTACGGGCCAATATTGCACCCGGCGATGACAACCATGACCTAGTGTCGTTTTGCTATATTCCTGTCTATGTTGTAACAGTAATGAGATGTATTGAGCCGCACAGGAAGCTAAAGCTAGCGCGGCCCGAGTGCCTGGGAGCCCTGCGGGTGGCTGGAGAACGCCCGCAGTACACGGGGTCATGTCACTCAGCTCATCTCTAAGCTTAATGGATTATCTATCTCTGGTCTAACGCCGTCCTTCACAGGGCTACACAGGTACCTCATAGCCTGAACGTACAAGGAAAATAATGTTGTCCGCCGCAAATACAAACTCATCATCCGCGAGCTTGGAGGACTGATCAGATCGCAATTCCGGCTCTGGGTGAAATGCACAATCTTTCATGTCAGGCAGAAATGTTCTATTACCCCTGAGGTTTTCCCAATGATGTGATGGATGGATCGTCGCTCCGCGCACCTGACATGTTTGCGAGATGTAAAAGTGCAGGCGGACGCGGACACGCATATCGTGGCTCTGAAATGCACGCCTGGCCCTGTCCTCCTTTTTGTAAATGTGAAGTAAATGTGTGGTTAAAGGGCGGCCCGCGAACTTGGCCTACTTCTGATACGTGCAGCGAGTCATTCAGGTTACTCATTGCCTCTTCTCCCCTATGACCGCCACAACCTTACAGACCATGAGCGGATCTGTAGTTTGGTTTTTCTGTGTTTTTGAGAGTTTGGAGCAACAGTGGTGAGGTTAGCAGGTTTTAATTTCATATAAATGTGTATTGTCAATGTGTCCCTCGAGGAATAACACTTCACTTATACATTTGGGGGCTAGTTGCAACAGTTAAGGCATCTGACTTTTAAAAGAACCTAGCCAAATAAATGCACAGGTTGTGTGGAAACAGGAGGAAACACCCACAAACTGAGGTGGAAACATAGCTGAGACATAATATTACTTGTTTAGTCCTGGAGTTTGTTTATTCAAAAGTGCACTGTATGTACCTTTTCTGGTGGAGATTACACCTGTTAGTCACCACAGAGATGTTTTACTTTGTCTGGAATGTTCCACTCTATGGCATTAAACTCTAAAGTAATAACATCTCCATAGAAACAAGCATGTGGCGGATTCTTCATCAGTAAAGTTATATACAGCACCTGTAATGTGTACTTTATGGTTTTATGTGATTTTTTTTTATACTGGCCTTAGGGATATTAACAAATTTAAATGACTATATTGATACTTTTTTGGAGTCTCCCGATAAGCCCATAATGATATTCAGACAAGATTATGTGTTATCATATTAATCCTGGTTTTGTCTCTGGTTTAGTCCAGTTTAGTCTTGCTTGTTGACAGAAATGTGTTCAAACATGTCTTTAAATGTATTAGTTGAGGTTTAAATACCCGACAAAAGAGAATGGACAGTAAAATGACCCATAAAAGTTCCGAAGTATCGCTAATTTGATCTCTATACATTTTTTAATAACTGGCCAATTATTTCCCTTATTTTGGTTCAGACCTGCATGGTTTTGTGCTTATTTAGTCTTGATTGTGTTTCAGTTGTTGGATAGGCCTGACTAAGTCATTGTTTGTGGTTTGGAGCCTGGTTTATCTCACTTTAACTATTGTTTACGCCTGGTTTTGTTCATGCAGTGTCCTGGTTTTGTACAAATGATCTATGAAAGCCAAATAGTTATAATTCTCTCAGTTCTTTGCAGACACCATCTCCCTGCAGTTAATCTACAACTTTCCGAGTCCAGCCAAACTGGGAATATTTTATGAAACAAAGCGAGTCGTGACTGAATTACACTTTCGAAAATTGAGATCAAAGTAAGTGCAAATCTCATCAAGAGTAACCTCAGGGAGCTGTCCTTAGTGCTGAACTCAGAGTCTTAATACAATACAAGGGTTTCCCAGTCTGTCTTCAATGGGGCCTCGTTTCTCACAGTACTAAATAAAACATGGCTGACTACATTCAGCCCTTTGCTTTAAAAAATAATTAAATAGTACACTCATTACCTCCTCTGCCTTTGTCTTGATGTCAACAAATTGGAAACATAACATTTTTTGTTGATCTTGAATTATAGAATCATACTTCTTTTTATGGTTACATATTTTTTCCTATTAATATTGACATTTAATTAATAGCTATAATTATTCCATTTACAATATACAACTAAACCACCAATTACCAATTATTACCAATATATAGCCTCACCACTGCCTTTAAAGTAACCCCTGCTGAAGAAGGGCCATTTAGATTTGAATGATTTTAACAATTAGAGACCAGAATCTAACAAACCATTTTAAGTACAATTTTAGAAAAAAAATGTTTTTGCCAAACCAATTTGTTTGGGATAATCACAGCATTTAAAAAAATGTTTTGTCTTGTTTTAAGGTGAACCACAGCACCAAAACAGCCCTGGCAAACACGGTGAGTTATTTTAGATTAAATATCACGCACAAAAGGTGACAGTGTTGGTTCACACTATTCTTTTAAGTCAACAAAAACACCGTGACCTCTCTCGTGCTGTTCACAGTTGGATCATCTCTTATCTCACATAAATAACTTTTAAGATAGTGTAGATACATGCTCCTCTAAAGTAAATTTCCCTAGAGTTTGATTTTTGGCTGTGCTTTTTACCCTGTGCATGCTCCGTCTGGGTTTAAATGTCATCAGGAGATATGGAACTTCTACATTTATGCTGATAATACACAGCTTTACAGCTCCATGTCTCCTGATGACACCTGCCAACATGATGTTCTATTTAACTGCATTTTAGAACTCCTGTAAAGCAGAAACTCTCTCCAGCTCCATCAGCCCTGAGGCCCAGAGAGAAATACTTTTACCTAAACTATGTGCGATTGTTTTTTAATTGACGGTAAAGCACTTTGTCTTAGATTTTATGTATGGAAAGCACTTTATACATACAGTTTGATTGGATTTGATACTACGATTGTATGTATCTTAAGATGCAGTAACTTTTCAGGTGGTGGTTCCGTGCAGGTGACACCATCAGGTCAAATTATAGGTCAGATCTGTGGAAAGGCAACCCCGCTGCCAGTAAGTTCATGTTTTTCAAGTTTTTGATCGGTAAAACCATCTGTAATTGAACAATTGCGCGACCGATTCTACCAGAAAAGTTACTCTTAACAAAATATAGGCTATCTCCGGTTGACCCTGGCTAACCCGGCGTACAATGGACAGGGGAGAACACGTGAGCAAAGCCGCAAAACCAAGGCCAAGTCTAAAACAAATCCAGTCTGATACATTCCACACTGAGCCAAACTGTGCCAGTGCTAAACCAACACTGAACCATCACCATGTCTTCTGCCCAAAATGAAACCAAGATGAGGTAAACAACAAAAAACACATAGACAACTAGAACTTTGGACACTTGAGCCTAGTTGTTTCGAGTGTCCAAAGTTCTAGTAGTAAGCACAGATTTATAATACACAATAGACAAGTGCAGACCGTGTACAGTGCGCACTTACTGTCCTCCACAGTTTCTGC
>NW_027315746.1:24131210-24138710 GCF_026437365.1 Eucyclogobius newberryi
TCACTGCACAAAACTCCATTAAAAATAATAATTTACATGCAACAGACACAATTTATCATTCAACAAAATAAAAGGGCCGACGAATAATCTCTGTTGTGTAAATTAGCTACGCTTTGGCCTTTGTTTACAGTGTGGTTGCTACAATGGCATTATCTATGTCACATCTGCTGCTCAAGGAAGTCAAAGTACACACTTCACCCAATAGTCAAACCTAGGCAAGAGTTTTAGCGAAATCTTAAATATCATGATGTTAATTATGTTTTGGTGAAATAAGTGGATAAACTGTTGTGTACTCTTTAAGATAAGATATATAAATATAAGATAAGAGATATAAATACAATCAGAAGGTAGGTGCATCCATTCACTTGACTATTGGAGAAAAAGTGGTCCAAGATGGTTGGAGGGCGCCCTAATCATTTCTGCAAATATGAACTATTACTAGCACAAAGAATAATTATTGGTATTGGTATTTGATGTAAATATAAAATGCATTTTACAATGTTTGTTGTTATAGAAGACATAGCATGAAACTACATATGTAGCTCATTATTTTACATTGTGGATCTAAAATGGCTCAATAATAGAAATGAGACCTTGACTTCCTGTTTAAAACGTATTAGCCCCGCCCCCTCATAATGTAATTTCACCATAGCAAGCAGCGGATTTTCATTCACATGTTTTTATTATTAAAAGCAGTTTGACCAGGAGTCTGTATTTATTTGTACAGGGATGTGGGCGGGGATAGGGGGTAAGCAAAAACAGAAATGTCCCAAGCGCTCCAGCCTTAAATGCGGGACAATGCAAGAAACATGCCTAAATCAAGTGAAATACAACTCTGAGTAAGTTTATGATGAAGGAACACTGTTATGACATTGTAAAAGCTCTTAAAAATAAAGTGTACGTAATATTTCCCATTTAAATATCCCAACAAATTAAGTTTATGGCCATTCAAAACAAAAAAAATCATCAATAATAATCTGAAAAACAAAAATTACATTAATAAAAACGATCAAACTCAATTTTTTAGTAAACATTATATGAGTAATACATGCAAAGATAATTCAACAATGTTTTATACTCAAGTACCAGCAGTAAGTTCATGTCCAATATCCCATGGTGCATCAGAGGCTCACATGCAGAACAAAATTTAGAACGTCGACCAAGAAACTGTGCCTAAAATAAGCCTCATTTCCTGATAAAAGGTGGGTCCAGCTGTGCCGTATGAAAGCAGGATGTATTTTGAGCAGGCAGAATTCAGAGCACGCAGTCGGTCTATTTTCAAAACTAGAGCTGTATCAATGAATGCCTCACATCTCGGGCCAGATTATTTATTTTTTTCACCTTTCAAAATCAAATTCCAGCGTGCACCGATCACTGGCGCACATTTAAACCATCAATGACACTCACACCGTCAATTGGTTAGAATATAGCCTTCCTATTTTTTCTATTCTTCAATTTGACCTCATGTGGATTTCAGTGGGATTTTAAGAGATCAGAAACAAAGACCAGAGAATAAACTGCTACTGGACACAATTAGAAACGAAATACTGCCTGAATCACTTTGGATAAATCATTATGACAGTCAATTCTACAAATAATTTTAAAATGTTATGTCCAGATTTGTCTCTTGAAATATATTTTGTCACATTTTTTATTTCATTAAAATATTTGAATCCAATTTGAAAAGGTCCGACAAAATGCTACAGCTAATTGAGGAGTAAAAAAAATAAAAAAAATAAAAATAAACAGTTAATCAAATCCAGTCCATTCTCACAACACATAATGAGCTTTCCCTCAAACTATTGCATTTAAAGTTAATAAGTATGTTTGTTAATGTGCACATGAAAAACATTAAAACCATCCGACTATTTGCTAAAAACAACTGTGATCAAATGATTATTAGTTTAATTGTTGGGGACAGTGCATCCCACGCCAGATTGTAGGCACGGGATGATTTCCTTCTGTTGTTTTGCATTTGCACTCACAAAACCACTCTCTTTTCAAGGTGGGTGTGGTGCCACGCTCAAGGGCACAATTATAGTAGCACTTTAACCACTGAGCCACTGCTGCAGGTTTGTTCTCTTATTACGATGCAACCCTTGTCAAGGTAAATGTATGATATGTTGAGTTTATTGGTGTAAAGGCAGATACATTTCACTTTGAGAGGACCACATTTGATTTCCTCACATTCACACATGCTTCCTGATGTTTCCATTACTTATGTTGTTGTATTAATTTCTAGTGTCAATGTATTTCATGATTGATCATATACAAAATAATGCAGACATAATTTTGGATCCCTTGAACACAGCAGCATAGATCTTGCATCGCTTTCCTGCCTTGGCTGTGATCAATATTTGAATATTTCTGGTAAGCGTCTGTTTTCAAATTCATCTTAATAATGAGCGCTGCTGAGACACGACGCCTTGCTTCTGATGCAAATGTCAAACTGTGCTCCGACAAGATGAGAATCTGACATTCAAATTTGCCATTTTGTATCACCCAGCATGCTGATTTGTAAGTTTCTCCATCTTAATAAATGTGCACAAATTGAAAAAAATCCTCGTAAATTGATTATATTAAAGTTTAACTTGCTGGTGTAAGAATAGTTATGTTGAGGATGAGCCTGTGATGACAATTTTCAACTTATTGTTCAGCATATAACCATCTGAGCTCATGAGGGATTAAAAAAAGAAAGAAAAAAACAACCTACTGGTTTAAAAAGGAAACTACATTCACAATATTCACAAAAGAAACTACATTCACAAAAGAAACTACATTCACAAAAGAAACTACATTCACAACATTCACTAAATAAACTACATTTACAACATTCACAAAATAAACTACATTCACAACATTCACAAAAGAAACTACATTCACAACATTCACAAAAGAAACTACATTCACAATATTCACTAAAGAAACTACATTCACAACATTCACTAGAGAAACTACATTCACAACATTCACTAGAGAAACTACATTCACAACATTTACTAAAGAAACTACATTCACAACATTCACAAAATAAACTACATTCACAACATTCACAAAAGAAACTACATTCACAACATTCACAAAAGAAACTACATTCACAACATTCACTAGAGAAACTACATTCACAACATTCACTAGAGAAACTACATTCACAACATTCACAAAAGAAACTACATTCACAATATTCACTAAAGAAACTACATTCACAACATTCACTAAAGAAACTACATTCACAATATTCACTAAAGAAACTACATTCACAACATTCACAAAAGAAACTACATTCACAACATTCACAAAAGAAACTACATTCACAACATTCACAAAAGAAACTACATTCACAACATTCACTAAAGAAACTACATTCACAACATTCACTAAAGAAACTACATTCACAATATTCACTAAAGAAACTACATTCACAACATTCACAAAAGAAACTACATTCACAACATTCACTAAAGAAACTACATTCACAACATTCACAAAAGAAACTACATTCACAACATTCACTAGAGAAACTACATTCACAACATTCACAAAAGAAACTACATTCACAATATTCACTAAAGAAACTACATTCACAACATTCACAAAAGAAACTACATTCACAACATTCACAAAAGAAACTACATTCACAACATTCACTAAAGAAACTACATTCACAACATTCACAAAAGAAACTACATTCACAACATTCACTAAAGAAACTACATTCACAACATTCACAAAAGAAACTACATTCACAACATTCACAAAAGAAACTACATTCACAACATTCACAAAAGAAACTACATTCACAACATTCACTAGAGAAACTACATTCACAACATTCACAAAAGAAACTACATTCACAACATTCACTAAAGAAACTACATTCACAACATTCACAAAAGAAACTACATTCACAATATTCACTAAAGAAACTACATTCACAACATTCACAAAAGAAACTACATTCACAACATTCACAAAAGAAACTACATTCACAACATTCACAAAAGAAACTACATTCACAACATTCACAAAAGAAACTACATTCACAACATTCACAAAAGAAACTACATTCACAACATTCACAAAAGAAACTACATTCACAACATTCACAAAAGAAACTACATTCACAACATTCACAAAAGAAACTACATTCACAACATTCACTAGAGAAACTACATTCACAACATTCACAAAAGAAACTACATTCACAACATTCACTAAAGAAACTACATTCACAACATTCACAAAAGAAACTACATTCACAATATTCACTAAAGAAACTACATTCACAACATTCACTAGAGAAACTACATTCACAACATTCACAAAAGAAACTACATTCACAACATTCACTAAAGAAACTACATTCACAATATTCACTAAAGAAACTACATTCACAACATTCACTAGAGAAACTACATTCACAACATTCACAAAAGAAACTACATTCACAACATTCACTAGAGAAACTACATTCACAATATTCACAAAAGAAACTACATTCACAACATTCCAGTGCCTTAAACTGTAGGCAGAAAACACATCCAGGTGTTTCTCCCTCTCAGTTTCGTTCAGGCCGTGGCTCGTGCTCGGCCCAGAACCTTCAGAATTCCCTCACTGAGCTGCAGAGGCTGCATTAGCGCTGACTCATGATTGGTGCAGCAGCTGGGTTTTGGTGACCGTTCAGATCAGAGAGACTTTCCAACTGGATTTAGAGCTAATCATCCATCTGACCATTATCGTTTGCTTGATCCGGTGCCGGGTCGCAGAGGCAGCAGTGTGAGCGAGGAGGCCTAGAATGTTCTTTTCTTTATTTGTTATCATTATTATCATTATTTTACCAGATACACATAACTTTGGAGAAAAAATGCACTCATAATTATCTGGACATTTATATTTCACTGGTGCAGATGGGTCAAAAATATTTGAGATATTGTTTAGGTCTGTTTCATAAAAAAAAATGAAAATAATCCAACTTGAAACTGGCAACCTAAACTAGATATGTGAGGCTCATTGTGCTTTCTGTTTTCTTGAGAACCAAATCATCAACATCAACACTTAAGAATAAAACATTACAACTTTTATCAGTAAAGTCAGTTAACATGTTTACTTGTCAGATCAGGTCATGTTAATCAAATGTTTAATAAAAAACAATCCCCCTCCCTTTGAGTTAAGTTATACCGTTTTTTAAAATTGGTTTTAGCTGTTTTATTTTTGATTTGATTAATTTAGAAATAGTTTTGTTTTATCAGCTGAGTACACTGAGTTGTTTTCATGACAGTGATCAGTATTCTTCGACACGATCTGCTCCCGCAACATTTCCCGTAGCAATACATCACCACCCAATATGTTACCTTGGCAGGCCCTTCTTGACCCTTGACCTTTGAACTATCGAGCATGGCAGGGCTGGAGCTGTAAGTGCACAGTCACACACTTATCCAAGAACAAAGAGGGAGAGAGTTCCTGTGGGAGTTCACAGCACACAAAGCTACACTCCAAGGACATCAGACAAGGAGACTGCCACAACAGTCGCTCCAGACATGAAAAAAGGGAAAAGAAAAATCAGAAAACATGTCCTCATTCCTTGTGTGCAGGTCTATTTCTGTCCGTGCGCTCGTGTGATGGGAGGGCGCTCCAGCTAAGAGGCATGAAACAGCATGTGGAACACTGTAAACCAGAAAGGAGTTGTCGGAATCATTTACAATATTTGCAGAGTGTCCAAATAGAGAAACTGCACCCCCGAAATGAAATGAAACAGAACTGAATGGCTGAATTACACGTTTACACAAATACAAATAAAATAAATATCTAGGTTAAAATTATCTCAGTTGCCAAATCAAAGCTTGCTTAAGATAAATGAATGCAAATTGCTGTAATTATCCACTTCTAGGAATGCCCGAACCATCATAGTTGAATGGTCATTACTTCAATAGAAAGTTCAACTAGGATAAGACTAATTAAGTAGAAATCGCCACAGAACTTCTATTTGAATGTCATACCGTATTGGCTGTCAAATTAAGCTCTTTGGTGATGTGGGATTCATATAATGTAGTAAAAGGCTATGGTAATGATGAATTTAGTCAGAAAAGACAATGCCCTGCGGAAGGATTGAGCTTTGGTTGGCAGAAATATTACATTCACATACAATTTGGGAAATGGTCAGCACAACCAGCACAAACCAAGATAACGGACTATCTTGGTTTGATTTGATGTTGTTATACTCCCGAGACACACAAACAGGATTTTGATTTTATTTGGATTTGGGCAGCAGATGTGACATATGCAGTCGATGCCATTTTGTATGCAGATTTGCAGATTTGATTGCACATTCCCTTGACCTAAGTGTAGTTTTGATTGCACATTCCCTGAGCCTATGTGTAGTATTATTATTATTATTATTAGCGCTGCTGCTTTCCCCAGCTGTAGAACATACTCTTATGCAGGTGCTAAAATCCAAGACCTAATAACATACATAAGGCAAAGACAATCTCTTATGTTTCAGCAAACTATGAACTCTTGGCAACAACTATTGAAAGAGGAGAGCTGTATTTTCTCTGTTATTCTACCTACATGTACAAATGGCTCAGTATTGTTTAGTCTTATTTATAGTGCTCGAAACTTTTTGTCCTGCATGTGGCTATGGGTTCATTGATAACTTTAAGTCTTTCTAGAAAAAGAGAAACTTGTTTAGAGAGACTACAGAGGCCTGAAGGTTTCAGTTTCAAATACCTTAGATGACATTCAATCCTCTCAACTATGACTCCAAAATGGGCTTGGAAGTCCCATTGACTGTCCTCAAAGCTCTGCGTCAGCCTTCTCTATCTACATGCTGCCTCGATGTGTTGCCTACCAGATTATTAAAGTTTGTGTTTGTGTCACTGAAATAGTCAAAATGTCTCTTGAGTCTGGGACAGTCCCAAGAGCTTTGAAAACAACAGTCATTAAGCCTCTCCAAAAGAAGTGTGGTCTTGAAGCTACAGTAATGAAAAAGTATCGGGCCATTTCAAACCTGCCCTTTCTATGAAAAGTCCTTGAAAAAGATGTCAATCTACAGCTTCCAAACTTCCAGAATTACT
This sequence comes from Eucyclogobius newberryi, assembly GCF_026437365.1. Classification (NCBI taxonomy): domain Eukaryota; kingdom Metazoa; phylum Chordata; class Actinopteri; order Gobiiformes; family Gobiidae; genus Eucyclogobius; species Eucyclogobius newberryi. The sequence continues at coordinate 24,138,284 of NW_027315746.1, forward strand.
TTTTTATGTTTTCCAGTTTGAATTCAGGTTGTACCTCAGCACTGAGACGGCCCCCATTAAAGTAATAAATGACATCCGACTGAGCAGTGACTTAGGCAAGGTCTCAGTCTCAGTACTCAGTCCTTCAGAGACTAGAGGACTGGGAGGGCATCACTGGCACTGCCCTAAATTGGTTGAGGTCCTATCTAGAAGACAGAAAATACTTTGTTGAGATTGGTACCTGTATCTCAGACCACATGGCTTTAACCTGTGGGGCGCCCCAGGGGTCAATCCTGGGACCTCTTTTATTCAAACTATACATGCTGCCGTTAGGACAGCTTTTACGTAATAGTGGTGTGTCATAGTTACACAGATGACACTCAGATCTATGTTTCAATGACGGCAGGTAAATATGGAGCAGTGGATTCTCCGCATCCAACGGATTGGT